>NC_135445.1:14657747-15257747 GCF_051991255.1 Vanacampus margaritifer | reverse complement strand
TTTATTTAAATTTAATTTAATTTAATTTAATTAAAAAGTGCATTACAAATGCATCCCCCCCTCTCCCCCGATTACTGTTGATTAACCAGTGAATGCTGTTTATTTCGTGCTTCATATTCATATAGTGATTAAAAAAAAAAAAAAAAAGAGGGGGCTTGATGTTGCACAAGGTTACCCGTTTGGTAATTATTTTCCAAAAGTAAAGACAGATGTTTGCATATGATTGAACACACTCTGAAAATGTCCATGTTTCCAATATAATCCCAATAAATTACACTCAAAGACATTTCAGAGCACCGTGCAAGCAAGTGAAAATGTTGTTTCTATATTTTCATTCAGGTCTCCTCAGTAGTTTTAGCCTCATTCCATCAGTCTGTCCTTCAGCCTATTCTCATTCAGTCTATTGTTTTTCTCTCTTCGTCCACCCCATCTCGTACTTCACCTGTCTCTGTCATGAAATTGAAAGATGGATTGGTGTTGTTGGCATACAGTGCTGTGTGTGTGTGATAAATGAGAGCTGTCTACCCAGAGAGAAGCTGGCTACAGTAGTCTACACGGCAGTGTATGGATTTATGTTTTCATGTGGGGAGAGAAGAAATGTAGAGGATGGAGGGGGAAATTGAGCCTAGGATGGAAGGAATGACGGACAGATGATGACAAAGGAATGGTTGGACAGGATAAAAAAGACAAACTGTCCATTGTGTTCTTTCTCTGGACAATTATCTCTGTCGTAAATGTCAAAATACTGCAAGTCCCTACAGGGGTCCATTCATCATGAATGGTGGCATTTTGAAACATTCATGAGAGCTGATTGGAAATTGACTTTTATCCTCCTTTTTTTGTACAACACTTTGCACAAAAACTGTTCAACAAAAAAAAATGTTATCATTTAAATTTTATATCAGACGTTCCGGATCATACTGTTGGAATTCAATTTCAACTCATCTTGTCTACTTCTAACTTTAAACGTGTAATTCATGCTAAAAAGACGTTTTCAAAGAATATGCAACATTTTTTGTCAAGTATACACTCAAAAGCCGTATGCCGGAACATTGGACAGTGAAGACAAGACAAGACCTTCACTCTGCAGTCATTCTGATCAAGGCTTTATCCACTAAAGTCCTTAACATTGATTTGCCTTCACTTAAGTAAAACAGTGGAAAAGAGTGTGGCAGGTGGAGGAAAGAAAGTAAAAAAGCCTGTTGTGTCGGCAGTTAAGTTAGCCCTGTAAATTAAAATGTACCAATCTGTTGCCATTTCACACTCTCTTCTTTCACTCCTTGCTTCCTCCCTTTGTCTGTTTCCTCGACCAAACTCCTGCTCTAATTACCCTCTCGGTGTTAATGTGACATGTTTACTACTCTAACGAACAGCCCATTATGGCCGACTGATGCTTTGTCAATAGATATTGAGTCATTTGAATCTAGAGCCTTCCTTTAAATAAAGATGTCCACCGAGAGAAATGGACCTCAGTGGAGACTACTCTCACTTTTTCTTCACTGATGTCAGGAGTAGAGCTCCAATTGAGTCTCTAGACTTTTTTAAATGTTTAAAAAAAAATGGCTGCAAAGGGAAAGTCAGCTTAAAGTTTCAACAGGTAAGTACACACATATACCAAATAGACACGCCCACCCACCGCCTTCATCAATCACATCATGACCTGTGACACTTATTGTATGTTTGTGGTGGCATGGTGGGGTTTTCTGTTTCACTATGAGCAGAGCATCGGCATACATATTCACATTGAGGATTTGACTTAGATCAATGTTCTTTTGCCCTATGACCCCCACACCAACACGCCTCCCCTAAGGTCTCCCACACATTCACCCATCCATGTTATATACTGGTTATCAGTTTATGTGAAACTAATCGCTCTCTGGAGCTCACATTGATTTGCTGTCAGAAGCAGAACAACAATGAAGTTAGCAAATTAATGTTTGCATATTTTAAAAAAAAACAACAGAGAGGCATTCAATAAAATCACTTGTTGTATAAAGAGCGTATTAGTTTTGTTGGTTCATATTTATTAACTCATTCACTGCCATTGACGACTATCGACGTAAAAAAATATTTTGAACTATTTCCATTAGTTTCTTTTTTTCACTTTTGTTAACAAGAGTATGAAAACCTAGGAAAAAAATGTATTGAATTCTTTACGTCAATGACGGTGAATGAGTTAAATTATGCATTGAGAAGTTAGACTAGTCTTTATTTTACTAGTTGTCAACAAATCAAAAATTCCCAACTGGTTATTTCAGTATTAGCTACCACTAAAACACTCCCAGTCTTAAATTGTAGCTCGCTGAATTAAGTTAAATGCTAATGACTGAGAATGGCTCAATTAAGAAGTTCGGTTGATGCTACACATATTCACAAGTTATTTATAATTAATACGGTTTTGTGAAAGAAGAATAAAATATGTGTAATTCTCCGAGTGGTTTATTAATGGGATTTAGGTTTTGCTTGTAGCAACTTTGCAAAGTTGCCTGAGAAATGCCAAATTGTCATTATTAGTAATCAGAGTCCTGCATTTCAAAGGTATGTCAATAAATAGATGGACAGATGGATGTTGAATTACACTATTATTAAATACGTTTCAAAATGATTGAGGATATCTATGATTTTATTATAGTCAAAGGCCTTTTAATACTTTACAGTTTCAAAATGCATAATTTATGTATATTAGACAATTTGTCACCAAAAAAATGTTACCTGTGAAAGGTACAACAATATGAAGCACTTTATATAATATTATTGTATATCATCATATATAAACCTCATAATAGCATGTCAGGAATGCTTGTTAAAGCTGCTAAGTTTAATAAAGGTTGATGGTACTGTCATTATTGTCCTTATTTTTAATTTGCAATACCCTTAACACACCCTTGTTTTCTTGAATTCCTTGTTAATTTCAAGGCCTGGTAAGACTGAAGTTGTATCATGTGACTAACAGATGTAAAAGAACACATGGAATGCCTATAAATTCCATCATGATTTATTTTCTGGGTTAGTGTTGCATAGCAGCACATGCCATAATTGATGAAAGAACTTGTTGGATATGTTGGTTATTATTAAAACCGTGGAAAAAGGTTATCAGCTCTTAAAATAAACTCTAAAATAAATTAGCTATTTTTGTTGTCGTTATTTCATTTGTACAAACAAATGTATAAGTTCTACCAGGTATTGAAAATGAACAAAAAACGTAAGAAATCATGGTTGTCTAAACAATTTTAGCATGACTATAGCATCTGCTTTCTGGTCTGATCCAATAAATTGTCTAATCACAAAAATAACTAGTGACTAGACTGATTTAGAATGACAATTTTAGCCTCTTTCAGCTATAAATATTTATTCAGCCTCAACATGACAACAAGATACTTGTTATAACACTGCTGACAATCTTCATGCTGCTGTCTTAACATTCTTATCAACATGAGCACAAAAGGGCAGAAAGCGATTTTATGTATCAGTAAGTATGTCATAACCGTTGTACTCGTCACTGCGACCGTTGTTTTATTTCTTGCTTTATTTCTTTATTACCGCATCCCCACAGGCTGTGTGTGCACACGTGTACATGTGAGTGCCTGTACAATAAGGTTCTCTGCCATTTAAGGCAAATAGAAAATGGAAAATAATATATGATTTATTTATCTACGTATCATTTTATTATTGTTCGATATTTTATGTACAACACTTTGCTACAGCTGTGGCTGTTAAAGTGCTCTAGAAATAAAGTTGAGGTGAGTATATTACAGTGTTTTGAATTAATGTATCAATCCATAAAAGAAAAATATCCAGAGAAATTCAGAATAGAATTTGGTCGAATTATTATATTAATTTCCCATGTCAATGCAGTCGATGTTTGTAGCACCGCTATGGATTGCTTTGCCTTCTCTAGTTGTACAGTTTTATATTGGTGTTTTTCTTTCTTTTTTTGTGTTAACATTCACCGTACCAACACCATAAAATCAGATTCTGGTGTTTAAGCTGCCTCGTTTTGGTTACGTCTCCTCTAAATCACTCTGCTGAGGCTCTGCGTTCCACTGACAAGATCTACAGGCAGTCACCTGGGAGCTAGCTTGGGGGAGGGTGATGTTATTGAGGGCTGGGGGATATTTTTTGGAACCTTAATGGTCAGTGCGCCCCCACAGAGGCTGGCTCAAATGTCAGGTCAGCTATTAAATGACCTCCATTTCACTCAGTTGCTTCATCCCGTGTGGGTATGTTGGATTTCTACTCACACTTCAATTTAATCTTAAGGAATTTGTCATTTCTCCATTATAAAATGTTATGTTTATTGTACAATTCATGGCAGTTGTAATGTACATTGTGTTGCCTTTTGTGATGTAACATTCACATGTATAATGGTACATATGGTGTTCCACAGGGTTCAGGTCTGCAGCCCCTGCTGCTTTCATAGTATCTGCTGCCCCTGGGAGTGATGGGAGTCAGCAACGTAACTGCATGAATTGCAGTGCCAAACTGAGCAATTCTAGTTAGCTATCTAGCAAACCTAAAGGAAGACATCCATGGGGAATACAACTTTCTGAATTCAAGTTGAAAACAGACCTATTCGATTTTGTTCATAAGTAAACCATATAACTATTTCTTGAATTTGATGGGGCGGAAAATCAAAATTTATTTTTCAATAAAGGGTTCCGTGAATGCGCATAGGAAACCGGTGTGGTTCAGTACCTTCAACAAGGTTAACAGCCACTGTACTAAACTAAGTCATAAAATTTCAATGAATTGATGAAATAATATTGCCTATGTTTTACTATCTCAGGTAAGGCACTGACCTTCCTGCTACTGCAGCCCCCCAGCCCAAAGCTGCCACCGCACAGCACAATCCGTCGCACTGCCATCGATCTGATCGGCCGAGGCTTCACCGTGTGGGAGCCGTACATGGACGTGTCTGCGGTGCTCATGGGACTGCTGGAGCTCTGTGCTGACGCTGAGAAGCAGCTGGCCAAGTGAGTCCGTGCACATACACATTTAAATATTTTGGGGGGTTTTCACATTTCAACTATGAGAAAAATTCATTCGTTCAGTCATTCTCCAATTTGCTCACCTTGGGGAAAATTCATAATTAATCAATTAATTTCACAAAGTTTCACAACTTAAGGTCTCCAAAACTAGCGTTTATCTTTCTACTTTTTGCCCAAGAACATTTGACAGTCACTTTGATGAAAAGGGCATGACACACGTGCGAGGTGCTTACGTTGGATTGCCGATCAAGTGTCAGGTGTGCTTTTTTTTCTTTTTAAACTTGGTGGTGCTGCTAACGTGGAATTATCCCCTCTTTGCCGGTGAGTGCTTTCAAATCTGATCATGAAAATGCTTTACAAGTTTGTACAATCCGGATTTATTTTGCCTTTATCTGTGGTCAAAATGCCATCAAAGTTGGCAGTTTCACGCAAGTCTTGGCAGTGTTATTTATGTACATTAGCAACTTAGCAGCTGCTAAATCGTCTGTGGCCGCCGTCATTTATGCAGTAAAAAGTCTACTTTATGGTGTTGGTCAGTTATTAAATTCAACTGTATAATATCTATTAAACTATGGGGAGAGATTTGTCACAAAAACATTCACACAAATAGATTTGTGATTTTCACGTGTTTTTTCAGATCCACAAACATTTTCGCAATTTTCAAGTGAAAGCAAAACAAGCTCAAGGGAAACAAACTAAGGTCGCATTTTGTTTCCCGACTTGTACAAAATAAAACCATAATGGAAGATCAGATGAAGACTCGATTTCTGTTTTTCAATGTTCAATTTTAAACGAGAAACAGAAATGGCTCATTCCCGTTCAATGGAGACAGTAACACTGCCTCCCCGTGGATGGCGGAGGAACGGGCCTTAGCGCACACAAAATTAAAAAAGACGTGAAAATCGTGTATATATTTGTTGATCTGAAAAACATGTGAAAATGACAAAACCGTAGCAGCACAAACCTATTATTTCTCCCACATTTTACGTGTGGTAACAGTTAGCATCTACTGATTTAGCCACCATGTATTAAGTGCAACATTGGCTAGCATTGGTTCCTCTTGTGGTAGCCTGGTTCATGCTCAATCCTTTTTTTTTTGCCTCTTCTCGCTGTGGCAGCCGGTCCACAACAGCTGTCAATCATTGTTCAAGTGTGGCATTTGCCGTTTACCAAAAACGACAGTTTTGGGACGCGTGACGTCAACGTCAGGGTTTCTATTGGACTTAGAATTGAAATCAATGATGAACCCTGGCTTTCTCTTTCACATCAAGTCTGAATTATAACATTGGCATTTATATTTGATATTTATTCCAATATTTCTCAGAAAACAGCATAGTAGTTTATAGTGTGATGTTATGCTATTGTACTGAATAATATAGTGAAAAGCTGCACACAAACGCAACGCATTACTTGAGCAACATAGAGCTGACACTAAAACATGGGATCTAGACGTTAATCTGATTGCAGGACATTACCGTGATGTTGCATCGTCTGTATTGCACTGACATGTCAGCCATTTTCTGTCTTCATCCGTCTTAGTAAAATGACCACTTCCTAAAATGATGCGCATGCTTTTATGGCGAAGGAAACATTTTCTGAAGCCGACATTCATCGGTCAAACGTGTCGACACAACTGTTGTCTGAGTTTCGAAAGTACGATTGGGGATTTTTGTGGCGATGAAAGATGTTTAGTAGAGAGGATGTCATAACATACTAGCAGTCAATGAGCTTGCAGGTTTTCTTCAAGTACTCTGGCTTCCTCTCGTGTCCCACAAACATGTTGTTGTTGTTTTAACGGAAAACTGTGAATGTTAAGCGATTGTCTCTGAGCATGGTAAGCTTTCAACAACAACAAAAGAATCATCACATGACATATTTAGGGAAGAGAATGCATTTCACAAAGCCTCGTCTTGCGTATGGTCCATCATGCATGAGATAAGTGAGTGTGTCAGAAATCTCTATAGTCGCCATTAACTGATTTTGTTAAGTTTGAAACCCGAGACGTGCTAGTCTGCTTTAATGAGTATGGCTATGTCTGCTGTCTGTTGGGTACGAGTGTGTGTTTGTTTGTGTGTGTCTGCAGAGGAGAGGCACAAACACAATTCAGTTTGTTTATACATCATTTAGTTTGAGAAATACATACAGATTTTGTGCATGTGGCCAATTGAAAACCATTTATAACGCAGAGTACCTGCTTTAATTACTTGCACTATTCCTGTAGTTTAAGTAGGAAAAGGAAAAGGCAGCTTCTGAGGAGTTGAATGTGCAACTGGATGAAAGGAAAGTGCACGTCCACACAGAAGCTTGTATTTCCATGCAGCTGAATGGCAGTGAGGCTCTTTGTCCCTGTTGCACACTACTAGTTATCAATACACTCCTCACAGAGCGCCTTGTGTGAGTGCGTGAGTGAAAGTGATAATCCTTTTTTCAATACGTACAGAATGGGGAAAAGCCCCCGTTGTGATAGACTTGCACAGGTTTTATACATTTTCAATACAGGGCCACACGTCTACAGGATGCCGTTTTACCAACTGTGTTCTTTTCTTTAAAAAAAACAAAACAAAAAAAACTTTAGAAATAGACCAAGCAATTTTGGTAACATTTCCGGAACATTTCCAGACACATCAGCTTGAAATGAAAGCCCCTCACCTCAGTACATTAAGTTGTTTTTCTGATTGTGTTCTTTATATTTAACACAGTAATGAGATACAGCAAGGATGGACAACTTAAATGCTGGAGAGGGCCATATTTTTTTCATCAGTGAAATTTTTTTTTTATTTTTTTACACAAAGGACCACACACTTCCTAATCAGGTGTATAACAAAAATTATATTTTAGATATGAACAAGATACATTATAGGCCAAAGATTTGGACACACTTTCTTATTCAAAGCATTTGCTTTATTCTCATAGCTGGTTACTTTGTAGATTCTCACTGAAGGCATCAAAACATTGTATGAACAATGTGGAGTTATGTACTGAACAAAAAAAGGTTAAATTGTTATTATTGGGGTGATATGTTTGTCTTGCATATAATTCCAAATCCGCCCCCCCCCCCCCCCCCCCCAAAAAAAATGATTAGGCCTACTCATGTTGTAGCATAAGGCAGTATAAGACCCAATGTAAGTGCAACAAAGACATGGCTACCATCTAGTGGCAAATAGATATATTACAACTTAAAACTACAGTCAGACCCGCGGATTCACATAATTGCTGATTTAAAAATAATAATAATAATAATAAATATTTGTTCATATTTTGGATTTTCCCCTTTTGAAGATTTTTGGGGGGTTTTGTCTTCTTTTTTTGTGTTGATCTATTTTTTTTTGGGGGGGGGGGGGGTTAATCAAGGGGCCACTCATAATGTTGTTGGCCTGTGTGCCATCGCTGAGGTAGACCCAATAATTTTAAGTCCACCAGCAAGCCAAACAGTTGGTAATTTACTCAAAAAGTCAAACGTTTAACCTGTCAAGTCCTTGTGGTGTTGATTTCTGGTTGCAATGACTCACACAATGTGAATGTGACTGATGTTATTAGCTCCTTCCTCACACATAACAATCAATATCCCCCTTTTATCACTTTGTGTGTGGGCTCATTATCGAGTGGATAATCTCAGGGTTGTATTGGCTATCAAAGCACAAAGCAAGCTGGTTCTTACTCTGAACTCGAGTAAAATGGTAGTTTAATATCATTCCAATACATCAAAAATGTGGAGAGAGCCAAAAAACATTTGTACTTTACTCCTTCCGTTGAGCATGCCAAGGGGGTTGATTTGTATTAAATATAGTTCTGATGTCCATAGGCATAAATTCATGTTCAATTGTATACTAAATATATATGTACAGTATATAGCCACTCTAAATAAGTCTAAAAAAATTTATCGACAGTTGCATAATCAAGCCAAACTGTAAAAATACTACCGCTATCATTTTCTTCTTCCTTCAGTGTTGGTGTGTAAAGTAAGCGATGACATCGACATCTGCTGCGTGTGTGCGTGTGTGTGTGTGTGTGTGTGTGCGTGAGATCACACTGATAATGATAATTTAGATTATTTCCTTACATGTCCTTAATGTTGGTCATTAACCTCATTGCTTTTCAGTACAATTAGCTCCTTGCACTCCTGCCTTATATCAACATTGTGACTGTTTCCAATTACAGCCAACACTATAAATGAAATTAAACATTTCAGCTTTGCTGATTTATTGCTAATATATTGCCCGTTTTAATCTGTGGCTGCGATCTGTAATCAGAGGAGATGAATCGTGCAAGTCACCCCCTTCTCTCTCTCCCGCTCTCTCTTTGGCGCGCTTTCTCTCCTCCCTGATTCACCCATTTGTTAACAAGGCCTTGCTCGCCCTCCCTTTCCCCCCCAACTCTGTCACACACATATATACAGGGAGAAGTGAGTGGCCAGCTGTTAGGGTGTGCACGTGTGTCGTGTGTGTGTCTAATTCCTGTTGCATTGTGGGAGTCCATTATGCCGTTGTCGAGTGAATGGCTCCCATTGACTCAGCCTTGACATTATAAGCTGCCCACTAATCTCTTCACTTCATATATTTGTAAGTTTCTCTTTTAACACTTTCCCTTCTGCTCAGTGTTGGGTTCCGTCCCACACACACTGCGCAATCCTGCTGTAATGCAAATATCCGCTGTAAAATAAACCACCTCTTATTAATTGTTTCCAATTATCAGCCAATCTACGAATACATATTTCAGCACTTTCCTACAGAAACCTTTTATGTCCAAATTTGGAGCGTTTCATACTTTTTCACAAATAGATTTTGGCAAATTAGTGACTAGGGCTGGGTTTTAAAAGAAAAATGACAATGAAATGACACTATGAATCGTTTTTTTAATATCTCTTTTTCCCATAAATCCATTAAAAAATTGAATTTTAAAGGCCACTTTTAGGAGGTTACTTGAGATGTACTGTTCACATGGATTTAAAATAACTTTCTTACAATTACGAAAGACCTGACTTATTGCACATTAAGATAATTTCAAATCATCCTTGCTGATGTCAGTGTTTGTGTAACACTTAAGTGATTAGAACATGTGCTATTTTCATTAATAAACCAAATCATTTGACCAGTTACTGGCAGCCTTTGTAAAATTAAATTTGGAATTTATTTTGTAGAGTTTTTAAGTTATTCACTCCCAACCATTTTCACTGAAGCAACCCCCTTCGCGCCCGGCTGCTTTACTTAATATTGACTGATTTTGTAAGGTCCACAGAAGATTCTGTTCTTTTGCTATAAAAACATGGAACCTACCAGAAGAAAGATTAAAGTCTGTTCTTTCATCAGGAAAAAAGTATATTTGTATCTGTTTCCGTTTTACAGCAATTAGCATTAGAATATAGCTAAAGTTCATCATTATTCACAAATCTGTTTAAAACACTGGAGAAAACAGCTTGTTTGAAACATGGCCCTGGTTGATCTCTTATACTCTTATGCCACCTGCTCTCTATGATAACTACCATTGCTTTAAGCGACCTATTCATGTCAGAAGTTGTATCAAAGCCTTCTGTATGCTCTAGCATAAAAAAAAACATATTTAAAAACGGATTTATACGTTTTGGGGTTTGAATGAGTTAATCATGTCCCTGATATTTTAAAAGGATTGATGTTCCGTAATTAATTGACATTGAATTGAATTGATGAAAAAATCTAAATCATATTGAACTGAGTTCTTATGAATCGAAATTGAATCAATTGAGGAAATTATAATCGATACCAAGCCCTGTTATTGACATGCTGTCTTTGACATTGCCATGTTAATGTAAGTTTTCTACTAATTATAGTTGTTTTGTACCAAATCATGTTTGAATTTCCAAGAGATCTGGATTTTTTTTTTATTATCTTCACCGTTTCAATGAAGATGAAAAATAATCTTTCCCTGTATTGCCATTTCAATCAAAATCCTCTTCCTCTCTGTCCATCTGTAGTATTACCATGGGTTTGCCGCTCAACCCACCAGCAGATTCGGCTCGCTCAGCCCGACACGCCCTCTCTCTTATTGCGACTGCCCGGCCGCCAGCCTTCATCACCACTATTGCAAGAGAGGTGAGGCCAAATGAATTCAAAGTGCCTCAAGATGTTGACAGAAATATGTAATATGTAAAAAAAAAAATATTCATGTAATATAGTTCTAAAGTACTAAGTGTTCACCTTGGAGTAAAGTAGCTTCTCTTCGCTGTGTGAACACAAATCTCATGTTATTGTTTTTCAGGTCCATCGATATAATGCAGCCCAGGCTAACTCTCAATCACAGCAGAACGTTCACACCACCACTCTGGCCCGAGCTAAGACTGAAATATTGAGAGTGATTGACATCCTGATCGAGAAGATGCCTGGAGATGTTGTGGACTTGCTTGTTGAGGTGATCATATGTAGCAGTT
Organism: Vanacampus margaritifer; assembly: GCF_051991255.1. Lineage (NCBI taxonomy): Eukaryota > Metazoa > Chordata > Actinopteri > Syngnathiformes > Syngnathidae > Vanacampus > Vanacampus margaritifer. The sequence continues at coordinate 15,246,359 of NC_135445.1, read as the reverse complement.
TTCCATTATAAGCAATGAGTGTCAGCACAAGATGACTGGATTGTATATTTCTAGGTTGCTGACTGTCTCCAATATAATAGATTATTTAAGTTACATTTCTATTATAGAAAGGCACAGATCTTGTCAATAAAATATCACCTTCTCACTATCTTGCATTATCTTCTCGTCTTTAGGTGATGGACATCATCATGTACTGTATTGAAGGCTCTCTGGTAAAGAAGAAAGGGCTGCAAGAGTGTTTTCCTGCTATTTGCAAGTAAGTTGGTGCGGGAGTAAACTAACTCCTCTCCTACACGTTTGCTTCACTGTCATGTTGAGGGACTTAATGTTTGATTATTGGGAACATGTTCAGGTTCTACATGGTGGGTTACTGCGACCGCAGTCACCGCATTGCTGTCGGAGCTCGTCAAGGTTCAGTGGCCCTTTATGATGTTCGCACTGGAAAATGCCAGGTGCGTTCAGAGACTTGTCCTACGCACAATTATTTGAAGACCATGAAAATAAAGATACAATAACCTAATCTAGTTTGCACCTCTTTACCATATTCAATTAATTTTATTTCATTTATGTCATGAAAACTTAACTGAAGCCATTGTAGCCTGCAGTTATTTAGTTGTCATTTCAGGTACTTTTGTGATCCCTGAGAAGATTCACCATTATATTTTCATTTGTTTACATTCATTCCTTCTTTTTTCTTTCTTTGTTTCTTTCTTTCTATTCTTCTTCTTGTTCTTCTTTGTTGTCTACTACCCAATTTTTTTTTTAACTCATTCACTGCCATTGACGGCTATAGATGCCAAAAATTCATTTAAACTATTTCTATTAGTTTAACATTTTTTTCCACTTTTGCTAACAAGAGTATGAAAACCTAGAACAAAAATTATTGTAAATTTACAACAGATATAAAATGTGTGATTAATCGTTAGTTAACTAGTGAAATTCATGTGATTAATTTCAATTTTAAAAAAAAGAAGAAGAAAGAATCGCCTGACGGGCCTAATTAAAAAAATATATATTTAAAATAAGGGCCGTTTAATCGTAACTAATCACATGATAATTTTATATCTCTTATAAATGTACAATAAAAAAATTCTAGGTTTTCCTAAAAAATGAAGAAAAAAAATTAAACTAATAGAAATAGTTCACATGAATTTTTGACGTCTATAGTCGTCATGGCAGTGAATGAGTTAATTAAATACAAGACCATCTGATCAGAGCACCGCCATTGTTCATCTGGAATAATTGGATGTAGTGCTGAACTGTATTTACTGACATTGCTTTTCTGAAGTGTTTTTATGTGGTGATATCCTATCAAAGGTAATTTTATTATTTTTATATAATAATAAAATAATTTTACAACACGGAAAAATATCTTTGACATAAGATAAATGATCACATGACATAGAAGCGTTGAACGTATGAAGCAATAGGAAATAGGAGTCAGGATGTTGCCAAAAATGAGGTAATGGAAACCTGAGACTGAAACATGAAAAGATTGAAAGAAAAAAAAATCATTAAGAAGGTTTGAAAAGAGTGAGATTGCCTTGGAAGACTGGGGGGGAAAAAATCACATAATTCAGCCAACACAACTGGGATCTAATATGAAGGAGAGAACCAGGTAAAAATATAAGATTTTCATTTCATTGTGCTATTATATTTTTCTTCTCTATAACCACAGATGGGCTATAATTTCAAGGTCTTGGGCGCCCAAGGCGACGCGCCTTAATCTCATCTAGTGGCGAGCGTTTCTAATCCCAGTCACAGGCAGGGTCAGGATGGAGATTTCTGCGAGGGCCTTTATTGTGTTACACACCTTTCATCTGGTGGGACACTTTATTTGGTTACTTTGCAGTGCAGCGTTGCTTTATTTGGTCTCACGAGCATCTGTTGAACCCAAAGCTGCCCTTCACCTGATGGAATTATCTTGCTCAAACCAAACACTTACTGTCATCCTGAGATTTTCTGCTTTGTCGCAATGAAATTTCAACATTTGTTCGTCATCATATCTTTATTATCACAAAATGGAATTTATTCAAGTGTGAAGTTAAGATTGTGTGACAGCATCTAAAATCCAAATAAATTATTTACAATTTTTCCAAGTAAGAATGTGAGAGAAATTTTGAAATGCAACACTTTGATGGGTCTCCCCCTAATATAAGATTTGACTTTTCACAATGTGATAGAAGTGGGGTGAAATTCATTTATTAAAAAGTCCATCACTTTTACTACACAATGGCACAAATGGCACATCCAGTTTTCCAACCTTCATTGTTAACTGTGACTTCCTCTCAATGTCTCCCTAGAATATCCATGGTCATAAGGGCCCAATCACAGCGGTGTCATTTGCCCCTGATGGCCGTTACCTGGCAACCTACTCCAACGCTGACAGTCACATCTCCTTCTGGCAGGTAAATAGCATGCACACATTGCTTTCTTATTCTCTGCACATGTAAAAGTTTTACATGGATCCATTTTATGCCCAAAAATGAGATCCATTCATCCAAGCTGTTTTTAAAAAAACAATTACAACTAATGATAGCGCCAGCCGAAATGCAAAACGTCCTATCGTCAGGATTGTCCGATTGTGTTTTTTCACTTTGGATAAGAATAAGGAAGTATTTTCATATTCAGTCTGTATGTAAGGTAATTCCACCCTTTGTTGTGACAGCAAAGTCACCTGACCAAAGCCTCCACTCAAATTTGCTGGTAAACACTTGCTTGCTATCTGCATCACAACTGATTTTAGATAGAAGGTTTTGTGTTTTGGCCATCAATGCATAATATTTTATCATAACATTTATTATATGTAGTCGGCGATATGTGGGGGTTAGAGATCAAGACTAGGAATGGGCAAGTACCCGTACCAGGTATTGGTATCAGGCCGATTCCTAGCTTTATTTCAAGGTAACAGTATCTCGTGGCCATTTCAGGAACTAGAAATTAGAAGAGTAGAAAATTGACATTCATTTCATGCAGTTTTAAAAGGGAAGTCAACCCAGACATTTTCTTCACAATATATTGTTGTATGTGCAAGAAAGAAAGATGTGTAAAGAAAATTTGGGGGTTAACTTCTTCTTTAAGGAAAAATGCTATATGGTGCTACATACGGCTTCTTTTTTTTTTAAATTGTATGTCATTATTTTTATTTTATTTTTATTTTTTTGGGTGGGTGGGAATTGTATTTATCAAAAGGACTGCTCAAGAGTTGTGTACTTGTACTGGTATCGGTCTAAAAAAAAAAGCAGTATCGAACATCCCTAATCAAGACCCACCCCGAATTTTAGATGTCCCCTTGAAAATGTTTATACTGTAATTGCATATATAAAAAGTTTAAACCGTAAATATGAGTAATAATTAAGTCACACCTGTGCTGACAAGAAATGATCAACTCAAACCAACACACTTTTTTTCCCCTCTGGTTCCACGGAACATCCTCAATTACTTCAGCTCTGTCGCCTATTTGAGTACATCACCTTTGCACCTCCATGAATGGCTCTCTTCTGCTGCAGAGTCCTTACAAATGATGTTCATAGTTTTGATTGAGTGAATAACTTTTAATATTTGGTCTGCATCAAGCTTGCGACCCATTGACTTCACCAGGCTGTTGCATTCGTCATTTGAAATGCTTTTCCAGGCCTTTACTGCAGCCTCTCTCAGTTCTTGTTTGTTTCTCGGGATTGATTGTGATTTTGTGATCTCAACTCAGATGAACACCAGTCTGCTGGGCAGCATTGGAATGTTGAACTCAGCCCCTCAGCTGCGCTGCATTAAGACCTACCAGGTTCCTCCGGTCCAGCCGGCATCTCCTGGCTCCCAAAACCACTTGAAGCTCGCCCGCCTTATCTGGACCTCCAACCGGAATGTCATCCTGATGGCACATGACGGCAAGGAGCACCGCTTCATGGTTTAAAGGGAGTTTAGATCCAGTTCTTGGCACACGGCTAGCATTCTAATTCATATTATTTTAGTAATTTATAACTTCTAGTCATTCCTAATTTTGGTTTTGTTTTCTTTGTTAGTCACAATTGGAGCCCTTAGAGGTCCCAGCATTCATTTCTATTTATTTGATGTCAGCCTTATTATGCCAGCAAATTAGCTTTAGTTCATTGTGTTAAAATTTTAGGTCACTATTTTATTTTATTACTGGATAAATGATTTCACTTGACATCTGTGAGCAGATTTACTTGCGAGTGGCTGCGCTTTAAAATATTAAATGTGGTCGTCAGCCATTGCACTGGCTATCATCGTGCATTCTTTTATGGAGCAGAATGGGGCTACTTGTAGAGTGCTCGGTCATACAAAAAAATGAAAACATTCTTTGATGGAGGAAGTTACTGTAAAGTCCACAGAGGGGCGAACGTTTGCGATGCTTCCGAATGTTGAATTCACGTTAAGATAGGCTTAGGGTTCGTTCAAGGTCGCAATGTTTCCTAAACATTCTCTAACAGTCATAATGGTTCTCTTCTTCTTCCTCTTTTTTTCTTCTCTTTTTTTGGGGAGAGAGCTCAGTGTTGTTTATTCGGTAATCTTACCGATTCAACATGTCATCATCATTGCTCTCTCTTTTTTTTCTTTTTGTATGTGCGTGAGTTCATTTGGACACAGCTGGGGAGGGATGTGCCATGGCTCTTCAATTTGTTTTCTCCTGGAATTGAGACACCCTTTGCCGACAACAACTTCTCCAAGGGCCACGCCAAACTGCTTACTGGGAATGTCCAACATAAGCTCACGGTCAGAGTGCAGAAATGCCTCGGGAGGGCTGTTGCACAACTTTGGCTACTCATACTCCTTCTCCTCCTCAAACCCGTCGTCTTCGTCTTCCATACTCACATTTTTTTCCCAGTGGTGGCTCTCTTAATGCTTGGTCTTAATGCAAGGAATGTTAAAAATTTCCTTGCAACAAAAGCAACCATTGAAACTGTTTTAGAGAACATTAAGACTGTTTAGGGAACCATTGAACGGACCCTCAAGTGACATCAACATTTGTTAGCGTCATTAGCAATGTTGATTTCACGTAAGGGTTCGGCAGGGTTCGTTCAAGGTTGCAATGTTTCCTAAAATCCTGGCAAACCCTCACGTGAAATCAACATTTGTAAAGCCCTTATTCCACTAACAGGTGAGAGGGTTTGTTCAATGTCGCATTTCCTAAACCTTCTCTAAACTGTCTTATGGTTTCCTTAATGGTCTTTAGTCGCAACATGTTCAAAATGTCCTTGCGGCTTGAAAGAACATGAAGACCGTTTAGAAAATGAGTCAACGCTGCGAGCTTGAATGAACCCTGACTTGAAATCAAAATTTGCTCGCAAACGTTGGCCCCTCAGTGGGATGCGGGCTTAAAGCTCACGTGTACTTCAGCTAGATACTAAACCTCAGTTGCTCTTGACAGGGCACATTCATGTGAAAATGAGTTGTTGGCAAAAGCCGCAGTCAAGTCATCGTTGTGTAAATTAGATGTTGCCATTAATTGGCATTTCCTTATATGCAATCAAAACATGAATAAGAAGCTTCCTGCTTTGCCCCCTATTAAATTGTAGTACTCTTTTCATTAACAGACCTCCTTTCAATAAATTTAATAGTGGTAGGATGAGCTTTAGTCCCTGTCATGATTAATTAAAAGGATTTTCAGATATATCAAGGATAATGTTTATTGTTCCCCCTTTTTTTTATTCTACGAGATGAAATCCCGACATGTACAGTATCCATATCAGAGCTTGTGTGTAATGTAGTATGGTATTAATCTTGCACAAATTCTTATTTGTCTCCTGTGGTGTGACTGCCTGAATACCTGCCTTGCAATGACTTCCTCTTGTAATCCATGTTGAAGCAAACAGTTGACTACATAATTACAATTAAAAGATCATCTCACCATATATTTGTCAGTTGCCAATGCAGGTTTGCGCGATACATATTTGCTGCTTAATACCGTGCAACAGAAACATGAAAATGGTACATACAGTTCAAGACAGTTATTTATCAGAGAGAAAGTAATACAGATTTAAGTATGGCGGTCCGCAGGCTACTGACGGGCTTCCCGTCTCATCTGGTGCGAGGAAGAACATAAAACAAGTATGTGTCGCATGCAATGGCATCACTGCTACTTCTGGCTACAAGTGCAACCGGGCACAATTTATTTATTTTTGGAAATAACCGTTCCAGTCTGGACCTTTTTGCTTCTCAATTTTTTTTCTTGCAGAGTTTTATGCAGGAGGAGGAAAATATTCATAGATGTGTATATCATATATTTATAAAGTGATGAGTTTGTGAATATGTTTACATTGTAATCTTATTTAGGCAGTGAAAATGTCGATTTGTTTTGTTTTTTCTTCATGTAGTTTGTGTTTCCCACTCTGCCTGAAGTCCTTGGTTCTGCCCTCTATTTCCTGTCAGTTTGCAGTGGTGGTGTCAGAAAGCTTCTAACACTAATACTCACCTGTAAACACAAGTGTCAAAGCTTTTCGCAAGGTTCGTCTCAATTTAGACAAAGGAAAAGGAAGAGAAAAAAAAAGTCCAACAGCTCATCAGACTGCTCTTGTGACTTCACTAGTATATAGTGGCTATAAAAAATAAATAAAATAAAAAATAAATAAAATAGTCTACACACCCCTGTTCTTATGACACGTTTTTGTGGTATAAAAAAAAAAGTGAAGTTAAATTATTTAAAATCGTTTCCACTATTAATGTGACCAATAACCTATTATTATTATTATTAGCAGGTTTGGGGTGTTTTAAACCTTTTGTTTGGGGGGGGAATCACGATCTGGCATTTAGACAGGGGTGTGTAGACTTTTTATATCCGCTGTAATTCCAGAGAGTAGTGAGATCTTAATCTTTGGTTTTCTTCAGCATGTTCATGGTTTAGGAAAAAGCTTTTTTTTTGTCGGCCTCTCCGGGGAGAGAAGGTGAGAAAACGAAGGCAAAGAGGAAGAGCTGAAGAGTAAGTAACAAGTGAGGAAGATCAGTCATCCAAAAAAATGAAAACATTCTTTGACGGAGGAAGTGAAGCGAAGAAGCGTAAGTGGCATGATGCAATGTGGTAGAAACCTTCAGGGTTATAACATGTGATATAACATCAGGCACATTATAATGGCACATTTTGACAAAGGTGATGCACATTGTACGTCTATTTTACTAACTTCTTTCTGTGTATGACAGCTTCCTCAGCTTCGGCGCAATTGTCTAGACAAAAAAGTATGACATAGATAACCAAAATGTGTCAGCTCTCTCCTTCCTCTTTTCAAATGAGTAGAATGCAGTAAAATACAAAAGCCTCCACTCGAGGTTTTTAAATGTTCGCGTTTAGTAACTTTGCTTCACTTGCTATAAGATTAACAAATGTACTGTAAAGAAAGAAGCATTGTATTATACTGTGTCGTGTACCTTATCAAGTGGTTTGCGAGTGTATATTGTGTTTATGTTGTAACGATGTTAACTTGCGTGTGTGTATGTATAGTGCATGCATGTGACCCCCCTCTAACAGTTTGAATCCACTGTGTATCAAATAAATGTGTAGTGGTAAGCTGTGTTCTTGTTATCACTGTGTGACTAATAAAGATGGAACTAAGACCAGACATGTTTGTGCTAGTGTTAATTTTTTGGGACAATTTTTAAATTTAGTCTCAATTTTAGTCAAGTTTTAATTACAGTAATTTATTGGCTATAAGCCGCTACTTTTTTCACTTGCATTCGACCCTGCGGCGAATACAAAGGTGCAACTTATCCCTCACATCACAAGGGGGCGCACTATAAAGGAAGTGCAAGAGCGTCAGGCAGAGCAAAACAAATCAAGTGAGCCTAAATACAGTAGGAGAGACAAATAGAGACAATTTGCGCCTTCATTATGGAAAAGAAAGCGGGAACCTGGTGCGGTAACATTAAAACACCTGCGGCTTACAGTCGGGTGTGGCTTATATGTGTAACAAACTCGAGTATTCCCCAAATTTAGCTAGCGGGGCTTATAATCAGGTGCGCCTTATAGTCCAAAAATGAATATACACTTGTTTTTAATCATTATCAACCTCATCTCATTTTTTAGTTGACTATAAATCTAGCATTTTAGTCTTTATTATAGTCTAAGGAAACTTTTATTCGTCTTGTTTTAGTTGACAAAAACTGGCAACATTTTAGTCTAGTTTTAGTCAGGACAATCATTTTATCCGTTTCTTTTTTTGTCAAAAGATAATGTTGAACATTTCGGATGTAAAACTACTTCACATGAAATTTTCTCTCATCTTTTTGATGAAAAACAACTTTACACACAATTACAATACAGGGAGTCCTCGAGTTACGGCCGAGTTCCGTTTCTATGCTGGCGATGTTTCTATACCCGAATTTCGACATAACTCGGATTTCACCGTTAAAATACATATTTACTTCAAAATACTTTGTACAATAAAAAAACATATTTGCGTGACCTGGAGAAGCCGGAACCAATATTTTGTGTTTCCGCGCGAACAATCAGTGCTGATGGACGGCAGAACGGACCTTATTCAAACTTAAAAACGAAAACGTGATGCGCCGACCTGCTCAATGGACATCAGCTGCTGGAGGTAACAACACAACTTTAACTAACTTTAAAATGGCGTGATTACTGTGGGAAATTAATCAAAAAGTAGGTGCTATGGACGAGGCACGGGTGCTCTAAAGTCAAAACGATGTAGGTCGCGTACGAAGTTGCTACTATGGCTCTATGCAATGAGCTAGTAAATTAGCCAGCATTAGTTAGCGGTCGGAGAAAATTCATGGAACCGTGCAAGCCAGGACCCACACTACTCATTTCCTATAGGTAATTTAAAATACTTAGGCATAAAAAAATCACCTAAATTAACTGATTTAATTCATTTAAACTTTTCTCCACTTCTGGATAACATTTATAGTGACTTGGAGCGCTGGAATAATTTTCCTATTTCTCTTAATAGGACGAATAGCCACCATTAAAATGAAAGTTTTACCTAAAATAAACTATTTTTTCTCAATGATTCCATTTAAACCTACGGCTAAATGGTTCCAGTTGTTGGACTCAGCCGTAACAAAATTTTACTGGAATAAAAAAAAAGCAAAGATTAGTCTATCTACTCTTCAGAAAAGCAAATCCAAAGGTGGTCTAGAGGCACCAAATTTTATGTACTACTATATAGCTAACCAGCTACAATATATCGTTCTATGGGCACAACCCAACAGAGACACTAACTGTTGGTTGGAACTAGAACAGAAGGATTGTAATAACCTCAGACTTCGAGATTTACTCTTTATTACAACATCGATTAAGCGTCATAATTGTTTTAAAAACCCAATGATTTCCGCCACCGTGACTGCCTGGTGGAAGGCACTAGAATTGACAAAAGCCCAAGTGGAGCCCTGTGGACTTTCTCCCCTATGGCATAACCCTGACTTTCAACTTAACAACCAACCGTTTCATTTAGCTGTGTGGGAGCAGAAAGGAATTACACATCTCCTCCATCTCTTCTCAGATAATATGTTTATATCATATACATCCTTGCTCCAAAGATACAATATAAAAAACGGAAATTTTTTACATTATCTACAAGTTAAAAATATGATAAAGAAAAAAATTCCAACACTTCGGGGTACGCTCCAACCGCCTGTTTTAGCTAAAGATATTAACAAGCTTTCTCCGACAACAACAAAAAAACTTTCAAAAATATATACTGTAAGTTACTTTCATATACTGATAAAATTTCTTTACCCATCTCGAAATGGGAGACAGACTTGTCTATAGCACCGGAACCTGACTTTTGGATTCAAGTTTGTGAAAACGCATTTAAAATGACAAAACACACAAATTTACAACTTATCCAATATAAAATTATTCACAGAACATACATTACTCAATATTTGATGAAGAAAATGTGACTCTCCGACTCCGACATTTGTCTCCAGTGTTTACAAAACACTACAGACACTTATTTTCATGCTTTATGGTTATGTACTCCGGTTATGTATTTCTGGACTAAAGTCTTAGAAAAACTTTCCGCTATTTTGGACTGTAGGATACCTTTATCTCCAAACTTGTGTTTGCTAGGTGACCTAACAACAACTGACTTACCACATAAACAATTTCAATCTACACTTGTAGCCCTTACTATCGCTAAAAAAACAATTCTTGTTAACTGGAAAAATAAACAAACTCTGAATATCGACCAATGGTCTAACCTCCTCATAAATCACATTTTAATGGAAAAAATATCTGCCTCAAATAAAAACCAAATATCAAAATTTATAGAAACATGGTCTACGTATATAGAATTTTTTAACCTAATTCCGGTTACTTAATTCTGTCTGTTAGCGAGAGCCACTACATCGTGATAACTTACATTGATGTCTCTGCATTTGGCAATTTATTATTATATTATATTATTAGTATGGGATTTTTTTTAATGGGCTTTAGGTGAACTAATGAATACACACACGCTCGCACGCACGCACGCACACACACACACACGCACATACACATTCTCACCCACATACAAAAAAAAATATATATATATATATACAGTATGTATATATATGTGTATATGTATATATATGTATATATATTTAAAAAAAAAAAACATTTATTAAATTTTTTTTAATTGATTTGTTTGTTTGTTTTTAAAAAAAAAAGGAGAGCAATGATGATGTCAAATCGAATGAACAATACTGAGCTCTAAAAAAAAAAAAAAAAAAGTTAGCGGTCGGATTAACATTATTGTTGGAAGGTATGGATTAATGTTACATTATAACTATAATTGACTTTTTTGTTAATCTTTCATTGTGAATCCAACTCCTGTCTGTCCCATGTATTTGTGCATGTTGCTCTCGCTAGCTGCACATTTGAAAGGGGGTGTGTCACTGTGTCACGTGACAGATTAGCAGAGACAAGATTTACAAAATCATATCATTTTTGTCTCGTCTGTTTATAAACTAAAGTGTCCTTTAATTTTAGTCCAGTTTTTATTAAATGAAGTACATTTTCCTCCCATTTTCATTAGTTGACGAAAATGCATATTGATTTAGTCCCAGTTATTGTTTATTATTGTTTTAGTCTAGTCTAGTTTTACTCCGGTGAAAAATGTGTTGATGAAAATATTTTCGTTTAGTTTTTGTTGACGAAATTAACACTAGTTTGTGCATCACTTTTATTCTTACTAGATGCTGTTAACTCATGTATGAGGGCATTTTTCCTCTCTGGAATAATGGAAGAACATCTTAAAGTGACACTTCCTCATAGTATAAAAACTTGTGGGGTTGCTTGTGTTCCAAGTAACAACGCATTTTCATTTATTTTCAGTTTTAATATTGGCAGCGACCTTTTTATGAATTGAAGGCCAATGAAGTTGGTATCTCACTGAGTAGTGAATGCTTGCGAACATAGCGAAATTGAGGGTTTTCATCAGGATTTCTAAGATGTTCACACAGAGTTTTTACTTGTCGCAAAGACATTTCAAACATATTCAGACAATTTTTTTTACTGTCTGCAAAGATCTTTTGAAACTTTTTACGAACCCTGACGAAAACCACAAATTAGCAACATTCGCATGCATTTGTCGGCCAGTGAGATACAGGGAACTTTTCATTTATGGATTTATTTAAGTTTGCACTTCATTTTTTAAAAAATGATGCTGACACTGGGAACTCCTTACATTTACTACTTTTAAAAATTAAACAAAAAATTAAGATGTATGTAGAAATTTAAAAAAAAACGTTATTTATAGTAGAAAACTTTAGGGAACTATTTACTTGCTTAGTTTTTAATTTAGTTTAACACATGCTGATGGCCCTGGAAGCTCCCCTCAATTTTTGTTAGAATTTTCAAACAAAGCTGTCAACTCTATATGTTTCAAATGAAAATAAAAAGTTTATTATTATTTTATTTTTTTGTAAATGTTACACCAACATTTCGTCTTTTACTGCAAATGTCGGTCTCCTTGGCTACTAATAATCGGCATCGGCCTTGAAAAAAACTATCACTACTTTAAAGCTTGTCAAGTTTGTTTGTTGCTCTTATATTTTTTTGAAGCTTCACTTCAGAAAGCACTCGCGGAAAATGCTCCATACTACTTGAGTTGAAGGCTTACCATGTGTGCAGTCAAGTGTCAACATATATTGATTAGTACACGAGTGTATCTGCTCCATCATGCAGGCATTCAATGGACAACACAACTGAGTGTCGACAACATGTAGGACTCTTGACTGTAAAGGGTGTTAAATGAAAGAAGGTCGCAGGGTCATGTTGTATGGTTTCACTCTTTATTGGCAAATGCTGGATCGTGTTCTTTGCTCGGCACCCAAACCTGGCCGAATTTGTGGGATTTTTATCTTTCTTCTTCTTTTCTCAGTGAACAAACGGACTTTTGGTTATAATCCAAAAGGCAAGATGTTTGAGTGTGTATTTGTCAATTATTGATATTCCCAAAGTTTCTGCATTCCCATTTTTTTTGTGTGAAGATAAAAAGATTAGCAAAGGATCTGCTGTTAATCGATGTTATCTTACTGCTATTGATGGTTTACAGGGGTTTGCATGGCTAACATTTGTTCGTGGAACAAAATAAAATTTAAAAAAAAATTGCATATGAAGTAAACAAATTATTCATATATCGTTTAAATAAATGGTTAAAAATTAAGTAGATAAAACGTGGATTTCACTTTCTTTTCTTTGGTCCTTCCTCGGGTCTCCTGACGGCCTCACGACTCTGGCTGGAAGTGTTCGGTTTAGGTGAATGGTATGGGATTTTTTAAAATAGGTTTTAGGTGAACTAATGAATACACGCACGCACACACACACACACACACACACACACACACACGCAATCACCCACATTCAAAAAAAAAAAAAAAAAAGCAATGATGATGACATGTCAAATCGGTAAAATTACCGAATGAACAATACTGAGCTCTCCAGGAAAAAATAAATAAATAGATAAAACAATCAAAATAAAGCATTAAATGTTGATTTGAAGGACAAATGAATAATGCGAAGGGTAATATTACTAAATTAACAAATTTAACCCATTCATTTTCAAACGTGTTTAAGAAAACACATAACCTCATGGGCATTGACCATTTGAGATTCCATTGAATAGCCCTTGCGCTGTTTTGAACTCAGCCTGAGGATTAAAAGCCTCACTGCAGCCTACATGAAGACTTTTATAGCTACAAACTATTTAAAGTGCAGTGCTTATCTGTAATTCTCAGCGCCTCTTGGCTCATCTTAAAATGGCCGCCGGTTGTCTTTAATCCTGAGAAAGAATCTGCGCATACTTAAACGTGGGACAAAGTCCTCGTGTGTCAACGTTTAAAACGAATACGAAAGAAAGTCGATGTTAAGTGCCGAGCGAGAAGGAGATCAAAAGGAGACTATATGTGTGTTTAGCGCTGACAAGCTTGGAGTTTGTTCCTAAAGTTGGTGAGGATGAAGAGAAAGTGGAGCGAGAGGAAGACCAGATGAGAGAAGTGGAGCGGCTGGGCTTTAGATTTCGATTAGTTAAGAGCAGAGAGGCTGTGATTCTGCTCAGCTGGAAAGCAAAAGTATCGACGTCGAGTCAGAGAACCTCGCTTTCCCCTTGCTTCCCTCCCCTATAGTCCCTCAGGTGGGCATTAAAACCTAGCCGAGCGATGGAGGACGGACGGACGGGCGGAAACCCCGAGAGCTCAGCCGGAGCTTTGATTCACCGGGGTTTCCCACATCAACTGCCGAGAGAACGGGAACGCCGCCCTTCCTTTAAAAAGCACCACGCTGTCAAAAATTAATCACTGCCGCTTTACTTTTCAATTATCAATTCTTTGTTTAGCCACACGGCAGCTTAGAGTCGGCTTAACGTCATTTACGGCGTTTAAGGTGCTGCAGTTTGTGGGTGTGTGGAGGGGACGACGTGCTTTTGGAGGTTTGAAAGAGGCTGAGGGGTTTGTCACGCGTCGGCAAAGAGGTGATATGGCCGACGAGAACAGAAACGATATAGTCGGCTTTCAAGTTGTTTTCATGCAAAGGCGGGTTAAAGACAAGGCGGGAGGGGGGTTGCCTTCTTTAGAACAGCCTTATCTGGCATACATCCTTGTACCCCCTGGGGTCAGGATTATCACCAATGACCTGCTCATGATATGTGTGTATCACGCTTAAGTAGATATAGTTGTAATATAACGGTGTTGGTACATCATTGGAGCCACATTTTGGAGGTTTACTTTTAAAATGCTTTTTATTCCAAAGATTTGCAACCCAAAGCGTCTGACCACATTGTGAATTTCCGGCCCACTGTTATGGGATTGTGTAGTTAATTTACATAACAACCGCCTCCACACTAAGGTTATTTTACTTAAGGAACACTAACTAAATAACTAATTCAAGTAAAGTAGACAAATTAAAAGTCATTGGACTGTGATACAGTATCTGTGTTTAATTTGTTTTTGTTTTTAAATGTTTTTAAAAATATTTTTGTTAAATTTTTCTTGATGTGATAAAAAAAAAAAAAATCTTGCACACAAGAAACATGTAAAAAAAAAGAAAGAAAGAAAAACTAAAATGAAGCATTAAAAAAAAAATATATATATATATATATATATACACACACATACATAAACTAACAAATATTGGCTGAAAACCAACCAAAACTAACTCAAATTTCAAAACAAAATGAAAATTATAATGACAATTCCAAAACAATTCTCACCCTGTTCATTGAGTTTCTCCACAAATGACTTATCTTAACCTCACAAGTCAGTTTGATAATTGTGATTCACTCAAGGGAATTCTTCACATTATCAATCTGGAACTTCACTCGGCAGATCCGTTGGGGAAAGGAGGGACTTGCTGTACAATGCGTCAAGCTGATTGGACGATGCGGCATCTTTGCGCGTTTGTTTTTGACCAATCACGGCAACGGATGAAAATGTCGTCTTCCGTCTCGTATTAGGGAAACAAAACCAAAAAAACATGAACATCTTTACCAGATAAAAAAGCACAAAGTGCCTCTAGCTGTTCAACATTCAACAAGGAAACGGTGAGAAATTCTGCGAGAACAGAATTGACTGAAAAACTGACTTGAAAAAACTGCAGCGTCCATTCGGCAGTTAGGGTTGTTTGTTTCCCCCTCGATGTTGGCGCTTCTTGGTTTCGTTGTGTCTGCGCAGTGCCTTACTAAGATCTAAAGTACTTGTAACTTGTTTTTTATTGAGATGTTGCTTTAATACAAGTGTTAAACCTGTCACAACTACAGTATTAAATAGATAAATGAACTCCATTTTGATAAATCACGTGATATTCACATCAATGTCCACGTGTCTCACAGTTATAACATGGCTGATCTGATTAACGTGAAGCATATAAACAGCAGATTTGGAATGGATCACATCACATGGAAAAAGGTGACCAGAAATCTTTATTCTGAATGAGAGGGAGGATTTTTTTTTCTTTTCACAAATCATTTTTCTAATCTAAAACTGTCAGGTTTATATTTAGAGTTTTAACAAATCTAAAAAGTGTTTGTTTTTTTGTTTTGTTTTCTTATCGCAAGCTTCACCTTTATTCCTTCACTATAATTCGATATAAATATGTGTAGGCCTACATCCTGCATTTCACTCCTCATTTCCACTTGTTTATGTTCATGCTGTGAATTTTAATTCCAGATTAAAACACTCACCGCCCACTTAAAGATCTTCATCCCTACAAACGGTTATAAGTGCTGCCTTTATCCACCCGCATCTTTTCTCAGCGCCTCCTGACATCTCAACATGGCAGCCGCCAACCTGCTAAATTCTCATTAATCCCGAGAAAGAATCTGCGCATACTTAAACGTGGGACAAAGTCCTCGTATGTCAACGTTTAAGATGAATACGAAAAGAAAGTCGATGTTAAGTGCTGGGCGAGGAGAAGATCAAAAGCGTTACTGTATGTGTGTGTAGCGCCGACAAACTTGGAGTTTGTTCTTGAAGTTAGTGAGCGTGGGGAATTGAGGAGTGTGTGTGTGCGTGTGTGTGTGTGTGTATATATAGGGCTGAGTTTTCAATTAGTGAAGAGCAGAAAAGCTCTTCAATTGCTCTTCATTTTAAGTACGGGTGCTCAAAGAGCTACTTATGTCTGCAAAGCAAATTTTCCTGTCCAAATAACGAAGATGGATTTTTCTCCTCTCATAACGCAACCGTTTTTATGCTTTAACACTAGAAAATAGAACACTTGGAATGAAACAACAAACAAAAAGATGAATTCCTCTAAAACAATGTCATGTTGGCTAAAATACTGTACTACCTTTTTTCTGACCATTCAACCATTTTCAGTCCATTGCACTGCTGTATTCAGATTTTTCAAAAACATGTTCATATTGTTGAATTCTATTTTTGGAGCAGTATTAATTTTTTTCTCAGCATGAAAATTGTACAATATGGATTAGTCTTAACGCCACTGTCACTACTACTACAATAATTGGTATATTATTGCACAGGTTATCGAGTTTGATTCAAAGTTCGATTTAAATTAGAGCTGTCAAACGATAAAATTGTTTAATCAGATTAATCCAATTTTAGAATTTTGATTAATCACAATTAATCACTTAATTAACTAATTTGCTCCCAAAAACATATCAATAATTTGTATTTTTAATACTACCAGTGTCCCCAAAATGTATTTATAAGTTTTTTAAATGTTTTTTTAATGCTAGAGCATAGAGAACGGATGAAATAATGGTAGTTATTACAAAAACAGCCAGCAGGTGGATGCATAGTATAAGAGTTCAACCAGGGCCATGTTGCAAAAAGCTGTTTTCTCCAGTGTTTTAAACAGATTTGTGAATAATGAAGAAACTTAGCTACATTCTAATGCTACGTAATTGCCTCAAAACGGAAACAGCTAGAAATAAACTTTTTTTTTCCTTATGAAAAAAGACACTCTAATCTTTCTTTTGGTAGGTTCCATGTTTTTATAGCAATAGAACAGAATATTCTGTGTGCCTTGCATAATCAGTCAAAGTCCAGTAAAACAGCCGTGAGCGAAGGAGGTTGCTTCAGTGAAAATGGCTGGGAGTGAATGAGTTAAAAAGGCTTTCTCAACATTTTGACATGAACAAATATTCGGAATGTCTTACGCAAACATTTATTAATTGCTTTACTTGTACGCATGTAGTTATGTTTATTGCTCAAACACAACCTCTGCTACCTTTAACGCAACCATCCGCTGTCAGCTAAAGGATCATCTGCGGTCAAAATTAATAGTGTGATAAATCTGCGTTAATACATGATTAATGCGATAATTGTTTATGATTAATTAATTACCTGTAGTTAACACTAACTTTGACAGCACTAATTTAAACATTACACCATGACAATCAACAAACACAAGAATAAGCACATTTTGTCAACTCCATATTGATAACGTAATAATCCAGCGATGTAAAAAGGCTGCGTAGCGATCTGCCTATTTGCGTAAAGGACTTTTCTACTGGGAAACTGACTATACATGCGCGAACACACATCGCTACGCGGACAGGGCTGGGAAAAGTACAGGAGCGGTGTGCCTTCAGGAGGATCATTTTTGCAGCATTTTTGCCTGCAGGCCAGACAAAGTAATGAGTCATTTTTAATTGAGGTATGAAAATCACCAAATCTTGTCACTTTTAAACCTATAAGTAGTGTAGGCTTTCTGAAATGAAAGAAATAATTTAAAATAAAGTTAGTAAATATTGTTTATTCGCAATTTTTATGGTTTATTATGTCTGCAGTGCATGATTTCCATTCAGCATTTTTCCCATAATGGCACAAGTCAATGGCCCATTTTTTTTTTAGCATTTATTCGCAAATATATTTACGCCACACTGGCAGCTCCACGTTTTCCGTACATTGCCAGTCATTTGGCTTGAATGTTGCATTTATGGGGGGGAAAAAAGACAGATAATTGAGGACCCGACTTTTGTGACACATAACATGTAGCATGATTTAAGTTGAGCTATCAAATTGACAAGTTTGGAGTTTAATTTTAAATATAAAACAATAGAAATGGGCATTATATTTACAATGATGTACGGTATATGTTCCAGCAGCTAAATGGCAAATTCGGCGATGCCAGCACACCTACCAAAAAGACAACAACATCATATGCGACCATAATTCCTCCCCACAGCAAATACAAGAAGCACCAACTATCCCAATAAACAGCAAATAACAAAAGATCCGTGTCCACAGACAAAAAGTAGAAAAGCAAGCTTGTCACCTCCAGGTTCTAAATGTCCTGTTGAGCAGATTCCTCAGGTCTAATAAACCCGGAAGCTCAGCAGTAGCGACGGCGGCCAGCAGGATGTGACTGGCGTGAACATGGGCTGGTTAAGGTTGAAGATTGCTGCGAGTGTACGGATCAATACACGCGCAGCTCACACACACAACGGAACACTTCAAAAGAGAGACGAGACGGGGCAGTGAGAACAAATGCCCTCTCAATAATTACCAGTAAATTAGTTTTCATTTTTCTTTTCTTTCTTTTTTTTCTTCTTTTTTTTCCAAATAAACAATGAAATGACAAGGCAGAAAACAAAATAAACAATATAAAATAAAGAGAATAGACTGTTTTGGGGATAATTTAATAAAATTTTATGGCACAAATAGTAGAATTTAGGTGTAACTGTCGGTCATTGCTTATGATAGGGCAGCAGAAAGGGTCCCGACTACCCGCCACTAATAAAAGGGTACCAGTAGATTTTAGTCATCAAATGTGAAAGACATTTTCAATAAAAAACACAACGCTTTCTAAATAAAAGGTAGTTCATTTTGTTCAACAGTAAACCCATATCTATTTCTCAATTTAAATTTTTTGGATGAATGTGCATAGAAAACGGGTGCACAGTAAATTCTGTAGCGTAAATTTGACTTGAGTACATTTGACTCCATCTAGAGTGGGACAAAATAGACTCAGTTTTAGATTAATATTTATACTCGGATGAGAGTAAAATAAAGAATTTTAAAAAAGTCACTCAAGGGTTGAGGAACAAATTCACGACCTTCAACTTGGGAGACTGTCACACTACCACCTGAGCTACGCCCCTCTTACTATTTGCTTATGTCCAAGAGGAGACCAAAAACATTGTTACGAAGATTCCAGCTGACACGAGGGCTATACCAACACCCAGCAGGAGCTGCGTGGCTCAGGGAGTAGATCGGTTGTCTTCCAAACTGAAGGTCGTGCTTTCATTCATCAACCCTTGAGTGACTTTTATCCCCCCCCCCCCCCCAATCTTTATTTTACTCTCTTCCAAGTGTAAATATTACTCTAAAACTGAATATATTTGGTCCCACTCTAAATAGAGTCACATTTACTCCACAGAATTTACTGTGTGGGGTTCAGTACCTCCAACATGGTGTTTAGGGTTTACTAATTGTATAATAAAATTTAGGAAACAAAATCGGGTGAAAAAAAGAAAGGAGAGGAGAATAAGTGAGAGAATACAAAGAAAAGTCTCGAAGGACTAGATTTACTGTATCTGATCTGTGCATCACAATGGTGGTTGGATGTGTGAAGATAGGGGAGGTGCAGGAAGTTAAGAGAAGAGCATTTAGGGAGCATGGGAGAGCGCCAGAAAGCAAAGTAGGGAATGCAGAAAACGACGAGATGGAGGATGGACAGTAAAAACAACAAGGGGGGAAGTGAAAGTGGAGGAGGAATAGATGGAGGGATGAGAAGTGAGGTGAGAAGACAGTTTTTAAAAAGTCAACCGGCACTTTGAATTCCCCAGACTGCATCTCATCGTTATACACACACACACACACACACACACACACACATGCACGTACAAGTACGTTATGCGCTAAGTGAGTCCGACGGCCCCTTCCGTGTTGGCCTAACACTTCACTTCCTCTCCTTTGAGACGTTTAGAGAGCTGTGTGCGGAGTTTTTATTTTGCAAGGCTGATTTTGACAACATGGGAATGACAGTGCGAGTAATGGTCCCGTTAGACAATACAGTATATACGTGTGTGTATGCGTGTGTGTAAGAGAGAGGGACTGCAATGTGGTTGTGTGTTTGTCCATTAACAGCTAATAGCATCCCTGTTTCTTCATTATCACTAATGGATGGGACTCGGCGGACACACACACATACACACACATACATGAATGTATAGTAGTGTATCAGACTGAAAGAGATCTAGTTCTTATAAATGGAATCTCTACATTAGGTGAAAGTGTGGCCCATCTTGAGTAGCAGTAGCCGAATAAATCAAGTGAGTTTGCTAGTGTCTGCCTTATTGACTACTTGCTGAACTATAGGATATTAGAACAAAAAAAATGGTATTGGAACCTTTGAAGCTAGCCTGCTAAATCAATGTACCTCAACATCACTGAGATGTAGTAATTCCCACAAAAATCATTCATATAATGAACGGAAACCTCACGTTGGACACCGAAAGGAACAAAAGTAATCATAAAAACAAATTTGCCGAACATTAACACATCAAAATCAGGTATTGCTTTGTCTGTATGATCCAACAGAATTATGTAAAAACAAAAACTATTACAGCTGACCTTCATTACACCTCACATTGCTACCATACTGATACACAGTATGCAATATATTTTCAAAGTACCCCAAAAAGGTGCTCACGAAGAGGCAGTATGTACAAAATAGGCTACATTTGAATGTGAGCTGATCTCTGGTCTACACAAACAGCTGCAAGTTCTGATTGGATGAAACTTCCACTATAGAGAAGCTTTTCTTTTTTTGTGGTAGTTTTAAATGGCTTCTGCGTCGAATAGGAGCCGAAAGTGAATCCTGGTCAGTTATTACGCCTCTTGCTGCTCTAAATAATAAATTTTTGTCGTAGCTACAAGCTCCTTTGAACTCGGAGGGAGTTGCCAAGTCGGGGGGGAAAAGGACCCCGGCATCACCACCAGTTTCAATCAGACCTCACTTGACAACGAAAACTACCATCGATACAAATGCCATAAATGGCAAAACATAATTTACACGATTCAAAATTCGTAACTTCACATTACCCAACGTGATTTAGATTGTTTGCATTAACCAGAACAACAAACAATGTATTGGAATCAGCCATCTGTGTTTGTTTTACAATCGCCTCGAACACTTTGAGGTCGGAACTGGAATGTATCCGACTTTCCACATTCCTCGAATGCAGCATTACTACCTTTTAATACCTTTTGACGGCTGTCAAATACTTTGGTTTAGGCCTCCTTAGCCTAGATGTCAAAATGTATGGCTATGGACACCGACAGTAGGCCTACTGCATGACTTCTTCTTCTTTCTTTTTGCGATTTACAGGTGCTTTTGGTGCATTGCACCTTATTAAACGGAGTGCAAGCATGCGGCAGTAACTAAACTGTACATTAACTGAAAGACAAAGTGAAAAACTGAACATAAATGCCCCACAAAAGAAATAAGGTAAGAATTGGCCATAAAAACACAAAATGCAGATGCATAATTATTACGGGCGATTAAAATGTAATTAATTGTAATTAATCGCATGACTTCATTAGTTTACTCACAATTAATCACAAATTTTATATCTGTTCTAAATGTACAATAAAATATACAATTAAATATTTTTTTCTAAGTTTTTATACTCCTGTTAACATAAAAGGGGAAACATTTTTTAATCTAATAGAAATATGGCTCCATCTTTTAGACATTCTTGCAGTAATAATTCATAACATTGGCTTAAAATTAAAAATATGTACTGCACTGGAAAAAACGAGTGTAATATTGATTTGTGGTGAGGTCATTTTTCTGTCACTAGATGGCAGAATTGCATTTGTAAGATGTCGGTGACTCTTAGTGCATTTTTCTTTTCTTAAGAGCTTTCATATCTTTAACATGAAGTAACTTGTAGAATTCTGTACATTTTTTAAATTGTAAAATACAACTAAACCCCAGTCTCCACAAATGTATGCATTTTTATTAGATTCATTACTGCTACATTTTGACGTGAATATGTCTTCTGCATTGCGACTGGAATTCCCCCAGTACAAGTAAGGGCCGGTCATTAATCGCACGTTTAAAAAATGTGTGGCGTTAAAGGAACTTTAAATTAACTTTTTTAATTCACTTTTAGAGGAAGAGCAATCATTTTAATATGTAAGGGGGGAAAATGAAAGTAAAAATTAGTTTTTAAAAAAATGCATCATGAAGCAAAAAAAATATATATATATAAGTCGCTGGACCAGCCGAACTATGAAAAAAAGTGAGACTACAGTATATGTCCGAAAAAATACGGTACTTTCTGCTACCAACTTGGCAACTAGGATACGCCCGTTTATAGGCTGCCTGTTAATAAACTGGCAGAATCACAGGGGGCGTGGCAGCCGTATCCACTGGAACGCCCAGAGAAGCTCAACACGACGCCAAACACGATTTCAGTTAAACAGGTTGTTGCTCGGCCATTGCTTGTGCACTTTTCATCTGAGAAGATGCTACCATATGATACATATAACGTAGAAAGTACATTGCCATGAAAATAAAAACCTATTACTTATTGTGCGTGGGTCGAGAATGTTTCCCTCACAATAAATGGGATTGACTGAAAGCACGTTCTCGACCCTATGCTGGTTCGTTCTTTCTTTTCTTAATTTCTCATTTAACATTATAGTCCCTCGCTTGCCTCATCTCCCTTCTGGCTTTCACTCTTCCTCATTTGCCATCTTTTTTCTCCTCTTCATATTTTCCCTCTATCTCTCCTACTTTTTTTTTAAGGTCAGGATGGTGCTAAGTGTCTATCAGTGATGATGAGGCTCAGGAGACTCCTTTGTTCTCAATGAGGGTGAAAATTTGAAACAGCCATCGGAGCAAACAGCATAACCGCCCCCTCCTTCCTCACCCCTGACCTCCATCGCCTCCATCCCGCCATTCTTCATCCCATCACCCAATCAATCGCTCCTTCTCGCTAACAACTCTATTGATCAGGTGCACTAACAACGTCTTTCATTTATTAATTATGAGAAAAGGTCTTCCTTGGATTACTCTCCATTTGTTTGTGGTGGATTTGGCACAGGCCTTTGACTTCTATTTATGACAAAATAGTACATATTTTGCAGATATGCTCATTTCATGAAGTATGTTTGGACTTACAGTATTTAATCAGGGTTTGTGGTTTCATGTTTTCTTCTACTTATCTGTATTTCATTGTCTAATGCTCATCGTCAGTTCTTTTATATTTGGTTATGATTAATTAGAAGCTTTTCTTTCAATGATCCACGCAAGAAATGCATCACCAAAGCAGGAAACCGTGTACCGTGAATCAGGTGATTTAGTGATGTGGGAAAACTCATTTCCTTTTAGAAAATAAAGTGTTTCCATCACAGTCCTGCAATCAATGCACCCACCTTCTTCTTATTAACATTAAACATCTGTCCCTAACACTTGCTTGTTACAATTATAGTTCCCGGTGGTAACATTTGAGTTTGACGTTTTTAGATCCTCATTTTGTGAATGCAATGTGCTATTGAGGTCGTATAATATAGTGTTTATGTGAATAGTAAAGTAGAATAGTAGAAATCAAAGCTACCCTTCACACACTATAATAACTACTGTATATAAATTGGATAGGAAACGAGCCAGATGTGTTCACTACCACAATGGCTCAAACGCACCATTTTCACCCATGTACGAAAGTATTTTCCATATATACTGTAAAGCCTCTCTGCTTTTCAACTCCTGTGTCTTGTCTGCATTTGTATCAGTATTGTGCTAATGAGTTCCAGAATCGGACTCTGGTCTTCATGGTGGACAGGAAAGTGGATGGAGGTTTTTCGATAGGAGCCTATTCAAATATGAAGAGGCGAGGTTATGTGTGAATATGAGAATTTGAATGGCAGGGGGGGACACAATTAGTGTTTCCCAGCTGGAAAAATTCGGACCGTGTGTGTGTGTGTGTGTGTGTTGTCAATAATGCAATGAGCAGAGAGAAATTGTCACGTGTGAAAAATTGACAGCATTTGGAAGATTTCTGTTTTTCTCACATTTAAATGAGAAAACATCAAGAAAACTATATTTTAAGTTAAAAGAAACAATCCATAAGGAAGGCTTGGTGGAGAGAGAGGATGAGCTGGGTGTCATCTGGAAAGGGTGAACATTGGATTTTAGACTGAAAGAAGAATTGGCCATGCGGTTCACACCTCTAGAATGGCCAGATAATAATTGTAGTGACGTGTGCTTTGCTATGGCGTGATGTTGGACAAACAGATGCCAATGGTATGATTAATCTGATGAATGATTCGATAGGCATACATACAATAAAATGGCAATTTAAAGCACTTTCTATGAGAGGGTAAGAACGTTCTCTCCTTCTTTTTTGTCTGCTTGTTTTCTGAATGTTATGAGCATTAAGGCATTCACATGTTGTTTTGTGCATTTTGTGTCCTATTGTTGGAAAGAAAAGAAGACTCTTAAGTCTTCATTGATTTGAGGGACGAGTGCTGACAGCCTGACAAATAGCCTTTTTATTAAGTGTCTGTCTGTGCCTGCTAGGTCAGAAATTGCAGAGAAGAACAATTCAATTTGATTGAATATGCTTTTCTTTCCCCTCTGGGGTCTTTTTGATTACAAGCATAAAAACACTGATTAAAGACAAAACATAGACATTACTCCAATAAAGTCAGCCTGCAGCAAGTATGCAGCAATCTGTTTGTGTGGTTTGCATTGGTCCCTGGTCTAGTGTATTCAAGCAACCTGTTCTCATAGAAATAAGTATGAAAAACAACTTTCAGGTCTACTTGAAGATACTTTGTTCTGACTTCAATCATAAATAAGATACATGAATATCAACATGTCGCAATGACAGAGTTGCAGAAGTGATGAAACACTACCTGATCATTATTGTGGATATTAGTTGTGTGTTCTACTGGGTGAGAAGCAAGGTTATTTTTGTTAACTAAAACTAATGAAATAACTAAAACATTTTTTTTTTTTTTTATCTTTAAAAGGGAAGTCAAAGCAAAAAATAAATAAAATAAATTGATAATAATATGTTCTATGCAGACTCACTACTCTAAATGCGGTATTCTAGTCAATATTGTGTTAGTAGAATATGAGTTGCAGCAAAATCCAGCAGTGATGGATAAAAATCCATCTCATGGGGCGGCCATTTTGCCACTTGCTATCTACTAAAGATGACATCAATGTTGCTCAGGTGTCAGGGCACAACCAATCACAGCTTAGCTTCAGAAAACAGGTGAGCTGTGATTGGTTACTAACTAAAATAAAAAATAAAAAAAACTCAAAACGAAATAAAAACTAACTATGATGAATATTCCAAAACTATAATAATCCTCACTGAGGGGCGTAGCCATATTTTTAGAAGTTGAGGGGAGAAATTGTTCAGGATATAAGACAACTTTTTGAGCAACGATCATCCTCTCACATTAAACTTCTCCGTAGTAGGGAAAAAGCTGAATAACCAAATTGTTGAACTCTGTTGAGGTAAACAATAACAGTAAGTGTAGGTAGCAAGATCATTTCCCGTCTATAAAAATATATATGTTGCCAACAAGCTTATTTCATACAACATTGAAAAGAAGTGAAAATGCTTTAATTCAACCATTTTTTTTAAATTGTATTTTAAAAAGTCATTTTGGCCTATCATGTGAAATGCTTCAGATTTCCTTATGCAGTAGTTCTTCATGTAGTGAAGCAAACTGTCTTTGTGTTTTTGGCAAAACAAAACATTAATGGACATCAGCTTAGACTGAAAACTAAGCAAAAGTTCGAACCAAAAAAAAACTTACAAAGTGCTAGATCTGAATTTGAAATCTCAAAAATAAATTATTGGCTCCTCCAGCTTTTTGCCACCAAAGCTGTCAACATTGACAAGTTTGACAACTGTCCATTTCACCGTCAAATGAGCAAAGCTGTGCCATTAATCCGAAGAATAGAAGAGTAATCATTTGCTAGTTTCTTAAATCATGTTAACTGCATTTTTAACCAACTTACTGTACCCTTTGAAATGTAAATTACTGATGATGCTCCAAGCAATCTATCCCAGTCATTTACCTCAAGCAACGTCTTTAATAGTAAAAGTGTGTCTTTTTTACACTTAATATTATGTACGGTACTCTTTTTACTCCTCAAGGACACTCATTTGCTTTCTCTCGCTCGGGTGTCCTCTGCCTCACCTTTGTGTGACAGCGCCCTCAAGGGTGCTGTCACTTGACTGTTCACTGACATGACAACCAATTACAGGCTAATTAATCAAGCTCCAGTTGATAGGTAATATCCTGAGCCACTCGGGGTGAAATTGCATGCCATGTGTATGTACAAAAAAGAAAGTGACAGAGAATTGAGAAGATATTTATACAATACTAGTACTAATGGTATCCCAGTTGATTTGGAAACAGCAATGCATATGCTTAAGTTTAAGTCAAAGGCAAAGCAACAGGCACTAAAAACTAAAAACGTTTCAGCCTATCCGAAACTTGAAGAAAGTAATTCCTGGAACCCCCCCCCCCCCCCCCCAAAAAAATGTATTAGAAAAGGGAAATGTATGTATGGCTTGGCGAGTGGAGTATGAAGTTATTCTAGTGCAAAGTGCTTTTATGCATTAAAATTACCTTTCAAAGGCGGCACAAAACTGTTCACCAGCAAATCAACATTAAGATAGATAGATAGATAGATAGATAGATAGATAGATAGATAGATAGATAGATAGATAGATAGATAGATAGATAGATAGATAGATAGATAGATAGATAGATAGCCTTTATTGTCATTATACAAACAGACGGGGCAACAAAATTTAAGTGTCTCCTTTTAGTGCAGCCTATATGTAAAATAGGGGATTAAAAAAAAGCCAACAATAAATTCCTAAAAATAAATATCCAATATGAATTAAATATCATTAATATTTAAAAACACAAACAAAAAGAACAAGATGATTGCACAGCAATCAAGTACTCTGTTTATCCTGAATCTCATTCCAAATTCCCAAATTATTAGGCCTACTGACATTTTATTATAGGGCAGGTCGGAAGGAAAAGACCCAGTGCAAGCATAACTGAGTAACCAACTCAGTGGCCTTGTGGTAGAGTGTCCGCCCTGAGACTGGGAGGTTGTGGGTTCAATCCCCGGCCGGGTCATACCAAAGATTATAAAAATGGGACCCATTGCCTCCCTGCTTGACACTGCTTAAAGGTTTGGAATTGGGGGGTTAGATCACCATGTGATTCCTGAGTGCAATCATTGCTACTCACCGCTCCCTCAGGGGATGGGTCAAATGTGGGGAACGAATTTTGTCCCCACTTAGTTGGGTGTGACAATCAGTGGAATTTACCTTTACCTAATATCTGCCATCTAGTGGTGGGTGGTGATATTACAACTTTAAACTATACAGTGGAACCCTGCTATTCGCGGTGAACAGAGATTTTTTATGTTTGTTTGGTTTTGTACATTTATTTAAAATTTATTTTATTTATTTATTTTTTGAAAACCACAAAAAGTATTCAAAAAACACTGATAAAACTTCACTTTGCATTTTCCGTGGAAAACAGGTTGACTCCCACTCAAAACATTATTTAAAAATAAAATAAAATAAACTTTAATAGTTGAATCTGCAGGTGCCAAACTGTGAGTATGCAAGGGTTCATTGAAGTAGAGGAAACATTTATATTTCCCCCATTATATGTTTTTGAAAAAAAAAAACTTTTTGGCAGGAGAGAACTTAAGCGAGAGTAGACACGGGCCACATGCAGCCAATGGGCAGCCAATTGTCCAAAAAATAAATAAATACATGATCGCATCACGGCGGCATGGTGATTGACTGGTTAGCACGTCCGCCTCCCAGTGCAGAGGACGTGAGATCGAGTCCGGGCTTCGGCCTTCCTGGGTGGAATTTGCATGTTCTCCCCGTGCTTGCGTGGATTTTCTCCGGGTACTCTGGCATCCTCCCACATTCCAAAGACATGCATGGCAGGTTGATTGGACACTCCAAGTTGTCCATAGGTGTGATTGTGAATGTGGATGGTTGTTTGTCTCTGTGTGCCCTGTGATTGGCTGGCAACCAGTTCAGGGTGTACCCTGCCTACTGCCTGAAGCCTGCTGGGATAGGCTCCAGCACCCCCGCGACCCTTGTGAGGACAAGTGGTTAAGAAAATGGATGGATGATAGCATCACACAAACTCCAAACTGTTCAACCAGTGTTGTGAAATTAATAAAAACAAAATTCAAGATACACTTGACACAAACTATTATATGTGTTTTTGAATGTGAGTAAAATTAATCAAAGCAAACCGACTACAGACACAGTCAGTCATACTGATCAAGCACAAAAAATAGCAACTGTTCGATACAAATGCAACATGTTCTATCCTTCCGTACCTTCAACATCCCTTTTTAGCATGTCTAATAAATGCTCCAACATGTTTACTGTACTTGAGTGTGCTTTGCATTGACTGTATTTGTTAGCGCTACAATAAGAACACACGCAGCACTCATCTGCCCTGCAGTGAAAGTTGTCAGCCCTCTAAAAATAAATGTGATCACTGTGGGGGGTCCCGGAGCCTTTGGCCTGACTGAATGGATGTATTGATGAGAGGGGAAAAGAGGGAAACTCTCTCTCTCTCCCTGTGTGTACACACACACCCGAGCAGCGAGATGCTAGCACTATACTGGCTAGAGGCCACAGTAAACCTATTGATCCGTTGTTTTCAGCCCATCTCTACACGCACTCTCACACACACAAGGTGAGAAATGCTATCGCTGCGGCTCCTTTTGTTTTGTATTCTGTTTTTGTCTCCAGGCATGCCTTCATTTTAACCTTCCTTAAAATCTTATAGATGGACAGTGAGAGTAGGAAATATGCACACAAACTAACAAATAAGGGTTCAACCGCCGGGGCGAGCCTTTCGAGATGTGTGCTTATGTTTGAACTGTGCTGGAAGAGTTCATCATCATGCTGCTATGCAGCCTCTCAGTGGTTGAACTAAACTTTTGATTGATCAGCGAAAATTCACAGCAAACTTTTGTTTTGTATACTTCAGAATCAGATGCAAGCTCCTAACAAGCAAATTGTTGTGTGTTTGTGTGTGTTTGCCGGCTAATTCCCTTTCAGTGAGTGAGGGCATGGGAACAGGGCAATGGAATCAAATAGAGCATGAGGGCTGACTTCCCTGACATTCCCGAGGGTGCTTCCGCATGACTGACAGCTCAAACGTTCACCAGCAGAAATCACCTGAAAGGTTTGTACGGGTCTGTTTGATGTCAGATGTGGAATATCAATTGTGCCACATGTTTTCCAATCACTCTCAATTAAGACTATAGAACCTGTGAAATGTTTTGCAAATGTATTGCGTGATTTTCCACTTATGTGCACAAACTTGCGACGTGGATATTTCCAGATTTTGGTTTCTTTTGCTTAGGCATGGTACTGTACATTCCAGACAATAAATTTACGTTTAATATTTTGTACATTGCAGTGAAAAGCCTAAAAGAAGTAGGATGAAGCAGAAGCTTATAAAAGCCGACCCCACCATACTGTGCATCATGCAGTAGACTCACTCATAACTCATAGAAATCACTCATAACATGAACTATTGGAAATTTTCTAGTATCTTTTTTCTCCCCATTTATTGATAAAATACTGTACACATTTTATCTAGAACACAAAATAAAAAATAATTGTAACAAGTGTAACTAATAATCCAATGGACAGAAAAGGTCTCAAAATATGTGGTTGTACATCTTAATTTGCACCGGTCAGATATGTATGCCTTTAGTTCATGATCGTAAAACGGCCTCAGTCGCGTCCGAGGCTGGTATTGGCCGGCGTCGCGAGTACCGATACCTTGAAATAAGGCAGAGTATCGGCTCGATACTGAGGGTGTAACAAAAACTGGTTTTAGCCTGAAAATCTTAATTTTTAATTTTTTTTCTCTTGATTTAAGATGTGAGTGCACCAAATTGAAACAAATTGAATTGTTCCACTTTGAAATATATTGAGATACTTATCAAATCATCTTTTATTGAAGAGATTATTTTAGAAGGCAATGGCACATGTACAGTATTTTGAAAAGTTCATACAATATAATATGACAACAAAAAAGTCATTGCACCATATCCTTTCGAACTGAGCCGTACCCAGAGGTGGGTAGTAACAAGTTACATTTACTTGAGTAACTTTTTAAGGGAAAAAAATACTTTTAAGAGTAGTCTTACTACACAATACTTTTTACTTTTACTAGATTGGATGTGTGAAGAAGAAACGCTACTCTTACTCAGCTATATTGGTCTACACTAGAGTCGTTACTCGCATCCCCCATTCATTCATTAGATTTACTGCATTTTCACGTATGCGCTCCGCTTGACTGACTGTGTGTGAGCATTTCCGCGGACACGAGTGATGAGACGTTCGCGAACGAATCGAGTCTTTTGACCGGCTCTAATGTGAAGATAACCCCCTTCCCCCGCGCACCACCGTTCGCTTTTGGAGGGAGCGTCATCTTCAAATATTAATCAATCAAACAATGAACTTGTAAGTGGGTCATTAAGCTCTGAAACAAAAAGAAAAAGAGGACACTGCTCATTGCGCATGCCTGCTTTAGCACCGTGGCAGAAGTTAGAACACAAGCTCAAAAAGTTTTTTTATTTTTTTTATTTAATGATGAGAAGATGCCAGCATTTGCACATAATTTTATGTTTTTGTATATCTGATTAAATTGTTGTTGTTGTTGTTGTTGTTGTTGTTTTTAAATAAATCAGACTTCATGTTCAAGTAGTTACTCAGTATTTGAGTATTCTTTTCAGCTAATTTTTTACTTGTACTTGAGTGATTTTTTGATGACTACTTTTTAACGCTACTCTTACTTGAGTACAATTTTTGGCTACTCTACCCACCTCTGGCCGTACCATATTAAATTGTCTTGTAATCCCACTGAGTTAAAACAAATTGAATCATTCCACCGTCCTTGAATCGTTTTGCACCCCTCTCGTATCAAAAACCGTATCGAATTGTCTTTTTGAATTCGCCCATCCCTACTGAAAATAATGTATACACTACTGTTTGAAAGGATTTTGGGGAGAATGAATGTGTGAGATAACAATGAGCAAAATTGAAAAGGTAGGAGAATGTTCAAAGCTTTCACTTGGGGTATTATCATTTTGTCTGTGATTGTCTGGCGACCAGTCCAGAGTATACCCCGCCTCTTGCCCATAATCAGCTGGGACCAAGCTTCAGCACACCCGTGACCCTAGTGAGGTTAAGTGCTGAAGAAAATAGATGCTATTGTCTTCTTTAGCAAATTCAAGCATGTTGTTTTGGGTATGTTTCGACACAAATAGCAAAACATATCTTGGAAAAACTGTTGAAATTTTTACATGTGCACACTACATGATTGATTTTGTCATTAAGGCGTGTTTAGTCATTCCAATCACATAGATCAAATTCGCAAGGTAAGTAGAACATAGCAGAGCGACTAGCGAGTAGTTATTTTACACACTGTCTAAAGTGTTTACTTTGTTTGTGTGTGAATTTTATAGCCACAGCAAAGCAATACTGCTGTATTTCTTTGCTGTTGGCTTTGG
Source organism: Vanacampus margaritifer (assembly GCF_051991255.1). NCBI lineage: Eukaryota > Metazoa > Chordata > Actinopteri > Syngnathiformes > Syngnathidae > Vanacampus > Vanacampus margaritifer. The sequence continues at coordinate 15,214,873 of NC_135445.1, read as the reverse complement.
AAACGGTTCAGCCATTTGCATATTCGACTCATTTGAAAGAGTAAAACTAGTTGCATCCATTGCTTTCAAAATATAAAATAAAGTCTGCAACTATTCTTTTGTAGGGCTATATTTGAAAATTTACTTTGTGTCACAGTGTAATTTAAACTCCAGAATCCCAAACTGGATATCCCTCAATATACACAACCTTCAATATTAAATTGCATTGGACTCATGATGAAAGTGTCACTGTGATGCAATTTGTCGACAGAGCAATTATGTGGTGGCTTTTTTAATTACCCGATTTTACTAATGCTAATCTAAGATCTTTGTGGCTTGACCTTACAATGTGTTGAGGAAGACAGCCAGCCAGACATGTTCTTATAATTGTAATGACGAGTATGAAGAAGACGAGCAGGGTCAGAAACTAAACCTTGAACCATATTCAACCAATAGAAATTTCACAGGACACTACCAAACAAAAATATCACAAAAGGTACATCAAGTTAATTGCCATCAAGTGGAAGAGCATTGACACCAGAACAATTCGATCAGTGAAGTCATGTTATCAGACTTGTGACCACATGTTTTGGATTTTAAAAAAAGTATCAGAGCTGTCAACTGATCACCACCTGGTGGTGGGTTGGCTCCAATGTTGGAAGATGCCGGTCCTGATTTGTTGGAATTTAGATGTCTCTGGGGTTGGTGAAGGACTTCACTTTCCTTTCTTTTCTTTGGTCCTTCCTCGGGTCTCCTGACGGCCTCACGACTCTGGCTGGAAGTGTTCGGCTTAGGTGAACAGTATGGGATTTTTAAAAATAGGTTTTAGGTGAACTAATGAATACACACACACTCGCACACACACATTATCACCCACATACAAAAAGTAGGAAAAAAAGAAAGGACAGCAATGATGATGACATGTCAAATCGGTAAAATTACAGAATGAACAATACTGAGCTCTCCAGAAAAAAAAAAAGGAAGATGCCAGTCCAACCTGGCGGGCCCAAATGTATTGTAAGCGTCTACTGGCAACATCTTGCAGAGTCCTGTGTCAGAAGGTGCAACAACTCCCACATCTCTAACAAGCTAATACTTCATGAGCAGCATGGTGGAGCATTTGTCACAGTCTCAGTGAGGAAACGGAGCAGGTTGGCAAATGCCCTGAGGTCATCTACGATGAGCTATAAAGACTGACCATCGTTGCTTTGTCTGAAATGTTTGTTTAAGAGTTTGCTTGCTGCCGACATCCGGGATGGGAATGTTTAGCCGGCTGATGATCATTATATATTAAACTCCTAAGCAGTCAAAGTCCATCTAAGCAGTGCATCATCGCCTTTGTCGTTACTTTGCTGTTGGCCTCTGATGCCGCCCTAGCACAAAGAAAATTTGCAAACTTGGATGTTGGCCCAGATACAAACCCTCCCAGGTTAGCTTAGCGCTAGCTAGCTGGTACAACGGAACACGAAAAACTTAACCAAAAGCGAAAAAGCACCCTGGATTCTGAGGTTAGCCAGTGTATGGGGAGGGATCACGGAAATAAAGTAAGTTATTTCAAACAAAAACTGAAACTAGGAAACCTTTCCGTAGGTTGATGCGACTTTGTTGCTGCATACAGTCTTGGTAGACTTCAATGCGTTTTCAAAAAAGTGAATATGAGACTTGGTCAATCGCTTTGGACAACAAATGGTGTAGATAAAGCACTCTAAAGTGCACCTTTTTGCCATTATGTTCAAATTTTTGGACTATGATGTGTTTTTGGGAAAAAGTACAAATAGTGACCAATTTGAGTTGATGCGGGATTCGCTGGCTAAACAGTAAACGAATATCACAGGCAGACGACTTAAGTGGGAGGCAGGGTTATTATTGTTTTCAAATTTACATTTTAGTCAGTTTTTATTTAAATTTGAGTTTTATTTTTTTTTATTTAACTAGTTTTAATTAGAATTCTGGGCAGCTCTGTTAGTTTTTATTAATTTTATTTTATTAATATTAATTTGAGTTAGTTTCAGTACTAGTTTTATTTTTTTAATGTGTTTTACTTGTGTGCAGTATTTATTAATATACACTATGTTAAAATGATAAAACTAACACATTTCCTACTTAGCGTTGCATTTCCGCTGTATTAAATAAAAAAGCAGGCGAGCCGAGCCATTGGAGCCAAAAGTCAAGCACGCAAAATTGTCGCTAAGGAGCGACGTCATTTGAAGATGCTTTTCTATTGGCTACTGCTCAATGATGTCACTTCTGTGTGACACACTTTCAAATGTCCTTATTCTGGTTAATAAAATATATATATACTTAAAATCACATTTAAAAAAACGCAAAAGCTCATGTATTAAATTAATTATCAAAGACTAAAACCAAGGATGTTTTCGCTATAATTGTAGTTAGTTTTAGTTAGTTTTGTAGATGTAATTTTTTTTTAACCTTTTTAACGTTTTTTAAACAGCATTTTTGTTTTTTTCCCGTTAATGAAAGTGTTTTAAAATTTTAGTTTAGTGTTTTCGTTAGTTTCCGTTAACTATAATAACCTTGGTGGAGAGGTGAGTTTTGTCACAGTTATCCTAGCCTGAGATCTGAAATTTCAGACTTCCCAGATTACTGGAATGCTACAATAAATAATAAACAATAAACAAAAGCATTTAGAACTAATAGAAGAAGTACACTTGTGGTGAAACACACATTTGTATGTTAGTTCTACGACTGCTGCAAGATAGTACAGAGGAGAAAAAATTACAGTAAATGATCTTGGAGAAGGAGAGTAAAATGAACGTGTGTTACAAGGCTGCAGTGTTCATCATCATAGATAAGAAGCCAGACAAGATACAAACGTATGATTTGCCCTCTCCATCCACGTCCCATAATTCACCATCATGCCTGCCGTTCGCTGTCACCTCGCAAGGACCAGTGCCAGTTTGGGATTGAAATACAGCTGCCGAGGTGTCCCTACGGCCCTCTCCAAAACAATGTTAGCCTGGAAAAATGGCAGGAGGAGGCGTGGGGTTAATAGAGGAAGCCTCCTCTTTTAATTGGAAAAGTTAAACGAGGCGACGGGGCAAAGATGTTATTACAACGAATGAGACGGACGCAAAGAGATGAATGGTGGCCTCTGAGGGAGGGTTAATGAGCACACAAGGGAGTAGGAAGGAGACTGGACAAGAGGGTCACTTTTTAAAGAAGGTTCAAATAGAGGAACGGATGAGGACAAAAACAGAATACGACCCTTTGCTTTAACTCATTAATTTAACACTTATGTATGTGTTATACGTGGCTCAGGCAAAAGAGTCCTCATGGGTCAAAAAATGCAAATTGAGATGTTCATATACGTGATACCTCGGAGTTTGAACATAATTCGTTCCTGCAAAGTGTTCAAAGTCCGAATTGTTCAACCTCCGAAACATTTTTTCCCCATAGGAAATAATGTAAATACAATTAATCTGTTCCCAAGCTCCAAAAACTGAAAATTCCTATTTTAATTTCTATTTGTTTTTTTTACATTTACAGTACAGTACAGTACAGTGCAGTATTCAAACAATAAAAATACCTTACCTGTTGTGGTGTGATGGCATCATTGGGTGATAAATGCTATGTTAATGCTTGCTTTAGTACAGTGCTGAGTTTGTGTATTTTACATTGGGCATATTGTTAGACCACTAAGCGATCCTTGCGTACGTTGTTTAACGTCAGGCACGTTGTTGAACAGCTAAGGGGGGTCCTCATGCCAATATTTACAGAAGTAGTCACAGTAGTTACAACGGCGCGATAATCTCCTTCCTAATTCCACTGTGTTTCGTAGCACTGTATGTTTTTCTTTGCTGCCACTGGCACTGTTGTCTTTCTTTGGACCTATGGAGAAAGAAAATTCAAGGAAAAATCGAAATGCACAGTACGGAGCACCTACGGGAGTATTCACGGTCTGACTGGAAATGAGCAGTGCATCTTCTCAACTACTGCAACGTGAGCATTCGGCATTACTTGGCTTCGCTGGGCTTCACTCGGCTACCCGTTTTCAAGGTATGTTCGGCTTAGCTTGCTTTGCTTTGGTGTTCGAACTCCGAAAATGAGTTCAAACTCCGAGGCATTTTTTTCAAACTCTGAGGTTCCACTGTATTCTAATTCTATGCCTACTCCCCTGTAAAATGATATATAATACATGGACGCACCTCAAAAAATGGACACATTTACAGCAGTTTTAATGTTGACAGGTTGAAATGCCTAGTTTTGAGAAAAATATGTTTAAATTTTGGTAGGTCCAGCTTTCAAATGTACATAGGAACTAGTAGGAACAAAAGATATTGTTGACTACCAAATTTGAGCACTTCAGTCAAAATAGTTGAATAGGGACTCTAAAACTGATGCCCAGGCAACAGGTTTTGTTATTTTAGCCTTGCACTTGTAGTGATGCCATCAATGTAAGTCGTCAACACACAAGATACCCCATCCTCATCCTCTACCCCGCACCCTCACCAGATAAGAAGCACGCATTGTCTCTGGCCTTGAAATCTGATCACACTGCTGCAGCTCATGTGCCAGATTATTTTTGAATGCATTATGCAGGATAGGAGCTGATGGGGAGTGGCACTTGGGACATACTGTATCGGCCTATAGGGTTTGTGCACAACAGAGGCAGCCATAACTTGTAAATATAGAGGATGACTTCATCATGTAAAATGGTGTCATGAATTTAGTACTAGTAAATTGTTCAAGTGTATGTGAATCTTCATTTTGGTACCATTAATCTGGGCAAAAGGGTTTTGTTTCCATTTGTCGTTCTAATTTCCATGACACCACTGTGAGTTCTGAAGGTCTATTGTAACAGAATCATACCCGACAGGCGTAAACATGGCCTTAAATTTGCAACCACAAATGCTTGTTTGCACGGCTCAGGTGACGAGTCCCAGCCCTCAACCTTTCCTAGTTGAGCACAGACCGATTAAACAGATCTAATGACATCATAGCTCCACAAATTGGGAGCAAATCAAGCATTTCTTCTTCCCTCCTGTTAAATATCTGAAAGTGATCCAACTGCCCCTTTTGGCCTTGTCAGCTTTCAAAGCACCCCACCCCATGTGTCATCATTTATTAATGGTAAGAGGTCTGTCTGCATCGGGCATTAGCCATGTTTGTGATAAACCATTAATGATGTATTTCATTTCTCAGTAGGAAACAGAAGAGCATTGGGGGCCGTTAATATCCGTTAATGTTAAAAGGCGGCGGAAGGAGAAGAGGTTCCTCCCTGTGAGGTGATTAGACCCCTCCATTTAGTTAGAACGCACACACACACACATACTTTATCTTATCGTCCAATGTGCATATTTGTCGGGGTGCGAAACACATGATCGATGGATATTCACTTACTTATATTGAGGTATGTGCTGCATTAAAAATTGCCTGCAGAATAATGGAAATCATTCGTTTTACCTTATGTGCCTATGTACAGTTCTACACATATATGCATGTTGTGCATTTTGACCACATGATGAATATTTTTAACAGCCTGTTTCATTTAATCTATTTGGATCTCCATTAGCTTTGGATAACACATTATCCCCAGAAGTTTGTTTTTTACTGCCACATCATTTAACACATACAGTAGTTTCAGTTTTGCCTTATTTATGATTGTTTCAGATACATTAAAGGCATTCATTTTCTGTTGGTGAATCATTCCACTACTGTCTGCAGTTCCTGATTTATGACACACATAACTTTGTCTATTGTCATTTCTGTAGTGTAGGTTGTTGAATCATCCACATAAATTAATATCTTAGCATTCTTTAGGGTCTATCGGTAAATATTGACAATAGCAGTGGACTTAGACAACTTCCTTGTGGCATTCCACAATCAATGAATTTTTACCTGACAAACATCCAAGACTGACTATAAATATCCAAGCAAGTTCGCTTCTTTCACAAATACTTCCAATTTCAACTAGAAATACGGCGCCGATATTGGGCATTTTGATGAATATCGGTATCAGCCCATATGAGGTCAATCTAAAATCATTTTAATCTCAGGGAGCTATTCATTTAAATTTTCAGTTAACTTTATAAGAGATGCTACTGGCCCTAAGAACCTACTGAGCATTAGTTTTTGTTCAACATTAAAATAAAGAAATGTGAAAGTTTGAGATTTCAGATATTTTTACGTTTTGGGAAAAATATTTACTATAGACAACTATAGAGAGTTATGGTATTTACTTGCTTAAGTTTCCATTTAACTTTTTAAGACGTACTGATGACGTATCTTGGGAGCTCCCTGAACGTTTTGTTAGATTTAAAAGGATGTCAGTTCTCTAAGATAAAAAAAAAAACCTCTACATTTTGAAAAGTGTTCAAATGTGTTCAATAAACATGCTGTCAAGGTTGATATTTTTATTTTAAAACATTTTGACAATATTTTTTCCCCCTTTTAACTGAAAATGAATACCGGCTTCAAAGCCTTCAGCCTCCATGACTTTTAATAATCGGCGTTCAGCCTCCATGACTTTTAATAATCGGCGTTGGTAGTAGTTAGTAGCTATGGGATTATACGGATAGACAGTAGTCTGTAATTATGTTTTGTTAAAAGATGGCTGTGTATATTTGAAATGACATAGAATTAGATCTTATTTTAGCCTTTAAGATCACTAGCTTAATGCAAACGCCAAATAGCATAATTTCACTCAAAAGTGGACAGAATACTGTACATATATACGGTACATGTACATACCAGTGGATATAGACCCATCAGTCATCTCTTGCCTGTACCTGTCAGCGCCTCAGTCTAGTGTAGTAAGTCAAGTGATAATTAGTGAACAAGTGAGATTACACCCTGAGTGTTTTCCAGCAGCCACCTGTTTGTCAAACATGCCTAAAGCAGAAATCAATAGGTCATCATCTCTACATATTAGAACATATGAGGAAGACAAGTGGGGGAGGTGGCTTGTATGTGTGTGGGGGGAGGGGGGGGGCAGTCTATACAGTAAATGAGTTAAGAACCTGCTGGGAGGGAATTCTAGAGTTTGGCTCCTTTAGAAGGGAAACTGGAATTGTCCAAAAGAAGTCTTGAACATTGGGAGGACACAGTCAGAGCCTTGAATGGCAGACTCTAAAAAAAAATAAAAATCTTTACGTCAGATGAACATGATATGATATGAACATGAATTGTTGTTTGTCTATATTTGTCGATATTTGCCATGTGATTGGCTGAAGGCCAATCCAGGGTATACTCTGCCTCTTGCCCAAAGTCAGCTGGGAAAGGCTCCTTTGGTATTCTGAAATATTTCGGACAGAGGTTGACTTCACCCCGTTTACCGTAACAAATAATTATCTTTTTTCCTGGTAAGATTTCAACCACAAAGAGCTGCAGATGGCATTTTAAGATTCTGTATTTTTGCAATTAAAATATAGTGATCCACCGAGTCTCCTCCTTTAAATAATTAAATAAATAAATTATTTATTTATTTTTTAGGATGAACTTAGCATATAATGTTAATGTTAGTGTTATTTTTGTATTTTTGAGAGGAACACAGTGTACACTAGTAACAACAAAGTGATTCTACACAAAAGAGCCTTGAATGTTTTTTTCTTGTGTTTTTTTTTTAACCAACCAATTGTGTTGAGCTGGCCTGATTAAACTGCTGCCATGACTGTATCCACCTTTGGGAAGGTTGCCATTGTTTACAAACTTGTGGATTTGTTTTCCTGACATCCCTTTGCTCCTCAAATGAATGCTGATTAATCCTCCCTGACCAGTGGGAGTCAAGTCAAGTTTTACAAGCTTTCGAGACATTACACCTAACTGTTGATAATGTACATATGTTTTGGAGGTGGAAATCGCAGAGATATATGATATTTTGGGATTGGAATTTATTAAAATCCAATCTGTACCGTCTGTATAAGTCACTGATTGTGTGCATTCACCTGACTACCTTGTAGGTAATGTGGGTTCACTTTTCATTCAGTGACAAGGTTTTATGTACCCTGTGACTGACTGGAGATTTGTCCGGATACATACAGATAGTACAGTACCTACACGTTCAATTATTAGCTTAGAATATTGCGTTCAGTAAAATAAAGTATTGGCAATTACCTAAATTCATTAATTAATTAATTAATTTGGAGTGGTGTGTCTTCATGTACAGAACCAGTAGTTCTATAGTTCTCTTCGCCTATAGTTGATTTTTTATTTTTTTTTTTACTTTTATCTATTCGATATCATAAATGTGTAACTTACCGTCAGCGCATTATTAATAGTGATTGAGTCAAGGGATGTAAGGATATCCAAATATCACGATACGATTTTATCACAATATGAAGCTCACAGTACGATAATTATCACAATATTGTGGGGAGGTTGGCGATACAAAAAAGACCACAATATTGTAAAAAAAAAAAAAAAAGAGAGAGATTTTACTAAAAAAAAACACACACAATATTGTGATTTTGTACATTACAGCAATGAAAAATATTATAAAAATATTATATATATATATAAAAATATGTAAATATAATATATATATATATTGATGCACTCAATTGCTAATGTACGCACATATTGAATTCATCCACATATTGTCTCAGTTCACAAGTATATTACGTTCTCCTTCATCTGACCATTAGCGTGGATTTTAAACATGGAAGGGCCAAAACATGCCTTGTGAAAATTAAACTGCACAAAAAAAAATAGACACCATAGGGTGCTAGAAGACTTTTTTAAAAGATGTGCTGCTTTTAATATTGCGACATGACGACGACAATATATTGTGGCAGTTTCAATATCGCAATATTACGATATTGCCGTTATCGTTGCATCCTTAATTGATTTATGATGAAGAAACCAGACCCAAGTTACAAAGACACAATCAGGCAGACAGACATGAAAGTGTCATTCAGCCTTGTGTGCTGGCGGTAGCCATTGTTCTCCAATCCGCAGATAGGAATAATCAAAAAGTAAACACGTATGTCACGGATAGCTAATCTTGCTAACTGAGAAGAAACAATGGTTTGCGTGTCACTAAGTCACAGTAAATGATTAAATTACTCGACGCTGTGAGCAGTCATGTCATGTGTAAACTAATATTTGCGTAGATATTGACTAATGTTACAGGTCACTTCTTGATAAATGACTTCCCTGCATCATCAATTTTTTTTTGTATTTTCAAAATGAGTGCTGTGATACAGTTCATATTTACAGCTTTAAAGGTAATTGAATATACCAATCTTACATTTTTAGGATATCAATTTTCTGACATGTCCCTTGACAGAATTTTTTATTTTTTTTTACTCAAATGTTTAATTACATAGTCAAATTTGTATTCTTTATGTATTCAACTGAGATTGATTATGTATTCTTATATCAGTAAATTTCTTTAGGGATTCCATGTGATAGATTGGTTGATGGAAATGAAGTAATATGGGTTTCACCGTCTCCTCTGTTCCCTGAGTGGCGCTTATCTACTATATATTTTCCCATCTCCCATTCAGTGTCAATCACACCCTCTACATTGATCACATTTACTTTCATTTTCTCTTTCATCATCCTATAATCAACGTCACAGATTCTCATTTTCAGAGATGAAGTCTGGGATGCCTCATGTGTCTGACTGTCCTTGCTTATTCCAACCAATGAGTTGTGAGGTCAGCACACTTAAAAAAGAAAAGAGAAAAAAAGACTTACAGTACATGGATCCCGGTTCTCATGTATCATTCCCTACAAAAAAAACAATGCAATATTCCTAATAGAAAAGAAAACAGTAGTAGTGATCATTTAAGTTGCTTGAGAAATGTTTATTTTGTTTTTTGTAATTATTATTATTATTATTTTTAATTAGCATAGTGCTGAACTTTTTCTCCTGAAAGGTCTAATTTTAAGGCTCCTGCATGGAGTCAATGCTAGCACAACAATAACAACAATATTACCACAGCACGCACAGTAGGTGTCACCGATTTGATAATTCATGAGAGGTGAACGGTAATGAATGCTATCCACTTGCTTTAGTATTTATGACAGTATGTGGGGTTAGATTGAGTGATTTTTGTTGTACATATTCATATTTTCTACTGTGTCCTTAATCAATCTATTTATTTAGCATCAATATCATAAAACAGTATGCAATCAACTCCTCTGTCAATTATAGTAAATAATAGCAATAATAATAAGTTATAATAATAAGTTAGCACATCCACTTCCACAGTTTTGGGGTTGGGGGTTTGGATCTGTGTTGCAGTCTATGTGGAGTTTCTATGTATAGGTTTTTCATTAAAAACTCTAAATTGATTGTGAATGAGTTTATAATAATAATAATAAATGTAAAATAGCATGCCAGTCAATAACGGTTAAGAGTAATATGATTATATTGAGTGAATGGATCGTGTAAAAGGGCCTGATTCGCATGTCATATTTTACAATGTTCATTTTGTATGAGCTAAAGTCATCCAAACAGATCAGATGAATGGCAGTTCGTATCAGGCCAGATCAATAGTGTTTGGAGACAGACTGATCAGTGAAACAGCCAACTTCTGACATCTGTGAGCCTCGGGAGTAATGAAGGAGACAGACAGAGACAGGAGGCTGCTTTTTTTTCTTTTTTCTTTAAATACGACACAACAAATAAAACTGTGAATGTGACTAATAGTTGTTCTACATTTCTACTAACACCATGTCTTTTGTTACTCTCTGCCAGGCGCAGAAGTGCAAAAATTCAAGTTGTTGTTCATCATTGTTTGTTAGAAGGATAGAACTTTTCATAATTTACTTATTACTTATAGACTTATAGATGGGTGTCAGTGGTGTAGCCATTTAAAAGAACAGAGAGTGAGATCCAAACATCCATCACAATGGGTATGTATATAAGCTATAAATATTTTTGGCTATTGTTTTTTTTCTTTTTTTGGGTTAATCACTTCATATGATAGAGAATGTTGAAAAAGACATCTTTAAACAAGACTGCCATTGATTCAGAAAGAAATGTGATCCAAAATAGGCTGGTGAGTCCTGGCGACAGCTCAGGAGGGCAGGGCTGCAGGTCCGGATCACATCAGCCCCAGGGTCCTATAATCCTGTTTAAAATCCCAGCTGTCAGCTATCCTTCATCAGATCTATAACATTGGTGTGATGCAGCAATGGACCCTTGAAGGAAAACATGCTTTAGCTAAGCATGTGTTCAAATAGTAGTCTGGAATTCTGGTCTAGATCAAAGTAAAATACAAGATACTGCAGTGTTCACACTGGCTTTATTTTTTTTTCTTTCCAATTTCAATCACTTATTCCATTCATTTGTAAATTACAAAAAATACCATATAAAACAATATTCTTTGATGATGAATGAAAAAGAGCAGAAAGAAGACAACTCTTATTTTAATTATCCCAGCTGGCTTCGGGCAGTAGGCGGGGGTACACCCTGAACTGGTTGCCAGACAATTGCAGTATATATATATAAATATATATATATACATACATATTATTATTTTTATTTTTTTTAAACCAGCTCAGATGTCACACAGACAAACAGCGCAAAACACATTGATGGAGGCAAACCTGTGTGAGAACCAGGGTGTGAATCCAGGTTCGAGCAGGATTTAAAACAATGTTCACTATCCCCATGAGACCAGTGAATTATTCCACAGCACACAAATATATTCCAAATTATATGGTAATGCGAATTCTCGCCATGCATGTGATGGGCCCAGAAGGAAGACAGGTAGCACCCGTTTGGCCAAGTTTACAAACGTCTGGCTTTCCCAGTGGCAAGGAGCTTTTTTTTTTTCTTTTTTTTTACCCGGCTGTAAATTATCTTGTGTCTCATATTTAAATGTTCTATTATAGGCCTCACCTCTCCAATACTTATAGAATGGAGTTAGTTTTTCTGCTTTTGCCAAATTCCACAATAATGAACGGGTCTTCCTTTGTGCGCACGTGTGCGTGATTGATGCTGGATTGCTGTGGTCACGCACCTGCTCAAATTGATTGGCCAGAGCGACTCCAATCAGTGGGCTGTAACCAGCGCTTTATCCTCGTCCCTTTACGCTCCCTCGCCCCTCCCTTCTTCACTCTCATCATGCCGTCTTCCCTTCCTTCAATCTCTCACTTCATGTTCCTTACCACATCCCCCAATCCTTTCGCCTGGAGCCCCCACACATCTTATTGGTCAGCTGGGTTGCTCTCTCTCTCTTTGTTACTCTCGCACAGGTATTTAAGTGGTTAGCATGTCTGCTTCATAGTTCTGCAGTTGTGTGGAGTTTGTTCTTTCCAAAAACATGCATGGAAGATTAAAATCTCTAAACTGCCCATAAGTGTGGATGGAGGTATTTGAATGGTGGGATGAGAGGAAGTAAAATAGAGTTCTAGAGATACATTGCACATGATGAAATGAAATCCCATTTCATTAAAAATATATACAGGGTGTCCATAAAGTCTCTTTACCATTTAAAAAAATTATTAAAAATGCAATTGATTTGATATTTTATACAGATTTGTTCAATATTGTATTCAGTGTTTATTAAAGTTTTTATCACACTGCATTTGTGTGTTTCAGGGATCCTGTTTGTCAAAGAGGTGATGTTGAATGAACCCCTACAAAATGGCTACCCCTCAAGAGAAGGCGCAATGTGTCTCATGGTTTATTGAAACAAAATCGGATAGGCAGACTCAGCGAAACTACAGAACTAAGTATGGAAGAAATCCACCATCACGTCCGTCAATTCGTGCATGGCACAAGAAATTTATGGAGACAGGGACAGTGTTAGATAAAGGAAGGAGTGGGCGACCTTTGACAAACAGGATCCGTGAAACACACAAATGCAGTGTGATAAAAAAAAAAAGTTTAATAAACGCTGAATACAATAGAACAAATCTAAATAAAATATCTAATCAATTGCATTTTAATACATTTTTGAAATGGTAAAGAGACTTTATGGACACCCTGTATATATTACAATTAAGTTGTGAAGTGTAAAATATGCTGTATTGTGTAGATGTGAGGGAAGGATTTTTGCTTGGGAGGTGAGTCTCTTCACATTAAGATAAACAGGAGGGACAGCATTGCTCAGTGGTAGAGCGGTCGTCCCCCAGCCATGAGATTGTGGATTCGCTCCTCACCCCTGGTAACCATGTCGAAGTGTCCTTGAGCAAGACACCGAACCCCGATTTGCTCCCAGTGGACCTGGCAGCGCCTTGCATGGCAGCAGCCGACCATTTGGTGTATGAGTGTGTGTGTGAATGAGTGAATGTGAGGCTTCAATTGTAAAGCGCTTTGGGCACCATGTGGTGTAGTTAAAGCGCAATATAAAAGGAAGTCCATTTACCATTTAGGTGCTATGTGGTGTACATTCCGTTCTTCCTCTTGTAATAATGCTATTAAATGAAGCTCCCGTCATTTTAGCCATATTGTACCGAGAAGCCAGGAGACTGACATGTGACTCATCTACTACTACTCTACTATCTCATCAACTTACTAAAATGTTTCTATAAGTTCTCTTTTGGGTTCTGTATTAATAATAATAATAAAAGCAGCAGCAATAGATGAAATACAAATATAGTAGGAGGAGGTGTAGTAGTAGTATTTCAATTCTTTGTATGCCTGCTTTCCACTGTCTGAACTTTGAGTGATGCAATCTACTGTCCTCCATCATCATCACGGTGATATACTGGATATAAGAAAGCATCTCAGCCCGTCTCATTTGCAGTACACACTTAAACATGGACTTTCTCTTCTCTCTCTCTCTCTGTCTCTCTCTCTCTCTCTCTCGCTCTCTCGTGAACACACACACACACACAGACACCTCATCTTCAAAAAAGGAACACATCTCGAGGTTGGGATGATGAATTATGAAGTCTGGTGTCTTCAATGTGACCTTCACACTGTGGGTGAGGCTTCATCTTCACATGCTGCAGAGATTTTCCAACCTCCAACAACCTATAAGTATAAAGGGAAAAAACTAATTAAACGTTGACAAACCACACATGCAGTAGTTGGTAGCAAAAGTGTGTGAGAGCACCAAGGAAATATGAAATGAATAGATATGGGTCGTTTTCATCTAACTTGATGAAAAACAGTAAAGAAATACCCCACTGCATTTCATTTGCATTAATTTGCTAATTTAATTATTGGTCGATGTTAACATTCAAAATGTAATTATTATTTATAAGAAAAATGATTGTTCTAAAGTGATATGTTTCACACTTTTCATGCTAAAATGTCGTTACTGTTGTGTCCCAAATAAAATTTCATAATTTGTTTTCTGATACGACGTGTATTAGGGCCATGTATAAATATATATATATATATATATATATATATATATATATATATATATATATATATATATATATATATATATATATATATAATAATTCAATATATATATATATATTTTTTTTTTTTTTGAGGGCGGTGGCAATATTCAGAGAAAAGAACATGCAAATTTGCCACTTTATAAAGTGGCAAATTTGTGAGAAAAAACTTGGAAATTTGCCACTTTATAAAGTGGCAAATTTGCCACTTTCTACACTAGCAAATTTGCAAGAAAAAACTCTGAAACATTTTTTTTCCTCCTATTGCTTCATATCGATGCCTTCTTACAGTTTTTTAGGATTGCTTAAGCATGAAATAGAAAACAGGGCTCGGATTTTAAAAACACAATTAGCACAACCATGCACACGATATGCAGAACATCTCACATTCTGTGCAAAATGAATCACTCTTGTCAAAACTCTAAACACATGTATATAAACCATCTTATGTTACCATATGACATACACACGTGTGATGAGGATTAACTCTGTTTGAACCCGTTACACACTGCAATGTTTAACTTAATCAACTTTTAGCAGTCATTGTAATCAAAATACACAAAGAACGTACAAATACACAACACGGTAATCCATTTATCATCTACCGCTTATCCGGGGTCGGGTCGCGGGGGCAGCAGCTTTATCAGGGAAGCCCAGACTTCCCTCTCCCCAGCCACTTCAGCCAGCTCCTCCGACAGGATCCCAAGGCGTTCCCAGGTCAGCCGAGAGACACAGTCTCTCCAGCGTGTCCTGGGTCGTCCCCGGGGCCTCCCGCCGGTGGGACATGCCCATGCATGTCTCCAGGGAGGCGTCCAGGAGGCATCCGAACCAGATGCCCGAGCCACCTCAACGGGTTCCTCTCAACGGGGAGGAGTAGCGGTTCGACACTGAGTCCCTCCCGGATTACCGAGCTTCTCACCCTTATTTCTCTTCATATAACTAAATTCAGTCAATATAGACAATCACAATAAAACGTGTCCCAACACTGTAAGCCCAGAAAATCGACAAATACTAATAATAATTAAAAATAAATAAATAAATAAATTCCCTAGTTCAAGGTCAGGCAACCCTTGTCCGAGAGAGTCCTGTGTATTTTAGATGTCTCCCTCGTCCAACATAGGTGAGGATCGTTATCAGGCTTCTCCATAGCTTGCTGATGAGCTGATCATTTGAATCACATGGGTTGGAGGAGGTTGCCTATCCCCGGCCTCGTTAGATCTGACCAGCCTATTACATCAACATCGAAGGCAGTATTCTCGTTAGATTTTATTTATTTAATTATTGTCTTGTTGGCAGGCCTCCCTCAGCATCAATCCATGGTTGATGACATTATCAAATAATGTTGCATGAATTTTCTTTGAGGACGTTCTCTTATTTCAGTTCTTCCACAACCTATACCACCTGCTCGTCCTCCACCAATTCCTCTCACCTTCACTTTTCCTCCTCTTACTTCTTCCATTTTGGTTGAAAGCAGGTGAACTCACCTGTTGCATTTTTGTAGTGTTCAAGCCTGATCGGTTTGTCTACAATAAAGCAATCATGTGTTGAAACAGCTAATGTACATGTGTTTAATCAACTGGCTCATGCGTGTGGTGATTTGTCAGTCAGTGTTTTGGAATTGCAAAGAAGTGACATTATGACATACCTCTGTGTCTAATGTATAAAAGTGTGTTCAGTCATCACTGTGTGTATTGTTCTGCAAAAAATTGTTTAGCTGGCTTTGTGTTTACAGTGGTGAAAATATGGTCCATTACTTTGCTCCTTCAGTATAGGGTGTTGATAATTATGTAATTATTTTGTTTTTAGTGTTTATTTAATCGTAAAAAAAAAAAAAAACTGTAATCGCCTAAGTCATTTTTTTCAGATTTTTCAGGAAACACAAAATTTAACCATTTGCAACATGAGATGATTTAGGCCAAAAAAATATTTTTTGCAAAAAAATGACACACACACAATGATTTGTGAAACACTGAATACAATTTTATGCATTAGACACAGAGGTATGTCATAATGTCACTTTCTTGCATTTCCAAAGCACTGACTGACAAATCACCACAGGTATGAGCCCGTTGATTAAGCACATGTACATTAGCTGTTTCAACACATGATTGCTTTATTGTAGACAAACCGATCAGGTTGGAACACTACAAAAATGCAGCAGGTAAGTTTTCAACTTAGTTTTTCAACCAAAAATGAGGAAGAAAAGGGAGGGTGAGAGGGAGAATCCGTGGAGGATAAGCAGGAGATAGAGGTTGAAGAAGACCTGAAATGGGAAGAGAACGTCCTCAAAGAAAAAGAAGACCAATTTTGTCAAATAAAATTTGTGCGACACTAGTTGATAATGTCATCAACCATGGATTGATGCTGAGGGAGGCTAGACCTTCCAAAGAGAAAATATGTTAAACACATTTTTTTTTTAAATCCAATGACAATCTTGCATATAGATGTTGATGAAATTTGCTAGTCTGATCTCGATGACTAGGCCATGAGTATAGGCAACCTTGGTCCTAGAGAGCCGCAGTCTTGCATGTTCTAGAAGTCCCCCTTCTCCAACACAGGTGATTCAAATGATCAACTCATCAGCGATCTCTGGAGAAGCCTGATAAGGGTCCTCACCTATGTTGGAGGAGGGAGACATCTAAAACACACTGTGTGGCTCAAGGACCAGGGCTGCCTACCCCTGAATTTGGAGATTCATTTATTTAATTAATTAATTAATTAATTCCATTTTATTTATTCATTTATTTATTTATTCATTTATTTATTCATTCATTCATTTATTTATTATTTTTTTTACAGTAAATGTAACCTGTACTGGTAGTAATGTATTTTTATTTAATTTACTGGGCTTACAGCATTGTAACAAATTTTGTTGTGATTGCCTAACTTGACTGATTTTAGTTATATGAAGAGAAATTAATCCTATTTTCAATAGTGTGTAGCATTGATCTTCTGTTTGATTCATTTACCATATTGTGCTTTTATACGTTCTTTGTGTACTTCGCTTACAGTGACTGCTAAAAGTTGATTAAGTTAAACATCACAGTGTGTAACGGGTTCAAACAGAGTTAATCCTTATCACACGGGTGTATGTCATATCGCAACATAAGATGGTTTATATACATGTGTTTAGAGTTTTGACAAGAGTGATTCATTTTACACTGGATGTGAGATGTTCTGCATATCGTGTGCATGGTTGTGCTAATTGTGTTTTTAAAATCCGAGCCCTGTTTTGGATTTTGTGCTTAAGCAATCGTAAAAAACTATAAGAGGGTGACAATATGCCTTTTCCATGAAGAATAACACAAATGCCTGTGAGTGTCATCAGAGTTCATTTTATCATTATTATTATTATTATTTCTTTTGTTCTTCGTTTTCACTCTAGGTGTCTTTAGTATTAATGTCACTGGAGAAAGCCTGATTTTGTTGTTGCAATACACCAGAGGGATCTGTGAAATGTAGCGTCAGGATGAGGAAGCCATTTTGCATTTGCACAATAGCAGAGGGTGGGCATATCATGGCAGTGGGTTGTCTGAAACAGCACCCCATAGTTAACTCTGGCTAGTCCTCATTAAAAACATGATAAGGGTGTTACTTTATTCACGCACCACACACGCACCATGATCACTGTGCGGCATCATGTAACTGATCTGCATCGGGCCAAATCACAGGCTAAATTCTCCCTTGCCAACCACCGCGGGAAAAACGCCAGCATGCCGGTGGACCTGTCCGGAATGATGGTGCGAGGTTGTCTTGCTTTCCCTCCTGGAACTTCTTCTTCGTCTCCTTTTCTTTGTTTATCCGCTCATCTTCAACCATGGCCAGGCTCCTCTACCTCCTCTGACTCAAATTCCTCTTCCCCTAACTCTGCCGTCGTCCATTGCGTTTGTTTGGAATCTCCGGCAAACTGTGCACTCTGGACTTGCTTGCAGTCAAATCGTTAGTAATAAGAGTCTTCAATTTTGAGTCGTGTGTAATGAATGACGGCAGGTTTGTTCATTGTGTTCAAATATTGCTGTCTGTGGCAAACATTTTGCATCACATGAGCTTTCAGATTTATGAGGATTGTGTTTTGTGAGTTGTCTTCATGTGAAATGTGTTATGATATTGGCAAATGAGGGCTACATTTATTGAATGTGTTTAGACAACTGGCCATTTGGTTGAGAGGATTGGCTTTTGTGTTTAGCCTTTGAGAAAAACTGTAATCTGTGTGTCTGTTTGACAGGATTTACAAAGCCTAAAGACGTGTGCACATGTGTGTAGGCTCAATCCAGCATTAAGACCAGCAGAAAGGTCACTGATGAAATGTCAGCAGCCGTGACAGTCTGTCTATAAGATGTCCTTATGCCGATTACTGTCTGTCTGCCTCCTTTCGTTGAAAACAACCAGTTATTTAGAAAACAAAGTCAAGAAACAGAGCAGCAATCCGGTTTCTTGTCTCTTAACTTCAATTACAGATTCTAAAACAAAAGCTTTATTCAACCAAACATGTGTAAACACAGTGGAAAAGGCTAATAAAACACTGGTGTGTGTGTGTGTGGTGGTGGTGGTGGGGGGTGGGGGGGCTGAAATAGCAAGTTGATGTGGAAAAGTCATATGATGCGGATTTCCACCAAGCTGACTGCGGCGCTAATGCAATGCAGACAAGTTGTTGGCAAAATGTGAGAAATAAAACCGCACGTGATGCAATGGTCCGGATATACAGTACACAGCCATGGTGCATCCTATCATAATTTATGCGTGTCTATCCTGGATCTGAGGGAAAAAATTCCTAAAGGTGCAGCCATTAGCATGTTTAATGATATCCCCGGTTTCTCCAAGCATGCCTACGGATGAGATGGAGTTGTTGCTAAATATCATACCGATAGCAGGCTTTCTCCCCAGGGTTTTATTAGCCCGGTGGTCTACCAGGCTTTTCTTGCCCTACTACCAGGTTATTAGGGGTGTGGGGGGCACACAAATTATCAGGCAGGAAGAGCTTATTGGTGGCGTATGAGGTCGGCTGTGTTCACACCCACAACAGCGCAAGTCACCCCTTTTTTTTTTATACGCGTATGTCTGCAAAATGAATGAATGAATGGCTAACCTGCCTCAGTCCTCACAGAATTATATCAAACGTCACACCAAATTTGCACTGGTCATGAAAATAGAGCCCATACTGTACAGGTAAGGTGAATTGTTTCAGTAATTTTGCTCTTTTTTTTTGGTCACTCAGCATCACAACGTTAGCAAACCTTTGGATCATGTTTTTCTTTCTTTCTTTTTTTTTGATAGTGTAAAAGTCAAGCCAATGCTAGCGAGTGCTTAGTAAAATGCATGATGTAATTATTTTTGGATTCTTCTCAATACAAGCACTATGTAAAAATTTATCAAATAGAAACTATTTTGTGCACAAAGAAGTCTCTTCTTCTTTTATCAAAATTGGCACTGCATATTAATTTGGACTTTTTCTTAAGAAGCTACATTTCAGAGTCTGTTTTGTTTTGCAACAGTAAATTTGTTGTTTTTTTTGGGAGGGGGGGGGGGTAATAAACAAAAGTGGGTGAATGTTCTTCATAGGTACGGAATGTGAGAACTGCCACCTTTGCTTATAGAATAGAATAGAATAGAACTTTATTTGTCATTGTGTACACAATTAAACTTATTTCAGCAGCATCCTTCGGCACTACATCATAAAAACATAAATTATCAACAATGACATGCTTATACACAACAAATAATAAAATAAGCCCTAATGCCAATATAAAGTCAATTTAAAAGTGGTCATGCGTACGTGCATTTATTAAGGGGGTTTTATGCATTTAACTGCCTGTGGACAGAAACTATGCAATAGTTTATTTGTAGTATTGCACTGCACGCAAAAATATGTTTGGGAAGTGTCATGTCAGCTGTACCTAATGAAATGTCCGGTGGTGGTGCGTTTCCCTGCACCCCCAACCTGCAGAAGACAGAGCTCCGCCTCGCTTAAGGATGCTGTTTATGTGATTAGAGTAGCAATAGAGCCGCATCTCT
Organism: Vanacampus margaritifer; assembly: GCF_051991255.1. Taxonomy (NCBI): domain Eukaryota; kingdom Metazoa; phylum Chordata; class Actinopteri; order Syngnathiformes; family Syngnathidae; genus Vanacampus; species Vanacampus margaritifer. The sequence goes on along the minus strand of NC_135445.1, from coordinate 15,194,608 downwards.
TAAAGCTAACGCTGTCTTAATTAATGACACACGGAAGGAAGGGCAGAGACACCGCGAGGATGATTCTGAAGGGACACGTCTGTCGCTTTCACCGCCAGCAGGTCTCATTTCTGCGATGCTGCCTGTTTCTCGTATTTAGCTTAAGAAATCGTTTTTTGTTTTTTTAAAGGACACGGCACCCTTCATCTGCTATGATGTCCTTGTTCGCTTTCAGTCGCTAACATCGCGTCGTGTTTTTTTTTTCCTTCCCCCTACCTCGGCTATGCTCTTGATCGTGTCCACGTCTCCTCCGCTCTCGTCCAGCCTCGGCCGCATCCTCGTGCGGGGCTCGGCCACCCACTGACGCCGAGACAGGATGGTGCGCATCGCTAGCGCCCTGGGGCTCGTCATGTTCAGTGTGGCGCTGCTCATTCTGTCTCTCATCAGCTACGTGTCCATTAAGAAGGACTTCCTTCTCGGAACCCCCAGATATGGACCGAACGGGGGACCGAGGATGTACATGTTCCACGCGGGGTATCGGTGAGTTTCAACCAGGATCTGTTTGCATTTTTGTCTGGCGTTTGCTTGGATCATTTCATTTAGGTCGTTGTTACTGTGGATGCTAATTCATTAACCGTAACCACAGTACCCAATGGTGAGGGCCTCAGTGCAGCCTGAAACGTGGGCCTGGCTGCACACACTGAACTGGACTGCATGCTGTTTCACTCATCTTCAATGGTGAATTACTCCCTTGTAAATTGGTAGTAATGTACAGTACAGTACCAAAGGTGGGAGTAAATCACAAATGTGCAAGTCACAAGTCATAACCTTCATCTCAAGCATGTCGAGTCACCTTCAAATTTCAAGCAAGTTGAGTGAAGTTTAAGCAAATTGTACTGTAAGTCAAGTCATACAATCTTGCTCAGTTACAATATGGAGTGATAAAAGAGATTCACTGATCATAACACAAAAGGTACATTTTACATAGCTCTAAAATTTAAATAACTTAAGCGTATGAAATTAATTTATATATACTTTTATTTAATTCGAAGAATGCATCATTTTTAACATTTGCATGGGTCTTTGCAGCTATAGCTAACACTGTTAATGTAACGATAAATATTGGTATGTTATACTGTGTATATAGGAGGAAAATCACATGTGCAATGGGCGAATGTAGGTTGTCGCTTTATGAAGTTCAGTAAAGTCAGTGTGCATTAGTTTAGAGCCCCGAAATTACCCAACCCTAAATTAGGAGGTTCTGCCACATCTAATATGGCGGACATGCTGACATCCATAAAAGCAACTGAAAGTGAGGCCTATGTATTAGGGGTGTGCTCAAAAAATCGATGCGGGAATAAATTGTTGCGAGCCTTTTGACAATACACATATCAATACAAAGGCATCAGAATTGATATTGCTTCATTCATAAAGTTTCCCGGCTCCCAGTTTCCCCGCTGAAAGCTGCTCCTAGCTTTGCAGTGTGCACATATTTTGACCAGGCATGGTGGCATTGGTGGTAAACTGAAAGTGTTGCTAACATTAGAAGAAGAAAGCATTTTTGCCATCCAGCATAATAAACATATCATTTGGGTATACATATGACTGTTTTCATATAAATGTATGTTAAGTAATGTAAAATATCAGGATATATAAAGCCTTGAAGGACAAGTATCGGGATACGTGTGTCGCGATACGTATCGTGGTTTCGTACAGTTGTTGGCAATACCCAGCCCTACCATGTATACATTTCTATGCTTATACCACAATTTATTTTTTAATGGTAGCATTTAAACATAACAGTCTCCGTAATGTCTAATATATCACTTTATTGTTTTCTCAATTAAATGCACAACTGACATGAAGTTTTGTTGGTATTTGATCAACTATTGGTGAGCTAAAGTCTCAAGCTAGCATAGCTAGCTTAGCTTCACAATTCACACAAATAGTATAACACGAGGCATGTGCCCGTAAGTGTCTGACAAGTGAAGATAAATGTCAGAAATTTTGTGTCTCTTATCTTTGAGTGGCAAACCTTGAATTTTGCTCATGTCTTTTTCCCAGTTTCATTAAAAAGATAATCCCAAATCCAAAATATTTGTCTTTGGAGCGTCCTCTGTAACACATAGCGCTACTGATGGCTTGGTTACGGTGTGCATGACACTCACATGAAAAAAAAGACTTTTCTTTCCAAAACAAAAGTGCACTATTTTAAAATACTTTTAAATGTAAACAAATGACTTGTCAAGTGTAGATCAAAGTCAAGAGTCTCGTGAATTCCAAGACAAAGTCGAGTTTTTCAGAAGTTTTTGCCAAGCAAGTCATAAGTCGTAAAAACTCAAGTTGACTCAAGTCCAAGTCATCTAACTCAAATTCACCATCTCTGCAGTGAAACCTCAAGACAAGGGGGTCGTCAATCTTTTTGAAGCTGAGAGCTACTTCTTGGGTACTGATTAATGTGAAGGGCTACTAGTTTAATACACACTTCTGAAATGACCAATTTGTTCTAACAACCTTTAATCATATCTTATCATTAAAAAAATAACGACTTTCACTATGAACGCTTCAACAACATTCCTAGTAAATCACAGTGTAGATATTGGCTGTTTTCAATGCATCCCAAAAATATGTTGTCTGCCGGATGTTTCATTAAAGAAACCAAAGATAGACTAAAATAATATGTGTTCCGCTTTATTTGATCGATGAGACACCGCCGAGTTGTCATGGCTGTGGGCGCTTATCGGTTACTGAAGTCAGTTTATCAGCTATTGGGATTCAGTTGCAGAATCATGGTTCGACTGCTGCGTCAAAAGCTTCTTTCATTCTGGAGCTTTGGCTAGTCCTGCCAAATTGTTGGCTGAGACATTGTGTGCATTGTGCTATTATGTTGAATTCTTAAAGTGGGTATAGTGGGTATGGGTATATTTTAATGGCTGGAGGTAATTGGCGGACATGTTTTTAATAATCTTTGCACTAATAAACTGGTCTGCAATCTGCACATTAGATGTGTGCGTCCCACTGAAGGAAAACATCTGTCACTTAATCTCACATGTGGAATTTTGATGAGCTCAATCCCGCTTTACTAATCTGCTGCTTCTTCTTGAAGTTATTTGACTGCTTCCCACAGCATTTATTTCTGGATTAGGAATATGTTTTGAGCTGTTGTCACTGATAAAGTTGTAACTGCTATGAATTGTTTTGATGGAACTGGGTTAATTTTCAGTAATATTTGATTTGTTTTGACATTTGTCAGTTATTTCAGTGACTGTCGCCATACTTTGTTCCTTGCATTTTAAAGTGCTACCAAAGGATTGTTGCCCTAGAAAAGGTCACCAGGTTTTGAGCTGACAAAGAACTGCAGTTTAATATTTGCCTTTGAAAAAAATTGCCATGATCTCATGAGAAATATTGAATATTAGGGTTCACAAGTTTACATTGTGCAGGTGTACCTGTTGTTGTCAAGACTGTATAATATCATGGACAGGGTTAACATTATAGTACTCACTAGGGCGATTCGTATCACGGTTCGATACCGATTAATCCCGATACGAATCTATAAATTGAAAATGTATTTATTTATCTGAAAATTCAGGCTTATAACTAAGCCACTGCATTTAACAAACAGGTTGCAGTCTGTTGCATGTTTGAACAGCACTGAAATAAAATATTAAGGCTTAAAATTCCATTAATATAACATTCTTCCATGCTTAATGTGTGAATCCTAACCCTAAGCAAGACGTTTTGTTGAATATTCCCATAAAAAAATGTATGTTTAAAAATCTATTTGGCCGCATATCAAATCGATTCGAGAATTGCGCGCTGTTATATCGCGATATATTGCCAAATCAATTTTTTCTAACATTTCTAGTACTCACCTACCTTGTCCTAGTGCAGGGGTGCTCAAGTTCGGTCCTCGAGAGCCCCTATCTAGCCTGTTTTCCATGTTTCCCTCCTGCAGCACAGCTGAATCTAATGACCAGCTAATCAGCAAGCTTTGCAGAAGCCTGATAACGATCCTGATCATGAAACAGGTGTGTTAGTGGAGAGAAACATGGAAAACAGGCTGGATAGGGGCTCTCGAAGACCAAACTTTAGCACCCCTGTCCTAGTGCATTACTTGAATTTGTTGAACTAATGAAGAGCCACATTGTCTTTGCCTTTGGCAGTTGAGAAGCAGCTTGCCTTAATTATTTGAAATAATAAAAATAAAAAAAAGAGAGAAATATTACGTTAGAACTACTTCCCCGCTTCAAAGCTATTCTAAAACCACATCTTTTTTTCTGTTTCTTTCTTTTTTTTTAATGATGCTGTGTATGTTACCCATTCTCAGATTCAAGACTTCCTGTCCAAAGACAAACTGGATTGGCACTATAGAGCTCAGCAGGGTCATTACAGTCCACATCCATGGAAATCCTTCATGTGCGATCAAGAGTGGGATGCTAAAACACAGTTGATCTAGCAAAGGTTCTGGAAGTCAGCAAACTGCCCTTGACTCTGATTTACAGCACAAGCGCTCCATTCATTTCCCTCCTGCTGTAATCATTTTCCTTCTCGCTTGGCTGTCATGGTGGGCCAAGGTTATGCTTTGAGTGAGTTAGACTTGAAGTTCTTTTGGTGGATGGTGGACAAACACTCACATTTCCTTTTGCCATGTTGCACAATTGTGAGAAAGTCGTGGTGACACTTTTTATCTTTTGTGACTAGTGGATGGATCGAGTGTGTGTGGGTCTTCTGTAGTGCCCCTGTCAAGCCAAAACTGTGCTGTAATACTGTGTGCTTTATGGATCCAAATAATTGAGGGTTGATTGCTTTGCCTAATGCCTAATAACACTTGCAAGTAAGGATGCAAAAATACATTTTTACTTAAATGCTTAAAATTTAAAAGGTCATGAAAGCATATTCAAATTTGATTTGTTTCTTCAAAGGGTTTGCATTTGACTTATTGTGACTGTATTTGTTTGATTTTCTTTCTGCAGTGAAAGGCCGCCTCGCAAACCTGACCTCAGGTGAGTACCAATACACACTTCTGACACATTATACGATCTGTAGGGATAATTCTGTCTTCACAATGGGCAAAGTTCCTGGGAATGAGATTCCTTGAATTTTGAGAGCTGGCTGTAAATCATGGCGGGTCAAGTTTTCTTCAGATTTGTAAATATCATTGAAAACCATAAGAACAATAAAGCACATTTTAAATATGATGTTTTTTTGGGGTGTGCAAAACAATCAGGCTAATAATTGACAGACAATTTGAAGGAGAGAATGTTTTCTAAATGTTTGTTTTGATGAACATCAATAAAAGCAAGGGCAAGGGATGTGCCTGCCTCAAGATAGTATTCACGTGACGTCATTTGCCCCACATTGTGTGCCATTCACGGGTCCATGGAATGTCAAATGGGAACGGACAAAGAAGTGTCCGGAATTGCAAAAATAAATCGAAAGATTTTCCAACCGACAAAAATTGTTCTGACCTCTTTGATTAAGGTAAGTGTCAATTTAAGATGGTAAAAATGCTTTTACTATAATGCGATCGTGATATACGTGAGCCGTGGATAGCTCTGGGTAAAAATAGATCAAGTGATCAATATGTTTGATTTTGAGATCTCTCCAAATACCCTCATTAAGGTCTCTTATTTTCCTTTCCCAGCAGCCCAAAAGTTGAAATTGTTATTAAAGTGTACGAAAATAAGTGATGAATCAACAATGTTGTTGTTGTTTTTGTTGTGACATGCTAGCGCTAGTAGCTAGCACGGTCGGGGAACTAGCTAACTTGTTTTAAAAATAACCTGAGATTCTTCACCTCAAATTCACAAATGATAAATGCACATAGCAACCAATAAAATCCAAAAGTACAGAACACCCAAGAATGTCCGTGTTTTGGGAGTGAGCCATCCTACCTCAGAGCAGTAACATCGGCAAATGTTTGTAATCCAATCGATTCCACTAACCAATCGTTTCAACGTGTACCGCTGCAAGGAGAGTTGAGCTAAATCTTCGGCATACGACTTGCTTACATAAGTAACGTTAGAGGAAGCTGCGGGTGACATTCATCAATGACAAAAAAAACATTTGGTGTAAACACAATAGAAACACAGCTGACGTCAGTGAATACTATCGATACATTAGCGGTGCCCAACTTCCTTGTGCCACGGACCAGGCGAGTCCCTTTAACGTAGACATATTTTAAAAACTTTTTTTTAAGTCAACGTGTCGGGACATTTGTTGGACCAGAATCAAAACTTCCAAGTGCAACATGATGTTTCATCTTCACTGGGCGTTGGACTGTACCGCTGGGGTGTGAAAGAGGAAAAGTGTTTAAGTTGATGGGAGATTGTGCCAGATTTGACAGGAAACACCCACATTGTAGGGTTGTTGCACCCAGAATTTGCTAAAATGCTAATCACAATTCATTTGATCAATATTGTAATCATGATTATTAATGACAATTATTCATCATGTTAGGGAAAACATCTGTATTTATTAAATAATAAACCAATATGTAAACAATTTTCAGTCCAAAATGAAACTTTAAAATAAATTGTTTATCTTTTAAGAGCAAATGATGAATAATGAAAAAAAAATCCACACAATTTACCAAGGGCAATTTTCTTCCTTTGACATGACTCACTCTCAACAGTCCACCGGGTAATCAAGCCTTTACCATCCATCTAATTTGTATTTGACGAGAAAGTGTTTGATTAGATATACAGCACAGCCTGCATTTTAAATGTAAATATTAAAGACAACCAGGTTAATTTCATTGTGGCAGCCAAAATTGTGATCATGATTAAAATTTGATTAATTTTGCAGCCCGTCTTTAAATTGAAGACATTTTAAGACCATTTCTTTATCTTAAAGATTGCACAATGTGTGGCTACAGAACATTTAAAAGGGTGGAAAATATACACAAGACAGTACCTATAAAATCCCTATAAACTTCACTACCTACCAGTTTGCCACATTAAATGTGTCAGCAAAATAAAGTGTTGACAGGGCAAATAAATTCCATTCATCCTTTCAATGTTCTATGTCCTCATTGGAGTCACAGTTGAGCTGGGATCGTTTGGGAGAGAGTCGTGGTTCACTCTGGACTGGTCGCCAGTCAACGGATGGTCACACTTAATGTAGACAAACAACCATTCACACTCACACTGCGTCATTTTGCATTTTTCAATGCAATTTCAAGTCTTTAACTAACCTCACTGGGAGAAACAAATTCAATCCTATCATAAAACAAGATCCCTGACATTTGCACCACAAACAAATCTGCAGCTAACTGATTTACATGTTGCATCCATCACCAAGTTACCACTCGCTGGTGGTCTGTTGCTGACTTGTAAAAAGTCTTATGTCTTTTCTCGCCACCCGTTCAATAACCAATAAAACAAGTACATCAATCAGGTGGAGTTAGCCGACCTGTCCGTATTAATGCACCAAGGTTCTCTTGCGTAGTTGTTACTTCGTGTTCATGGTTGATGCCGCTAGGGCAGAATATGACTACATTTGAAATAAGCACCTTTAGACTGTATTTGATACATAAGGTGATGTGTCAGACTCAACAAGGCTAGAAAATAGAGGCAGTTTACAAAAATGTACGCGACTTGCTAGGGTGATGTCCAGGGGCGTAGCCAGGAATTTTTTATTGGGGTGGCCAGGGTGAAACCATGACTCATATATGGGTGGCCATAAGTTCATACCTGAAATGTCTAAATAAGTGGTTGTTATGCATGCAGCTATACCGTTCGCATGCCGACCTTGGGCTGCGAGCGCTGACTAGTGGGCTGCATAAAATAATATGTTATGAATTCAATGCATTGGAGCTGTTACAATTGTCAGTGAGTTGCTCAGTTACAATAGAGCTTTCTGCCACTTTGCAGCAAAAAGGCAAATGCCACCCCTGGCCACCACGTGCCTCCGCCATTGGTGATGACGTCTTTGTATGGATGAATGTATAGAAAAAAAAACCCATAACTCTCTTTTGTAGTCTTGACAAATGAATAAATGACATCATGTTCTAAATCAGAGGTGCCCAAACTTTTTTGTCCCCAAATCTACTTATTGTCGGGGATCGAACCCGGGCTCTACGACTAGCACAGAACGCTTCTAGTGAGCTAAACTTTTCGGCTGACTACACAGCTCAAAACTTTATTTGAACGTTTAGGGATGAAATTAACGTTTAGGGATGTTTTATGTGGTTCGGTAACTCACCTCTCGGTCCAGTGACTTCAAGAACGACGAAAGACAAACGAATGAACGGGATGTCATATTGCTTGCATTATTGTATTGCATGACCCGCCAGGCTTGCCATTATGTCAATGTTATTTCATGTTTCTTGGATGTGTTGTCTGTGAAGACGAATTCCTTGTGTGTTTTGCATACTTTGTCACTAAAGCTGATTTGATGATTTCACAAATTAATTACAAAACGTAAAAATATCAATTGGCAACACTACACAGTAAATGATATAGAGTAAATTTGACTCACTTTAGAGTGGGACCAAATAGACTCAGTTTTACACTTGGATGAGAGTAAAATAAAAAATTTGATTAAAAGAAATAAAAGTCACTCAAGGGTTGAGGAATGAACTCACAACCTTTAGCTTGGGAGACTGCTGATCTACTCCCTGAGCAACACAGCAGGTGTGTGTTATTAGTATATAGTAGATTACTTGTGTCAGTTGGAATCTTTGTAACTCCAAGCAAAAATGTGTTCTCCTCTTGGATAGAAACGAAGAGTAGCGTGACCGAGCTCATGGGGTTAGTGTGGCAGTCTCTCAAGGTCGTGAGTTTGTTCCTCAACCCTTGAGTGACTTTCTTTATTTTTTCAATTCTTTATTTTACTCTCTTCCAAGTGTTACTATTACTCTAAAACTGAGTCTATTTGGTCCTACTCTAAATAGAGTCAATTTTACTCTACATAATTTACTGTGTATCTGGTGAGACATTTCTAGAATACTCATGTGGTCCTTGGGGGGCTACACTTTGGTGACCCTCTACAGCTTCTGTCAAATATTCATCAGTATCAAAATGTTGGATTTGGTTCATGTTTCAGTCTGGGGAACAAAAAGAAGTCTGATGGGGGAGAATCTGCGGCATAGGGAGGGTACACTGCATCCTGACTACTGTCAAATATGCGCTTGGGCAAGGTATTAAACCACATCTAAACTTGTGGACTACTTTCCTCCTTTTTCTCCTTCCGTGTGCAGCTCACAGTTGGCACTGAAGTATCTGGATCCAGCTTTCACACCACTGACCAATGCTCTTAGCGAAGACCTGAAGAATTCCTCTAAATGGAGATACAACAGCACAGCTTTTATCCAGCAGAGGTACATACGTAAACAAATATTTGGATCACATAAAACAAACATTTTAGGAACATTATTAGGGATGTTCCACTCAGGATTTTATGCTGTTGATTTTGATACGATAATCCATGAGTGAGATTGGCTGATACCAATCAGTTTTCAATTTTAGAGCTGCTCATTAAAGATTACTTTAATTCATTCAAACCCCAAAACTTATTTATATGAGTTTTTTTTATGCTAGAGCATACAGAAGAAGGCAGCTTCTGACATGAAGAGGTCGCTTAAAGCAATAGTAGTTATTACAAAAACAGCCAGCAGGTGGCAGTAGAGTATAAGAGATCAGACAGGGTCGTGTTGCAACAAGCTCTTTTTCCCAGTGTTTTCAACAGGTTTGTGAATAATGATGAATGATATTCCAATGCTAATTGCTGCAAAACGGAAACAAATATTTTTTCCTGATAAAAGAAGAGACTTTAATCTTTCTTTTGGTAGGTTCCATGTTTATATAGCAATAGAACACGAATATTCTGTGGACCTTGCAAAATCAGCCACAATCCAGTAAAACAGCTGGGAGCGAAGAGGGTTACTTCAGTAAAAATGTCTGGGAGTGAATGAGTTAAAATGCGATTAAAATTATTATTTTTAATTAACTGGTGAATCATTTTTTTTAAACATTCTTTTTCTATGAAACCGTGTCTGCATTACCCTTTTCATCATCCATTTCTTTTTGCATCTTTCAGGAAGGAAATCTCCCAGTACATCGACATTCCTCACAACTTCACCTTAACACGCAGCTTAGTCCGCATTGGCCAGCTGATGCATTACGCCTACTCCAGCCACAAGTACGTCTACTCCATCGGCGAGAACTTCCGCTCGCTCCTCCCCGAGGTCTCGCCGATTCTGAACAAGCACTACAATGTCTGCGCAGTTGTTGGCAACAGCGGCATCCTCACCGGCTCACGTTGCGGTGATCAGATTGAGAAGTTTGACTTTGTCTTCCGCTGCAACTTTGCACCAACAGAAGTCTTCAAGAGAGATGTCGGGCGGCGCACAAACATGACAACCTTCAACCCGAGTATCTTAGAGAAATACTACAACAACCTATTGACGGTGCAGGATAGGAATAATTTCTTCCTGAGCTTGAAGAAACTGGACGGTGCAATTCTGTGGATCCCAGCGTTCTTCTTCCACACGTCAGCCACAGTGACCAGGACACTGGTGGATTTTTTTGTGGAACATCAAGGCCAACTGAACATCCAGCTGGCCTGGCCTGGAAACATCATGCAGCACATAAACAAGTAAGACATGCACCCTCACTGGCAAAGACACTATAGTGTACGTCAACAATTAAAGTTGAGAGAAATTCTGCAGTCAGACCGAATGTGAGCTGGCATGTTTCCATATATGGTCAATGTAGTTTGTGTGATCTTGTGATCTGACAACCCAGGTGTAGTCAACATTTCATATTCGGTCTGAACTACTGCAACAAAGCAACACCGAGAGAACTTAATACTGTGATCTATCTACAACAGTGATTCCCCACCATGATTATTATTGTTAACTATTTATAACTAAAACTAAAACTGCTTTTTAATTTGATTTTAAATGTATTTATTTTATTTCTGTATTACTGTACAACCAAACGGAAGAAGGAATATCGAAAAGTCATTTGGAAATCGGCAATCTCTTTTACAGAATACTTACGGTGACCTTTTTTTGTTTGTTTTTTTATCTTGTACTTGAAAAATTCTCCATTTATTTAAAAAACAAACCAATACTACTAATTAAAAAAAAAAAAAAGAATAAAAAAACAAACCCGCTCTAAAAACTAGCTGAATTTAAAAAAATAAGTCTTTAGAAAAAAAAAACTAGAATGAACAATTTAAAACTATTATAACCCTGTTCCCCACCAGGGTGCCATATGTTTTGTATTAAAAAAAAATCCCAATGGAAAAACGAGTTCTGTAGATTAGGAATATTTTGCATTTGTAGATAGATACTTAGTTACTACTCGTTTAATATGGAAGCGTGAAACTGCCCAATGTGGAGTAAGAAAAATTGACAGGCAAACTTGTTTGAAAGTATTTACAAATATGTTCAAACGTATTTAAATATGTTCAAACAAGTTTGTAAATAATACGTTCAACCTTGCAAATATGTTTGAATGTACATGTAGGCTAAATGCTAAAAACATAATGTTACGGGGTATTGACTTGAATACTACAAGTAAAAAAAAAAATATATATATATTTGTTTAGCATTTGGCCTACAAAATACCAATACGTTCAAAAATTAAGTGAGTAAACATTGTTTATTAGAATTTACTTATGGTTTTATTATTTTTACTGTATTTGTTTGGCTTCCCCCCCGGGATATTAACTTGTGCATGCGCATACGGCATTATGGGAAAAAAATACCGAACGGACATAATAATAATACAGTAAAAGAACAAATTGATTTTAGCAATTAGCCTCTCAATTCGTTCATACGTATTTGCAAACTCGTTCGAGCGACATTTTATAGGCTGTGGCTTGCTCTAATTAACTTTACTGTATTTCTAATTCAGACTCAAATCAAATTTTTGAACAGCTGTAGACCACATGTTGACATTTATTTTTTATAGCATTCAACTGTGTGCGAGCGTGTGTGGCAAAAAGGAGATTTAAACTCAAAAGCCAGATTATAGGGAAACTACTATTTAGTGAAAGGTATGGCACCGAGTTGAAACTGCAGAAAGGGATTTAAGTCTGCTTCTTAGTGTTGTAGTAACAGAATGGGCCACTCTTACAGTAGCCTAATCTTCACCAAGCCTATTAAATCTACCTGCTGGGGAAGTATTACCACGTTTAAGCAGCTCAGGCTGGCTTTTAGCACTTCAACCACTTGCTGAGCGCCTTTTGTTGAGGCCAGTCTGAAGAGTTTGACTCTCGAGCTCAACAGTGTGCCGAGGATGAAAGACGTCATTAGTGATCACCGCTATAACTCATCTCTGTTGACCTCTGTAATGGTATAAATGATTATTGTTAGATTATAAATTTTGAACAAGTCAAAACGTCACGCTTGCAAATGACAAGGATGTTGATAAGGGGGGATTTGTTAGTGTTGTTACTTAGAATGAAGTGCTAATTGCATGTGAACGAGAAATGACTCCAAAATACCAAAAAAAACAATTTAAATGAAGACCATGCCTGTATGCCATGTTTATTGCCAAATATCATGATCGAGCTTTTGATCTTCTTAAATAATGATAATAATAATAAACACAAGAATTTCTAACTTAATGATAATGATATTCAGAATGATGATAAGAAGACGGGGCCAATACTACTAAAAATAGCATCAATGCAAATACTCTCTGCATGCAGATCATTTCGCCCTTGGAATCTGCCGTCTAGAATAGTTTTTTGTCCTTTTTATTGATTTGAAATTTATTCTGACCAAATTACATATTGGAAACTAGAAGTAAACTAATATAAATAAATAATTTACCATTATAGTATAAATTGTTTAAATATTGCTCAGGATAAATGTTCAGTAATGTTACAATCATGCAATGTATTCCTTGCCTTGTGTTATGGTCAGCGTTACAGAAGCGTATTTGAAAAAAAAAAGTAATTTTTTGGGCTGGCATTATTTTTGGGGGGTAACCCTAACCCTATAGAATATTTGTTTTCATTTTTTTTCGGAATATTTCTTACTGTTTTTTGTCATTTTTATGCTCAGTATTTTTTTTTTTATAGTTTTTCTGATTTTTTTTCAGTTTTTCAGAATAATTCTTTACCTGTTGATTTGAATATTGTTTTGTCATGCTATTTTGGGGGGGAGGGGCTGTTTTCCTAAAAAAAAAAAAAATCTGTTTTTCATGGGTGTTTGTTCAGTATTTTTTCTGTTTTTCAGAATAAATCCTTTTCAGTTTTTTTTTTAAATATTTTTTTCAGTTTTTCAGAATTTTTGTGTGCTATTTTTCTGAATATTTTCTTCCCCATTTTCAGATTTTTTCCAGATTTTTTTTAATTTTGGGGAATCTTTTCTCAATTTTTCATAATATTATTTTTGTTTTTTTAAATATATTTTTATGACAGAAAACAAGTATTTTTAAACAAACAGGGGGAAAAAATCCCTAAAATCAGAAAAAAAAGCCCCCTCTCCCCAAAATTATTTTGATTTTTTTTTTTTTAAATGATTACCACCGCCAGCCCACCCTAGTAAATGCAATATGCTTCTGTGCAGTCTAATGCGCTGTTGTCTTTATTTTTCTTCTCAATCTGACTCACCAGCTACTGGAAAACTAAACAGCTGTCGCCAAAGCGTCTGAGCACCGGCATCCTGATGTACACGCTGGCGTCTTCTATGTGTGACCAGATCCACTTGTATGGCTTCTGGCCTTTCGGCTGGGACCCCAACACGGGGAAGGAGCTGCCTTATCACTACTACGACAAGAAGGGCACCAAGTTCACCACCAAGTGGCAGGAGGCCCATCAGTTGCCTGCTGAGTTCAAACTCCTCTACAAGATGCACACAGAGGGACTGCTGAAGCTCAGCCTCTCCCACTGCGCTTAGGCATGAAACTGCAGGAGGTATTTCAATTGTCTCAGAGCTTCCACGGGCCCGAGTCACAAAAGGACCAGTCAGACGAGGACTGATAAATGTGGTTTTCACAACAGCACGATCTTGGCAAGGCGGTGCAATGGACTCTCGTGCTATTTTAGCACAAGATTGCAGAGTCTATCTCTATCAAGCTGTGACGGCCCCTCACTGAACCTGTAGAAACAAGGACTCTTTCTTTTTTTTCTCCGTCAAAACACTCAAGGACTGCTGCTCCTTAGGTCATGCTGCGCTTCAGCAAAACATCACTAGTGTGTTCCTTAAAGGTGTCATTAATGTTTCAAACATAATGATTCCTTACACAAAAAAAATATGCATAATCCTTAGTTAAACATTCATTGTCACACATGGACCATACATATCCTATCCTTGTGTTATTACCTCCACCAAGCACAGAAGCTTGAAGAAAGAGGTACTGTATGTGATCACACTTTTTTGTTAGTTTGATTGTAGTTTAAAAGAAATGTTCAAAAACTACTTCCACTGCACAAACAGAGATAGGGCTTGTCACGTTAGGCCTTGGTGGAGGTCTCTGCTGTACCAAGCGTCGTTATAATTATTAATGCAGTGCCTGAATGCCTTGAAGAGGTAGGGGGGACTACCGAGTGGTACCTCGTACAATAAACCAGGGTTTCTGCAGGAATATTGCACAACTGCGGGGAGTTCTATGGCATCTGTTTTCTTAACATTATCAATACATGTTGTAAAAGTACAGAATTACTTACCAACACATCACATGGGCATGCATGTGCTTATTATGAAAAAGCAGTTGACATCCTGTTAAGGATTTTCTTGCAATGTGTATACAGCACAGTTGGGAAATCTCGATCCTCGAGGGCCGGAGTCCTGCAGGTTTTGGAGATTTCTCACTTCCAACACAAGCTGATTCCAATCAACAGGATCGTTATCAGGCTTATGCAGTGCTTGCTGATGAGCTGATCATATATCAGCTGTGTTGGAGAAGGAAAACATCCAAAACTTGCAGGACTCCGGCCTTCGATGCCCACCTCTGGTATACAGCATAGGGAATATTTATTAGAAATTATTAGAAATAATGTAAATTAGCTTGATGGGAAAGACAGTTAAAGAACATGATTTGTTAAGGTGGACAAAACCAAAAGGTGGATTAATTTATTTTTTTAAATATTTTGTGCCACTTTTTCTTTTCTTTTTTTCAAAAACAACATCATCACGATTGCATTCAATGATTCTTCCTGGACAGCATTAAAAACTAAACCACACTCATCTCAATTTAATTACACTAGCACATATAAGCAATCACTTTTTGCATGATTTGTCAAAACTACCGAATATACGCCACACATATAAAGTGTGACATCATAGCTGGGCAGCATAGTTGGGCCAATATTACCACAAATAGCCAGGCAGTAATTTTGCAGTAGCGTTTGTTGTAGTTCACAGTAATGCATACAAAGCCTGAAATGACAGCAGTGCCTTGAGATACGAGTGACCTGACTTATAAGAGTTTTTTTTTAATACATGTCATTAGGCAAATATTTTACTTTGAGTGTCAAGCAAAAATTTGTAATACAAACATGTACAATGTGCTATTATCCTTGCTAAAAAGCACATTACAAAAAAAATGTGTTCGTTTTTTTTTTTTTTTTTGGGGGGGGGGGGGGTGGAGCTAGAACATATTAATAGCATTTCCATTCATTTCAATTGAGAAAGAGTGTTTTGAGTTACCTGCATGGTCACATAACAAATTAAACCTGTCTCTTAAGGAACGTACACAAAGAATGTACCAAAATCGCATTAATAATAAATAGAGTACACATTCAACTTTCATACAACTAGGTTCAGAATTGTTGTCCAATTGACTGCATTTACTGTATGTGTTATCTCCAGGCTCTGTTTGTTTATGTTTTTTGAAAGTGCTTAATTTTCTTAGGTTAAGATGTTTAATACAAAATATAGTATTTAAGTGTATAAAAGCAATCGACTTTTCTTTCATGTGAACTAATTGTTGCCTAGAACATTCTCACCAGTAGTTAAGAGGATGGAGGCCAAAATGACAACAACAACAAAAACACAATGTGTTTATAATAGGCTGTTGCACTAATTAAAATCTATTTATCGTGCATCATCAACGGTTTTATTTACTCCCTATGAGGATATACGCAGTATTATACTCCATGCCTTATTTATGTCCAGGTTTTTTTATTTACATTTGCATACTCAGGTTTTGTCCAGTATGTATCACCAATTGTTTTTTTCGGTGTGTTTAGGGATGTTTTTTTAGTGCTGGATGTGATATGTTAAGGTTGTGTAGGTCCACCTCAGGTGGGTTGATAATGTCCATCATACCTTTACCGTTCCCTCAAATGGCATGTGCTCATAAAATTTTTGTCCCTTATCATATATTGCAAGTTATCCTGAGACTTTTTTTTGGGACAATCCTATGCTTTAGGTAGCAGTACAGAGAAGGCCATTTTGTCCCAGTGTACAAAGCAAGGTCCATCAGGGCATGCTTGAATGAGTTTGGCGTGGAAGAACTTTTGACGGACACAACCAGAGACATCCGTCCTCTCTCTCTGACTTACTGGTCTTCTGGATGAATAGACAAAACAAATCCCACAAATGCACTACAAAATATTGTACAAAATCTTCACAGAAGAAAATAAACTGTTAGAACTGAAAAGGGATGACGAACTCCATATCCATATTTTCTTAGATTTTAATTTCCTGTAGGTGTCACAAACACACACTCGTGTGGTGTGCCCATACCTAATGATTATTTTAATAATCGCTGAATCTATGGATTATTTTGTTGATGAATCGAATTGAAAACAAGTTTTAATTTCCATCGCTATATTTAAAAACTGGACTTGATTTTTTTCAAATTGAGAGTGCAGAAAATGCACAAATGTTTGACTTTTGCTGCTTTCACGCACGAATCAGGGAATATACGCTGTTGAGCGGCTGGAATTGCAATGATTTGGACTATTTTAAATTAAATAAAATATTTTAATGATTAATCAATTTCCAATATAATTATGGATTAACATAATAATTGATTACTCTGCGCCTTCCATATATGTATATAATATGCAGATTAACTAGAATTGCAGGGACATGGAATAACATATGTAACATTCTAGAGTATACTTCTTCCTATTATACTGAATTTCTTGTGAACCAGCATCACTCACATAGTGAATGTACTAAAATGACTCATTGTGTAGTCATTCTCTAATGTGTTTGGATTTATGATACAATGTGTTATCAAGATGAGAAGCAAAATGAGTACTATTTTTTATGTGGTTTTGCCTTTTAAGTTTTAAATGTTCAAACCTTTCCCTACATATCTTAACATTTGGAGTCATTTTATTTTCACATTTTAAACATAGATACTGTTTGTGGACTTTTTTTTCTTTCCAACTCAGTTTGTTGGTTTTCTTTCTTTAGAAATATTTATTGTGACACATACAAATGTTTAAAAAATATTATGAACATTTCATCTTGAAATAAAAGTTTGTCGTGTAGCTTCCCAATCCATGAAGATGAATATGTAATGTATCACTGCATTCTAATAGACAATATGCTGCAGAGGAAACTTGTGTGAGAAGCCTAAAATGAAACATATCTGCTATTGAGTACCTTATTCATCATTCAGAGATTAAACGTCATAAAATTCTCCAATTTAAAAAAATGTGTGCTGTCATTTTTTTTTTCAGCATTCAGATTTATTTATACTTTTTTGGGGTGAAAACATATTTTGACTATGTTCTCATTTCATCTCCTGATCTGTTGTTCTAGTTCTAACAAAAAAGGCTACGACTATTAGACTTCGGGACTTGCCCCACGTGCAGCTGTGTGTGTTTACAGTAAGGCACCGTTCCATTCAACCACACTGCACACTGTCTCTAAGGCCATGAAAGATACTGTATATGTGATTTCCATGATCTATGTAAGATTTAAAAATACATTTTAGACTCATAAAATTATTTGGTTAAGGAGTGAAAGTGCTTTGTAATTCACATTTAGATTTTTTTTTATTATTCTTACATACAAACTTAACATATTTATGAACATATTCTTTGATATATGTTTTTTTTTTTTTAAATATTAGTTCGGTTTTGTGATTCAACATGTTCATTTGATATAAAAGGGTAAATAAATTATATAATCTTTGCTACTGTAAATTAACGTGTCCCTAAAATTTAAATGAAAAAAAATGAGAGAAAAAGGCCAAGCAATGTAGGTCAGCATGTACGTGAGTGAGAGGTCAGAAGGCGTGTGCCAGGGGAGACTGACCTTTGACCTCTGACCCCTTCACTCTGCTGATTTATGTCAGCATCTTGTAACAAAAGAAAAACTGGGATCAAGTCAAATGCTAGACTTAATTAAAAGCCGTAATCTGATGTTGCGTCAAAAATATTTTTCAAAACATGTGAATGCATCATTTCAAGGTAAACATCAGTGAATTTACCAAAAGAAGCTTTCATTAATCATTACTGGAAATGAGAAAAGGTGTTATTGTATGATTACCAAATTGATTGTTTGAAATCAGAGGCCAATTTGTTAAAAAGATCTTCAATAACTGATTTCAGCTAGCAAGCAAAACAGAAAAACAACATTTCAAAAATGAATTGACATTTAATTCTTTTCATACATTTCAGGTAGTGTCAAGTGTCACATACAAATATGCACCAATGCGTCACATTAACAATGTCCACACAACCAGGTTCAATGTGTAGCATGTCATTGATTCACGGAATAATAGTCATATTAAATCTCTAGCAGCTCTGAGGCGCTTTTGGTCACATTAATAGACTCCACTAATCTCCTGTCATCTCTAATTCAGCTTGTGTAGTTGCTGTAAATTATTAATACTCCTTTTCTTCTCCTTCTTATCCGCCTCTTTGATCAGAAGTTTAAAAAGTCAGAGACCCCACTCCCTCTTCAGGCCGAGAAGAAATCAATAGGTTAAATCAAATGTTATGATTAAAAGAACTACACTCCAGAGGACATTAAATAATCATGCAAAGGGAGGAGTGTCAATAGTTCCCCCGCACCTTTGAGTCTTTGGTTAATGAATAACAACTCTGTAAAACTAACTTTGCCTCATACGTGGTAACACGGAGGAATTTGTTTGTACACTTCCTTCATAAAAGCGTCACACATTTATTTTCAAATGCAACTCCAAAAATGTCATAGATTTTCATAGCATTTTTTTAAAGGGTGTGCTAACGAGTGTATTAAATTAATTTTTACTGTCATTTAGAATGATATAATAAAAAGCTGAACTTGCTCCTTAAAGGAGCACAGTTTGGGCCTTTTTCCTCCCTCACCTCCTTCCACGTTTTATTTGTTTCTATCTAAGAAACTTGGGGCGCTAATTAGTGAACAGTCAGGCTTCTCATTCTGCCGCCCCCTGTCGGTCATTATGATTTTTACACACTTGACCAATACATCGGATTCTGATTGTAAATGACTGACAAGTCTTCATGTGGACAAACATTTTACTTAATATGAACTTTTACTTAAAAATAATACCTACTGTATAAAAGGAACAGCTGTAGTACAGTATAAAATGTATACACTTTCTTACATGGCTACCATAATATCAGACCTGCACATAATCATTATGAACCTAATAACTCATTAGGTAGAATTAATTTATGGTTTGGGGGGAAGAATATTCACAATTTGTTGTTAGGTGGAAAGAATGCAACTATTCAACAACATATTTTACATTTCTTTATAAAATCGCAACAAAAAAAACATCATCATGCTTATGGTGACACTTTTCTCTCCATTTGTAACCAAAAAGTTGAGAGGTATTCAAACACATGCGCGCACATGCTTGGTATTGATGACTCTTGTGTGTACAGATGAGAAATAAAAGCTGCCCTCAGATCACCGTGCATGTTCAGTGGAAGGAAACAAAGCTCCCATGGAAATTCATCACTAATATTGATTTGAATTAGCATGAGCTCGTTCTGCCTGTGGTCATGTTCTTTCTAATGTTTGCTCAAGCATACTGTACTGTATGTGTATGCATGCATGGAGCTGCATGTGTGTCCTGTCCAATGTGTGTTTAACTTGAGGGGATGGCAAGCCTTGAAATTATGTAAAATGTGGAAAATATTCCGATGACACAATGTTATTATAGCTTTGCTTTGGATGACAGAAAGTTACAAATGGTATATTTGTAATGGGCTCTCACAGGGAATAGTTGGAAGAAAAAAATGAAAAAAAGCCAAAAATATAATTTATTCCCTGTCTAGTTTGTCCAGTCCTCTTAAAGTATAGATGCAACATTTATTTAGAATTGCAGAGTTGCATTTGTGGAGTCAATAAATAGTAATCATACTGTATGTACAGTATGTTCACATATAGTATATAAACAACTGTATCTATAAGGGGAAAAAAACACAACTTGCATTTTTTGGGGGGTAAAATAATAATTTATTTTTAAACAACTTTAAAATATAAATTACTGACAATTATGGCTACAATAACAAGTTATTTGTTTGCTGCAAAAAAATTGCTAAGTCGTTTTTACTTCTATCTTTATGTTGGGGGCAACAGTTTTGTAAACTCGTATTTCTTTGTCGCAAAATGCGAGAAAGACAATTTTCAAACAGCGGAACTTACATTAAAAAAAAATTGAATTAAAAAAAAATTCTAGATGAAATGTTGAGGTTTTTTCAAGTTTTTTTTTTTTTTTACAACATTACTAAAATAATACTCACATCCAGCATCACATGGAAACATATGAATGATGAAAAAATAATGAAATCCTGCCGCTAAAATGATCTAAAAAAAACAAAGTTTCTCTTCAAACCTCATTTGTAACCCTGCATTGCAGATTTCCAAGTTCAAGAATTTCTAATAACCAACACACTAATTCATAGACAGAGCTGAATGGTTGTTGAGTGAGTGTTTATTTAGAGTTGGACACACAGAGATGATGGCGTGTGGTCACATTTGAATACAGCGGGCGGCTCTGCACGCGGCCATTGTGTTCTCATTAATAGCTGATTTCATGGCCAACAGAACCGCAACAAAAGAGGCAGCAGGTCTGAAAAGTTTGAAAAGATTTCAACAGAATAAAGGAGAAAGAGGAGGTGCTGCAAGTGAGGAGGAGGAAGGTGGCATCAGATGGAGGAAGAATAAAGTGGAGCTTTTTCTTTATTTGATTCTCCAAACCAAGGACTAAGGATGATCTATATGTGATGTTACGTTGTTACTATTTACTCTCTTACAATTCTGTTGTGTGTGAGGCGTGCGTGTGTGTGTGTGTGTTGTAAATAATAGATTTGTCGCCACTTCACTGAACACGAACATGTACATACTGTATTTACATTTCATAATATCAGTGAGTTCAGTCGGTTTAAAAAACGTTAGTTTACCATGTATGTACCTAAAAATAAGATTTATTATGCATAGACTTAGTTGTTTTTTATTTACGTATTTTTCAATAAAAGATTATTACCTTTTCATAATTAAAACATGTGTTTGCAGATTGGGACTTGTTGATCATTCATAAATTATGTTATGGTAATACTGTATGTAATATTGACAATTGAAAATCACGCTTTACTGAACTTTATTAATTTAGTCAGAAACTACAATGTTTCTTCATATGCTTTAACCTTTCTTAAGAACAATTTTTTTTTATACATACAATATATACGTGTGTTTATGTAGAATATGTGTGCATATACAAATGGACAAATAGCCTATATCTGTATTCTGTACAGTGTATTGCATCATCCGCAGCATAACATACCCAGCTACATTTTATTTAGTTAGTCAGTGTCTGCACATTTCAATGTTTTAAAAAAATTATGACATTTTTAAACATCAAATATTTGCATGTAGATTTGGACTCTATGAACATATCAAATTTGACATGGCTAATGCATGCTTGCACTGCAAGTACAGCTTGTTATCATTATTTAGCCAGTCAACGTATTTAATCGCTGTATTTTTGTTACGTATTTTTTCATGTGTATTTTTGTTATTTGTACTTTATATTTATATTAAAATGATTCTAAAAACACATACTGCTTTATTTATATAGAGTGTGTAACGCTGGTATATTTGTGGTTCTTTATACTGTATATTCACACATTAAAAAAATTATCTATTACCTTTTTATACATCAATAATGTGTTTTTAAATTTTGACTCTTTAAATATAAAAATATACTAGTACTTTATATGCTGTGTAATGGACATCACTCTATATAACTGGATGTTGTCATTTATTTAGTTAGTGAATAATTTTGTTACTTATAGCATACTGTAAATATTGAAATGTTTCTTTAAAAAAAAAACGATATGCATTAAATGTTGTATATGACAGTTCCCAGATGAAAATGACAACAGACACATACGAAATATATTTACACTCTTAACATGTTATGTAGTTTATTTCTGTTCTATAATTCATGTAACATAGTTTTTATTTTATATATTTAAATTTAAAAAGGCACTCCAACATAAAATTATGTATAAGAAAATTGTATTTTATTTACATTTTGTTTACGTCAATAATTGTGTAGATTGTATATTGAGGTGTAATATTCTCAAAATCTACAATTTAAGTTCCACTCTGTGAAAAGCTGTAAATGATGTTACACGCAGCTGTTTGCAACTATTTCTCATTTTTGGGCACCTCTTGAGTCTGAGACTGAAAATGGCTGCCGTCAAAAGCACAACACATGGAACAGGACTCACCATGCAGAACCCAACCACTGCAGGAGGAGGAGGAAGATGAGTTTACTGGCGGACAGATGGCTCCCTCATCCCCAAAAAAATGCTCGGTCATTGAGGGAGAGAAGGATCGAGAGGTAGCGATTCAGAGAGGGAGGATGACACTGGTTATATTTGGAGAAAAGAGGAGAGAGAGAGAGAGAGAGAGAGTCAGTGGGACAGATGCGAGGCAAAGCCGAGCGGGGTTTGTCACTAACGCTATATAGATTAGCATGTGGTCTCCAGCACAAAGCTGCAGATCAATACTGCTGCTCAGGACACAGCAGATGGCCCGGGACAGAGAGACACGGACACAGAAAAAGAGAGAGAGCGCACAGAGTGGTGGATAAAATGTCCGATCGTTCGGCAGTTTTATTCGTATTTTACAAGATGCCAAACTCACCAGGACGCACACGAACTCTGTCTCTCTTCTTTTTTTTTTCTTCTTTTTTTTTAAATCTTTTTTTTTTAAATCTTTTTTTTAAACATGCTAGTCACAGTAGTGTTAAGTGATTCAGGTGGTTATCAATCAAAAGGCTTAATTAAATCTATAATTGTGACCGCTTACAATCGCAATGTTACCCAGATTTCGTGTTTTTTCTGCATCTGTGGTTGAGCAACATGACTCCAAAGAGTGTAAATAAACAGGCTATTGATTATCTCAACAGTCAGCCAGCTAATCTGCCTTTGTGTCTGTCTGCAAGTAGCAACAAAGTGACCAAACATTGACTTCCATATCCAATGACTCCAGCACTATCCAGTGGTCCATATTTGCTAACTTAAAAATGACATTCCTCACTATAGCAAGGCAGCAGAGCCATGCGATTTCCCACAGACCACCAACACAAAAACGGAAATAATGGAAAAGTATGAATGATTCCAGTTACAAAAAAAAGTGAGATTTTTTAAAACACTAGTATTACACCGGGGGGTTAAACAAATGATTAAAACATTGTTATAAAATGTATTGAACTTCTAAAAACTATTTATTTTCTCAATCTACTGTTTTATATTTGAATTACAATCCAACTGTTCAACTGGGCAAAAGCTACTCTATAACCAAATGGATGACTTCAAGTGACAATAAAAAAAAAACATATCCAAAAAGTACAGCCCATTTGTTTTGAAGACTTGCTTAAAAAACAGCAAAAAAACTCGCTTTTCTTG
The DNA here is from genome assembly GCF_051991255.1 of Vanacampus margaritifer. NCBI lineage: Eukaryota > Metazoa > Chordata > Actinopteri > Syngnathiformes > Syngnathidae > Vanacampus > Vanacampus margaritifer. Next base: position 15,170,824 of record NC_135445.1, on the reverse strand, counting down.
CCGTGTCGTGTCATGTGATTTAGTTACACATACGCCACCAATACCGCTACAACGTATATGCATGTCAAAACTCACTACAAACAGAATGTTTTCATGAGAATGTAGTAGAATTAGCTAGTAGAAAATAGTTTGGAAAGCATACATTAATTTTTTCGTATACATGACAAACCATAGCATCAAAATAATGACATTGTTTTTTGTGGCAAAACACAATATTATATGCATGCAGCTATTTTCAGAAAATGCATTTATCTGTTTGTCTGTCATATTTGTGTAATGCAATACCATTGAACCATTTCATATTAAATTCTTGTTATAACCTAACCGTATTAAAAGAAACAATAATGAGCGTAATGTGTGTAAAAAAAAAAATAATTAAAAAAAATTAGTTAGCTTACAAATTCCTGGTTCATACTTCCAGAAAAAAAGAGAAAAAGGAAGAAAGAGAGAAAAAAAACAATAATGAGCGTAATGTGTGTAAAAAAAAATTTTTTTAAAAATTAGTTAGCTATTAGCTAAATTAGTTGGTTCATACTTTACAGGGGACGACACAAGACAACAAGACTGCACTGTTTGTTTATTATGGGTAGTGGAGAATGTGTTCTATCAAAACACAAAAAAATGGTGACACTTTATTGTGTTTTTTGGTTTTCGAAAAGAAAACTACTTTTATATTTCTTGTTCGTGGAGAATGAAGCCTCTCAACGTTGAATGCAAATTGATTGTGTTCACTTTCAGGCATCAGGGTTGCTTTGTTAATTTAACACCATGTCTGAGTGTATTTGGTCCTCATCAGAATTGGTGTTTAACTCTTTCCTCAGTGTTAAAATTTCAAAATAAATATTAACTGAAAATTTAGTAAAAAATGAACACTGGCGAACACTGCACAGTGTTAATACAATTTAAGAGTACAGGTCAAATAATAAACATGACTCCCAGCAGTGTTGATGATTTATGCGACTGTGTAATCCAAACAATCTTTCCTCCTCTGCCACATCTTTCCCGGCCTCTTCTTCCTCCCAAAACATCTGCTCTTCCTCACCTCCTCATCCTTGGGCCTTCTACAAGCCCACTTTACAGCCCCGACGTGCATCAGAACTCCACCCACTTTGCAGCTTTTGCCTTATATCTGCCGTGAGATCTTTTACCTACATGCAGTCTTCCTCTTCAATTTCTGCCCACTTTGTAATCAGCCACGGTCCTCTTACAGTTCTCCCCACATCCTCAACATCTTTATACTGGTCCTTACGTTTTGAATGAACGTGAAACATTGCAGCCCTCTTTGGTCTGCAAGCAAGACAAAACTTTTGAAGAGGAAATAGACAGGTTGTCCCTCAGCGGACCCCCTGCCTGTCCCTCTGACAGCTGATCAAAAGAAGAAAATGGGTCAGGCTTCTGTTCCTCTGCCCTTAATTACCCAACAGTCTTTAAACAAAGCAACATCTGCCCAACTACCCAGCCTGCTCCTCCTCCATCTTGTCTTTTTTAAGTCTCCTCATCATCCTTCTTATCACCCAAGCCCAGTACATTTTATAGGGGTATTTTTTTTTTACAGTCAGTGACAATTTGCAAGAAGATGGACTGAAAGAGCAGCAAAAATTGGTGGAGATTAAAGATAGAGTTCACAACCAAATAGATACAGTGCATCCAATTAAACCATTTGTTGTCAGTGTAGAGATGAGCAGTGTGTTTAGCGGTAATTACATGCGTAATTGCATAGTTAAAATGAATGTGAGCCATCAAGTAATTTTTTTTCTTGAGCCACAACAGAATTTTCTTTTTTTTCTTTTTTTTCCACTGTAACGTTCAACATTTTATCTTATTAGTTTTAGTGACTCGCATTGATTATCTGTTGATCTCTGTGGGCGATGCTTTGCATGGAAAGCTTTAGTTTGGGGGGCATCTTAATCTCACAGGCCAGATGGATTAGTTCTCAAAACAGTTTCATAAAGCCCATCTTGGAAGGAAACTGTTTGGAAAAGGTAGCATTTCATTAAAAAAAAAAGTTTTTTTCCCACTAAAACTTGTCACAATCTTAAACACTGCATTTTCTGAAAAATTGTTAATATGGTAAGATACTCATTTGTATGGTAAGAAAAACTTTTTTTGATCATTGATGATAATTTCACGTTACGCTTCGCTGATGGCTGAATGACAGAAGGCGAGCTGGGGCAACAGTTCTTTCGCTCTCATTTGTCCTTGGAAGTGTAATGAATTGTGCAGTAAACAGGCTACAGGCCATAATGCTCTTTCATTGCAGCTCCCACACTCATCCATCCACCCCGAGACTGTCAATAACATCCCCATGCTCACCATTTACACGGCAGCAGTTTGCACTTAACACCGCCAGTGTGTTAACTGCTCAAAACATCCAACTCAAAGTACTTCATCTTCATCAGGGATTACGTTTACATCTGCATTCATCAATTTACTGTTCTGTCAATTGTTGGTTTCAATGTAACATTCAACTACAGAATTTTTTTTATTTAAAAAAAATAATAAGAATTCATTTATTTTATAAAGCAGTTTTGGAGGGCACTCAAACATGACATCTTCGTTTTGATTTAACCGTTTGTGTTTTAAGATATCACATGTAAAAAGCACAAAAGGAATGTGACAGCTTTTAAAGAATATTGGTTCGAGGCTGGTTTTATCACTTGCTACTTCCTGCCACCTTTATCTTAACAATCAGAGGCAGAGGGTGATGAGGTAAGAGCTAAGATGAGATCAAATTTTAATGATCCCTGTGGGCAAATTGTTCCCTGGCAGCTGCAGCAACAGCCGAGACAAACAGCACCCCTCAGCCTATTACAAAAAAAAAAAACTTGCAGATTATTGTGTGCGAGTGTGTCTGTGTGTGTGATCCTACCAGAGGTTTGTTAGCCCTATCATATACTTTACAGTATCACTACGTATATTGTACATGCATATACTGAAATTCCTCAACTGCAGGTCATTCTTTTATTTTTATTTTTTACAATTCTCCCTATAGTTTGCTTTTTAATAATATAATATCTAATAACAAATGTTGTATATACAGTACTGTACACTAATCTTAGGCCTACACATTGGGATAGAGAAAGAGCTATGTTAAAATGTCTGCCTTTGCAAAGACAATAAGTTTTGACTGACGCTGTCACTAAGGTATTTACCGGTTTGTTTTGTTATTAATGGCTGTCGTTTGCTCACTGTGTAATTGATGTGAAAGGTGTTTTAACTTTTAGGGTGACTTAAGATAATGAATACGTCCTGAATGCAAATATTAGAAATGCCCATGTTGCAATGCAGTTCCTTGCCACTGTAAGCATTGTTTTCCTTGTAAGGCAGGATTTTTCTACAGCTCTTGTAAATGATCATATATTGTTTAGTGCGGGGGTGTCCAAACTTTTTCATTTGAAACCGCATACAGAACAATGGAAGGATACAAGGGCCTTTTAAAATTCTTTGACTTTGTTAAACACACTGAAATCAATCATTCAATCAATCAATCAAACAATTATACATTGTTTGTTTTCTAATCAATTTGAAAAGCTGCTAGATAACAGCTTTTTTTTTTAAGGCAAATAGTTTGAGGATTTTCAAGATTTTTTTTAAATTGGACCCTGACAGAGCAGAAAGTGGAAGAAACAATGCTTCTAAAATTGAATTATTTTTATTCACCATAATGTCGATCTTGAAGAGAAATTGTGTTATTATTTAAGTTTTAAATGGTTTATATGTATCTAAGCTCTAACCACTTTACTATTAGTAGTCGTAGTAGTAGTAGTAGTAGTGGCATCTATTTATTTATTCGACACCTTACCTTCTCACTTACCTCCACTTTTATTTATTTTTTTACCAGCCTTGTCAGGCATGTCAAGTTTCATTTTTATTATATGCCACGTGCTGCTGAAAAATGCACGATTGGCCGCAAATAGTTCCTGGGCCATAGTTTGGACACCACTGGTTTAGGTGTGACAAGAGTGTAGTTTTTCAGCATGCTGAATGCTAGCTGGATAGAACAAACATGATGTGCCTAATGTGGATAAGCATACAATTTAAATATAATAAAAATATTTAATGTGTGAATGTGAATAACAAAATAGAATGCTTAGTTTCTATATATTTAATGTGCACTACCTAAAGGGGGAAGTTGGTTACAGTGATGACAATGTTGCATCGACTGGAGATATCGCTCATCCCGCCCACTACGTCCCAGTGCGTACCCTGATTGGTTAAACACTCAATCAGTCAAAGAGGGTGCCGCCCCATTTACGCGATCGCTCTTTTCCACCCCTCCCTTCGGCAGCATGTTGGGTTGAGCGGTCCACTAGGGGACCGTGGACAGCTCCCGTCTGAGGAGCAGAGCAACACAGGAGGAGGAGAGGGCTGGACATGGGGGAGCCACCGCACAGGCCCGTATGATCGAGTTCAACACAATTCGGATGTGCACCCAACGGGGAACAAACACAAAGAGAGAAGAGTGGAGAGGCCATCGGGGCACGGGGAAACAGACGAGGAAGTGAAGGAAAAGGGGGGATACGACTACTGACCCATCCCGGCGCATCAGGGGGTAGAAGAGGAGAGAGGAAGGAGGAGAAGAAGGAGAAATATTTCCGCTCGACCTGATGGACTGACGACAGATGAATGAAGACTGCCTACACTAACGCCTATCGATGCCTGGCCAAGGATCTGGACGTTTACGCCATGAACACGGACATGACAATGGACGGCATCGGCAGCCTCCACGGCGGGGTGGCGGTAAGCTCCATGGCTCCTGACGTGGAGCTGATGAGCGGCCACAGCCCTCACCACGGCCGCGGGAGCTCTTCGGGGGCGGTGGGGGGCCACGGGGCGGCGGCAGCGGCTGCCCTGCGGATACACCAGGACCTGGCCGCCGCTGCCGCATCATCCCGCTCGGCCATGGTGTCCGGCATGGCCACCATACTGGACGGCAGCGGGGAGTACCGTCCGGATCTGTCCCTGCCGCTGCACCACGCCATGAGCGTGCCCTGCGACACGTCCTCTACCGGGATGGGGATGAGCGGCACTTACACCACCTTAACCCCGCTGCAGCCGCTCCCCCCCATCTCCACCGTGTCGGACAAGTTCCATCACCACCACCACCACCATCACCAGCGGCTTTCCGGTAACGTGAGCGGGAGCTTCACCCTGATGCGGGACGAGCGTGGGCTACCAGGCATGAACAACCTTTACAACCCCTACCACAAGGATCCCATGTCCGGGATGGGTCAGAGTCTATCCCCGGTGCTCGGTAACGGCCTGGGCTCCCTCCACAACACTCAGCAGGGTCTCCACAACTACGGCACCACGACGCACGGAGGCCACGACAAGATGCTCAATTTCGACCCCACCGCCTCCATGCTCACCAGGGGGGACCACCACCAGCACCGAGGCCTCGCTGGCCCGGCGAGCGGGATGATGCCGCACCTGAACGGTATGCACCACCCGGGACATCCCGTTTCGTCTGCTGGACAGCACCCCCACCCTCATCTCCACTCTCCATCCCACGGGCCCGTGTTGGCTTCCACCAGGGAAAGACCGCCCTCCTCCTCGGGGACGCTGGGGGGGAACAGTTCGGGGCAGCTGGAAGAGATCAACACCAAGGAAGTGGCGCAGAGGATCACGGCTGAGTTGAAGAGGTACAGCATTCCTCAAGCCATCTTCGCCCAGAGAGTCCTGTGCCGCTCCCAGGGCACCCTGTCGGACCTGCTGAGGAACCCCAAACCCTGGAGTAAACTAAAGTCAGGCCGGGAGACCTTCAGGCGGATGTGGAAGTGGTTGCAGGAGCCTGAATTTCAGAGGATGTCGACACTCAGACTGGCAGGTAACTCACATCTTCATTTACTGTGCGCATTAACTTAAAACATAAATCCACTATGCAGATTTTTTCCCCCCTTACCACTAAAACACAGTCGCCATATTTGTCTGATTTTAGTTCAAAATATACTACCCCTGTCGCCACTGAGAAAAAATGAACGATCAAGTGGACCTCATGAAGTTTATTTGGAATCACATGGCATTATGTTTACCATTATTGATCAACAAATAAGGAGATCGATGGGGAATGACCAGGTCAGAGGATTTCCCTCCAAACACAATGTTCTCACGCACACTCTTGCATTAAATTACAGCGAACAACAGTTGGTGTTAATGAGTAACGTTCATGCGATGTTTTGCTTATTATAAGAAATTAGTCGTGCTTGATAGATGGATAGATAGATAAAAAGAAAGAAAGAATGGGGATGGTACCTAAACAAATTCAGCTTGCTTGAGGGGCTCAGGAGGTTGTGACAGAAAGGTTGTCACTTGAGTGGGTCTGGGGCCCCCTCTAGTGAGGAACCTGGTTTGTGTCCCAACAATTCCTCATTGTCTGCAGGGGACAGCCTCAGCAGCAGGGGCCTTACAAAAGGTTCAGGTGTTTTTTTTTTTTTTTTTTAAAGGTGTTGTTGGAGAGACATGATTGCGGTGGTAAATTGCACCAAAAGGAGGCTTGAGTGATACTGCTGAGGTTTAGTTGTGCTGTACAAGCACTTTTCTTATGGCCACTCAGTTAAGGCAAGGTTCATTTCACCTTTCTCTTCAAAACGGCACTTTTTTTTTTTTTTTGTAGCGACAAATCTATAGCGCAGGATTAGTGAATACAAAATGTATTTTCATTTTATTCTTCTCTTTGAGCTCTTCACTCATTGAAGAGCAGTGTTTTGTTGTTGTTTTTAAAGGGAGACGTACCAATCACTAAAAGCAAAATTAAAGAAAGCAACAAAAAAACTAACAGATAAACAATAAAGATCTAAATATTTGAATTAGAGCTATGGATAATACAGAATGCATTCAGTAATAAAGCTTATTATGAAAAAGTAGTTCATCATAAAAATCCCAAAAATAAAAAAAAGAAATGAGAGGGGAATAAGTGTTTTATTTCAAGTTGTTGGTGGTTGTAATTCTTATAATGTACTACAGTAAAATATAACTTTCAATCTTAGTTAGGATGGAAAATTTTGTTAAAATCTAACACTCTAAAAAGATCTTGATTTTCAAATGAAGTTACTGTTTTGGTAGCAAGCAGCAGGTTAAAAAATGATGTCTTGTATAAGTAAACAGTGTGCATGGTACTTAAATCCAAAACTGTTTAAATAAGGCGTGTTATTAAATCTGAAACAATGAGCGATGGAATTTATTTTAGATTGCTTTGTATTGTAGTGCTGCTAGATTTGATTTGGATAACAAAAATTGCATTTATTCAATTAGATTTATGTGTAGGCTACTCCTATTAATTTTACTCTTTTTATTGGTGGTTTTCTCAAATAGACTGACAACAAACACGTTTGTTCTCTCAGTCCAATTTTGAAGATTTTTTCTTTATTAATAAAATTTCATGGTGAAATATCAAAGTCTATTTATACAATTTTATAATACTAACCAAGGTTTCAAAACACTGAAGTTTTTAGGATTGTGGCTGAAATTGTTGTTGAGCTGTTTATCATGAACACAATGTTCTACTTTTGATTTTAAATCATGACCATTTTAAAGTTAAAGAAGAAAATCAATCAATCATCGTGACCGGCAGAATAGTTTGGTGCAAATTTGTGCTTTAAAAATTGGAGATAAATATATGAAATTCTGTTCAAAATCAAGCAACAAAGACGACCGAGTGATAGTCTCTACTTTTTTTCTCCTCCTCTTTCAAATGTGTCTATAAGCAGTTTGCGCTCAAGATCTGACAGATGAGATTATCTCTGCACAATTGCACTGTCCTTTGATTCCTTGATTTCTGTCTATCGACCCTGTGGCAGGGGCTGCTTAGTTTTGACGGCTGTTGTTTGATTATATAGATTAACAGGAAATGCCTTGAGTGAAGGAGGGGGTTGGGGTGCGGAGGGGCGGGCGAGGCGCTTTCATTCTATGTGTGTTGTAAAATGGTAGCACGCAGACGCACACTGAACCGCATCCTGCTTCTGCTGTCTTGTGGAGCTTCGCTTTCCACACTGTCTGACTTAAGCAACATGCTTGGTGTGCTTATGTTCAACGTCTAAAATTCACTCTTGGAGTTTTGCTTTATCATCAGTAATTGTCAGTATCAAACAGTAATTGTATGTGATCGTCATTGTCACAAGCAGTATTTTCCCAGACACATTTTCCAAACTCCAAAAAGCCGCCAGGTGAATGACACCATAAGTAAACTAAAAAATGGTAGATTGCAACCAGCTGCCATTTTCATGGATAGTGTAAACAAAGGAGCGAGATAGAATACAGCCTTATAACATAATCCCCATATTAAAATTAGGGGTGTCAAAATTAGTGTTAATTTAAAGTTCCTTTAAGGTAGAGCTGGGCGAAATAGGCAAAAAATAAAATCTCGATTTTTACAGACATTCAGGATCCATAATAAACCCAACAAACATTGATTTAAAGGTCTCACTTGTTAAAAAATAATTCATGTGTGAAGTGTTCAACCAACAATAATGTACACTGATTATAAATTAGTTTTGACATAAACTTAACATTCATAATTTTTTCTTAAATGACACAATTAAGTAATTGGTAGCTATTGTAAACATGTCTTGTAAATCACCCATCCAGCATTCTGCCACAAAAACATTTGACTGTTAACATAACATAAGAACAACAGCTTTTAATAATCCAAAAGACAAAATTCGATTTCACGATTTAGAAATTTTCCAACGATTCGATTTTTTAAAATGACGATGTATCAAATTAATTCGATTTATTGCCCAGCCCTACTTTAAGTCGCGTCAGGCGATTATAATTTTTAATTGTAATTAATCGAATGACTTCAATAGTTAACTCACGATTAATCACACATTTTATATCTGTTCTAAATGTACAATAAAAAAATACTCTTGTTAACAAAAGTGGAAAAAAAATGTTTAACTAACAGAAATAGTTAAAATTAATTTTTGACGTCTATAGCCGTCAATGGCAGTGAATGAGTTAAGGACACAAATTTTTTTAACGCGTGATTAATGACCGCCCCTTACTTTGAAAGCCTGTACTGGGGGATTTCTAGTGACAACACAGCAGACACGTCCACATCAAAATTTAGCAGTAATAAATTTAATAATAATGCATATATTTGTGGCGAGCGGGGTCAAGTTGTATTTTGCAATTTTAAAAATGTGCAGAATTTCACAAGTTACTTCATGTTAAAGATTAGATAGCTCTTAATATGAAAAGAAACATGCACTGAGCTGTCACCAACGTCTTACAAGTGCAATTATGCCATCTAGTGGAAGAAAAATGACCTCAACACAAATCACTGTCACACTCGTTTTTTACATTACAGTACATCGTTATAATTTTAACTCAATTCTATGAATTACTATTAAATTACTGTATCAATGACTAAAAGATGCAGCCATATTTCTGTTTAACATTTTTTCCACTTTGTTAAGAGTATGAAAATGTAGGGAAAAAAAACATTATTGTACATTTAGAACAGATATAAAATTTGCGATTAATCATGAGTTAACTATTGAAGTCATGCGATTAATTAAGATAAAAAAATGTAATCGCCTGACAGCCATATTTAAAAGGCTTGTTATCTTTTGTTAAAGAAGATTTGGATTTCACTAACTGTAATATAGATGCTTTGCAGTCTTAGTTTGTGATTGGGTGCTTGCCATTTCGACGCTAAAGCTGGCCACACACCAAACGATGCGACCAAAATTGACTGAGCAACTAGTTGACTTGCCAACCATCAGCAACCAGTTTTCCTGTGATTCAAATTTTGAATCAAAAGGGAACAGTGATGCAATGTTGCATATGTAACAGCCAATCAAAAATTAGTATTTACAGTACCTATGGCTAAAAAGCAAAGTGCGGAGATGGTCAATAAATAGGACAATCATTGCCAATAGCCTCTAAAATATCCACACTGTCTTCTTTATTACTCACCTGCTTATTACTCTTTTTGCATAGCTATATCCAACTTTTTTTTTTTTTACATACTTGGCCAATAAGAATAATTCTGGTTCCTCGGTGACAATCACAGAATGTTGTTTGTGGTTCCAAAAAAAGAAAAGAAAAAAAGAATACAGTACAATATGTATGTGTGGAGCTTTAAAACATTGTGCTCAGTTTAATGATAAAGCAACACTAGCTTGTTCTTCCATTGTGAACTACCACTGACGCACTACGACTCAATGTTGTTAAAGGAGGTGACCAGCTGTGGCTATTATTGTGAAAACTGTGCGTGGGGCTGTGCAGGGATTACAATAGTTATTTCATTGCACTCACTCTTCACCAATATGGCTTTTCGAACGGCTATGGGTCAACAGGGAGCTGCAAATCCTAGATCAATAATGCTACAGCCAGCTTATAGAGCTGAGGTCAAAGGTTAGCTGCAACACCCCGGATATTAGCTGTGGTAAATGTAGCAGTTGCAAGGAATAAACACTTTGAATCATTTCATAATCTTTTTGATACCAATCCGACTGTTCTATATGAAAGCATCGTAGGCCAATTCCTTTGCATCTACTGTGTCCGCCATTGCAATTGTCTTCAACTTTTTGGGAATATTTCTCTCAAAGCAAAGGTCATACTGAGTATTGATATCTGACTGGAAACAGCTGAGGTGAGGTTAAATCAGGAGAAACACGTTCTTTGTCAGGGCTCTACTGTGTGCAAGTTGAAAGACATCTTCAAAATTGTGGTTACTATTATCCCACATAAAATTATTTATGGAATGGAACTGCACAATGGAATAGCCCTGCTCATCAGTTTACTATAAACCCAAAAGTAGCCTGCTTGCTAACTAACAAACATGTGACACTCCTTATTTTTTTAATATATATATATATTTTTGTCCAGCTATGCTAAATACCTTTTGGAAAGTACAGTAGCTGCTTGGGTGGTACTATCCACAGACAGAAGTGTCAAATCCAGGTCCAGAAAGTAAAAACCCTGCCACAGTTTGGCTTTAGCCATTGATGCTAGTTAGCTAGCTAGCTAAACGAGCAGCATTGGAGCTAGCTAGCACCTGGGGCTAAAGCCAAACTGTGACAAGGTTTTTACTTTCTGGACCTGGATTTGCCACCTCTGTCCACAGACATCTTCAACATTTAGTCTAGTCCAGTTTTAAGACTTTCCCAGTTCTGAAAAGTTACGACATTTGTGTAATAACTCCCGTGCTGCTTTGATTGCCTTTAATCACAGATTGCCAAACCGATACAGAATAAGCAAAAGAACCCGTGAATTAAACTCCAATCATTGGCTTGTAATTAAGTTTGGTGTGCTTGGAAGTCTCACCCATCAATTTTAATGGCTCTGAAATTGTGAATTTGTAAAATATATATATATATATATATATATATATATATATATATATATATATATATATATATATATATATATATATATATATATATATATATATATATTCCTGAAGGTGACCCTATGGGGGCTGTTCCTATAGTCGAAAAACGCTCAAAAGGTGCGGCCTTGAAATGTATCCCAAGCGTTGCCTCCTCCTACCTTTTTTGAATCAGTTTCTCCCTCTCGTTCTCTCTTTTGGGGGGAGGTATTATGTGATTGTCAGGGGAATTGAACACAAGAGCAGAGGCAGCAGCAGCCCGATGAATTATTGATGGGAATCTCGGCGTGACCCTCCTCGGTCTGCTCACTTCACTTCTTCTTCACCTCACAGCCGGGTTAACCAGGCAAAATGGAGGGAGGGAACAAAAGGGGGGAGGAAGTGTGGAGCCCATTGTTTGCTTGGAGGATGCTGCCTGCGACTCCAAGTGAATTATGGATGACAAGAAAACGATCCTCAAATCAGTGTTAGAATAGGCAAGCTCAGTACAAATGCATTTTGTGACATGTTTGCTACGAGTTAACGCTAGCTTGACATCCTTCCGTTGCATATTTCCAATAGAAAATATTTGGGGGCAGTGTAATAAGAATTTTGAAATGTCACACTTGACTTGAATATGTGTAAGTATTAAGTGCAGTGGCTTTGGTCAAATTGTACTGAAAATCCAAATGATTATAGGCTCTAAATATTTTCCATTTTACGTGTCCAGTTGCAAGTAGACTGCATTATTAATGAGCTGGACTCTACTTTATGGCACGCCAATTACCAGCAGTTACTCTCCTTGTGTTTTTGTGTGTATGTATTTGGACTTACAGTTGCAGACTGTGAGAATACAGATTGCTTCTGTTTTCAGCTTCTCTTCTTTGGACCTCCTGCATATTCACCGTCTGCTATTGATCCATAATAATGGATTTTAGGCTGCTGGGAGGAGGCGTGAGAGCTTTGTAGGGTTTCAGTTTGAGATGATTTGACAGAAAATATTGTAATCTTCACTTCTTGTTTACCAAACACCACCACAACATGATACACTTGAAGCACATGCACATAACATAGCTGCAACACGTCGTAATTGTTTATCCAATGTCAGCATTTTGGGTTGTATAGTATTGTGTTATTGCAGATGCAAGCACATCACAATATGATCTAGATTTGTATAGTAGCGGTAATATTAGTTTAGTTTAGTTAACAATGTGCCAGGCTTGTCATTGTGGTCTCCCAAGAGAATTCCACATTATTAATTGAGATGTGGAAAACTACACCTCATCTGAAGAAAACACAGTTTACTAAACCCTAAACATTCTATTTTAAATATTGTAATGGTCCCAAAAACGTATTTATACTTTTTTTTTTAATGCTAGAGCATACAGAATTCTTTCATGCAGCCTCTGACTTGAAGGGAACGCTTAAAGCAATGGTAGTTATTACAAAAAAGGGTTGCAGCAGAGTATAAGAGATCAACCAGGGCCATGTTGCAAAAGAGCAAATTTCCCCAGTGTTTTAAAAATTTGTGAATAATGATGAAACTTAGCTATACTGTATTCTATTGCTAATTGCTGCAAAACTTAAACAGATAAAAATACACTTTTTTAGTACCACTGATTGTCACACCCACTTAAGTGGGGTGAAATTCGTTCTATCAAAGAAAAGACTAATCTTTCTTTTGGTAGGTTCCGTGTCTGTGGGCCTTGCAAAATCAGACAAAATCCAGTAAAACTGCTGGGAGCGAAGGGGGTTGCTTCAGTGAAAATGGCAGGGAGTGAACGAGTTAATATACAGTAAAATTTATTTTAACTACAGAAAACTATTGTATGACATACTTTATTGGGGTTTTCCTCCCAAATATTGTGTAATGTCATTAGTACATTCATAATATTGATACACCACTATAATACTGTATACTGTACTTACATAATACATTTTTATTCTAGCCCGAATCCCACTGACGGGCGAAAGGTAGTGAATGTTAAATGCTGACGTTTGCCAGATTTCCACCAACAGTTTTAATGTTTTTTCTTGTTGCAAGGATATTTTTAACATATTCTAATTTTGAGGATGTTCCAAATTTCCAAGATAAGAAAAACTGTCAGCGAGCATTAAAACTGTTTGCAAACATCCCTCAAAAATCGTTGAGTCCTTGAAGGAACCCCTCGCAAAAGTTCAGCGCTCAGTGGGATACCAGAAGTAGGGCTTTATCCTCATTACCTTTTGCTTGACATGTGTTGCTAATAAAAGACTAATGAACAATGTATAATTCGCCAACCAGAGCATGTTACTCATTTAGTGAGTAAGAAGAAGTCAATTGAGTCAAAGTGAAGTGAGCAAGAGGGCTCAATGGGACAGGAACATTTATCTGTGTGTTACTCACCAACCATTAGGTAACTGTGTTTGTTTACATTCAAACTCAGCTTTTAGCAAACAGGAGGGACGTCATGTGAGATTACATTATAACATCCTCATACTGAAATGTGTTCAATGCGTTCCTATCGAGCAAGAATTTGTTGTGGTTATGGTGATACCCTTTTACTCTGTGGATCGCAAGCCAAGTCCTGCAAGTAACTCCACATTGGATAAAACTTTTTAAAAGTTCCAACATCAAAGCAAAAAAAAAAAAATCTAAAAACATGATCCTACTTACTGGTTGTTACTGTTTTTTTTTTTTTTTGTAACTAACATGGCATTAGAGTGTCTGACTGATGTCTTCACATTTGTTACCATGCTTTTGAGAACTGCCTTCCATCACCTTCACCAGATTATTATTATTTTTTTTGTAACTGGAGCCCTTCTCCTCCGTTGGATAAAGCAAAGGCAGCCGAGGTGTTTGCAGGATGCACACTTTGATTGGCACCCAACCTGTGATGACAGCCTTGACTGCTTTCTTGATAGCCTCGGGGATAAAAGACAGGTTTTAGTCTGTCCAGCAGAGAACCGACTTTAGAAAACGGCAGTCAATCAAACTGTGGGATGTAGCACGAGAGATCAAATTGCTGTGCGGCTCCGCATAAAGTGGGAGACCTGTTGTGCCCCTACATCAGCAAGTGACCTTTGAAGGTCTTTGCTTTGTGGCTGTTGTTGGTTTTTCACCTTTAGAGTAAAAGGGAAACAGAAAATAATTCTAGCTGCTCTGGTCAAAGTGCAAACATCTGCCTTGCTTGTTCTCACTCTTTGCAACATTCACGGTGGCTTAGAATATCACTGGTGTTGCGTAGTGATTTATTTTATTTACCCTGTCAACAACAATTATGGCGCGATGGAGGTGTTGGAGTGGTACAAGTGTTGTTCAGCTCAACAGAGCAACCCAAGTTTAGAGGAGAAAATGGTCCTGTCTCAGCTTTATTAAGACGGTCAAATCAAACGTGACATCTGTACTCTGAGCTCATCGAGGCCGAGCGCTTTTAGAATTCACACAAACATCTGTGCGAAGGAATAACGGAGGGACATGAAGACAATTCTCCAACAGAAGTGAAATGAAGATCTTTTGTAGACCAAATGTACACACTTTTCGAAGAATTTGAGCCCTGATTTTAATCGTAAACAGTTTTTGTATAAACATAGTGAAGGTTGTGAGTCAGGCCCTCACTCACAATTTTGAGTAAATAAAAATGGGAATGAATGAATTTTCTTTTCATGTTTTTATAGAGCCTGGTGTCCCCCAAGCACCATTCAGAGAGGGACTAATGAAAATTGTCAACTTAAAAACCTACATTGGCTCAAATGTTATTCATTGAAATTTTACTCGGGATTGACATGATAACTTTTGAACAAAACTGTCCAAACTGGCTGCTGGGTTGTGGGAATTGATGACATTAAATCTCAGTAGCTACTGTGACTCCTGATGATGTATCGAAACGAACAGTAGATAAATAGGTAGAGGACTTTGGACATCACTCGCCAACCGTCATTTTTCGCTTTGTCCGTCTCTTCTGTGTTGTCATTCAGAAATGTTCTGTCTCACCCTCTACTTCCCTCTGGTTCATTAGTATTGGTGTCACAGCGTGGCTGAAATAACTCTGTCTGCAGGTGTAATGAATAAAGACAGGCGGCACGGAGCCGTCAGTCTCAGGACAGGCTTTATGGTGAAAGACAAACAGCACTGAGAGAAATAAAAGGACAAATAAAACTCATTGCCTTTTGGTATTTGACCTTGTGTTGGACAAAATTGTGCAGTCACGAGGTTAAAATAGGCCCATCAAATTTATTATCATGCTAAAATTAAATATTACACACAAAACAGCATTTAGTGCCTTGAGTATGAAAATATTTAACGATATTCAAGGATATAACAATTATTATATAATCAGAAGATTAGAGTTTAGGGGTCCTATTTTCGTAGATAATTTTCATGCCTAGTCTAGTGGCAAGTCTCATCTGCCTTGTCTGGGAACGCATTGTGCCTCTACGGCCGTTCCGGCAGACGCTGCTGCCACACCCCTAGCACATCTCGCAATTTGGTGACAAAAAGTACACCCGATTTTAGACTCACAAAAAATAGGTCTAAATGATGGCGCGGGTGGTGTAACACAATTTTGGTGGATTTATCAAGGTGCAGACAGATTTGGTGCGATCCAGACGTGTGTGGTGGATTCATTGTATTTCATTCATAAATATGCCAGCAGAATAGGATAACCCGTCGGAATCTTTGTACAAATCAATTCTTTGAACAAATTATTATTATCATTGTAAAAAAATAGTCAAAAGTCGAGGGTTTGAATCTCAGCTGAGGCCCTACTGTATGGAATTTGCCTGTGCCTCAAATTTCCTCCTACATTAAAAACCGTATGTGTTAGGCTAATTGAAAACTTACACCAATTGTCTCTTAGGTGTGAATGGCTATGTGTTTATGTCTTGCTATTGGCTGGCAACTTGGTCCAGCATGTACCCCACAACCATAATGAGGACAAGAGATATTGAAAATGGATGAATCATATACAGACGCTCCCCAACTTACGAACGAGTTACGTTCCGAGCGATCGTTCGTAAGGTGAATTTGTTCGTAAGTTGCTTCAGTGCTATATTTTGTATTATAATTTATGTTTAAAGAGAATACGTACAGTACTGTACTACGTATGTTAGAGAGAGAGAGCGATAGACACACACAGTATGTACATGTACGTAATAAGATAAATAAAATGAAGTTTAACTTACTTTTGGAAGATGTACTCGATGCTTAAGGATTTGATGGAGGAGGAGGAGGAGGAAGAGGAGGATTTTATATCATGAGAGGTTCTTCGTCGTCGCTGGAATGGGCTTCAAAAGTTACTTCCTCCTCCGTAACTTCAATGTAGGAAGAAGTTGAGGGTCGCGGAGAAGAAGATGAGGGTTGATGAGTATCTTCATTGGAGGATTTACTAGAAACTGGCCGAAAGAAGCGATCTAACTACGATTGCACAGTTTTCTTCTTTTTTCATCATAAATGATGCGGTAGCACTGTATGGCATCATTCAATTGATTTGCAACCTTTGTGCAACGTTCAATATTTGGGTCTTGCTGCTCGAAGAGTGCGATGGCTTTATCTATGAGCGACAGGCGTTTCTTCTTCTTCCTCCTCCTCGACACGTTGCTGAGCCTCCAATGCTGGGTGAGCTCTCACAGCGCCAAGCGTCGGTATTAGCGGCGGAAAGAAGCACTACAGTACTCGGAAAAAGGTGCGCAATAAAAAAATCTAACTTACAGCATCGCTTTCCGAACATTTTTTGACATGCGCGCAGACATGTTCGTATGTACCGTTGTTCGTAACTCGAATGTTCGTAAGTAGGGGAGCGTCTGTAATCACCAGCATCCAGTGAAAAATAGATTGGTTGTTGTTTGATGAGTTCTTGTCTGTTGTTGCCTCAGCTGCCTGTAAATGTGCTGATGTGCGTCTGTAGTGGATCAATGCTTAGCTGACGCTCAGATACTGACACCAAACAGCAATATTTGTTGTCTCTGGTCTGCTTTATTTAGATATTGTGTGTGTGTGTGTGTTTGTTTGTTACATAGTTGGGTCAACATTTAGGGATTTCACAGAGTTGTGGGGCCCACCCGTCCATGCGGGGCCATTTTGCTGGGCCCCACATGTTTAGACCTCTTTTTGAGGGTCAAGACTTGGTTTAAGAGTTTAGGTTTGAATTGGGTTATGATTTAGGTTAGGGTAAGGAATAGCAGTAGGCAATAATTTTTGACGGTTGGGGTTAGGGGAAGGAGCTAGGAAATGCATTATGTCAATGAGATGTCTCCACAAAGATAGTAAAACAAACTGTGTGTGCGCATGTGTGTGTGTGTGTGTGTGCGTGTGTGTGTGTGTGTGTGTGTGAGAGAGAGAGAGAGAGAGAGAGAGAGAGAGAGAGAGAGAGAAAGAGAGAGAGAGAGAGAGAGAGAGACAGTCAGTAGGTTTCTGCGGCAATGTGTGCGAGTTCGATCGTGAAGCAGCAGTTTGGGCTTGGCCCGTGCGTTGGGGTGGATGTATGTGGATCGATGGCAGTAATCCAGAGCAGATTAAAAGAGCATTAATACTGGCAACGATAACGTAAACGGTACGGACCTAGATCTCCATTGATCTGTAGGAACCTGATCTAGACTGGTTCCTGGAAGAGCGGGGAGTAGTGAGTGGGGGAGGGAGTGCTGACTGACCGTATGTACTCCTTAGAGAGAGTTTTTATGATTTTGCCATCGCACTGGTAGGGAAATGTGACGATTAACATGCTAGGAAATGAAAAGTTTACCATTATTATCATTACAAGCAAAATTGTTTTGATGCCGCAGAAAACATACACGCCACACTAAAATATGACCATTAAAGATAAACAACAGCATAATTGAAAAGCATACCTGACTCAAATTATCTGCAAACATGCAGTAGACTGTAAAACAGTAGACAGTTTCCAAATCTACATTTAGCATGTGCACGTTTGCCTCTTAAAATTAGGGCTCCAGGAATTACTGTACACTACAGCCATTTTATGTAGATGAGTCAAAAGTATTTGGACGTTTGACATACTGTAGTAGATCGAGTCCGGGCTTCGGCCTTCCTGGGTGGAGTTTGCATGTTCTCCCCGTGCTTGCGTGGGTTTTCACCGGGTACTCCTGTTTCCTCCCACATTCCAAAGACATGCATGGCAGGTTAATTGAACACTCCAAATTGTCCATAGGTGTGATTGTGAGTATGGTTGTTTGTCTCTGTGTGCCCTGTGATTGGCTGGCAACCAGTTCAGGGTGTGCCCCGCCTACTGCCCGAAGCCAGCTGGGATAGGCTCCAGCACCCCGCGACCCTTGTGAGTAAAAGCGGTCAAGAAAATGGATGGATGGATGGATGGACATACAGTAGTATACATGAAAATCTTTCTTTTTCAATGACTGCCTGAGTCTGGACTCAATGCTGATTGAAATCACCAAATTCAGAGTTTCCACTTTCCACCCCGGCGAAGCTTTGCCAAGTCTTTACTGTAATGTCTTACCAGTACTTGCGTAATTTAGAATTTTATGATTTCTATTGGCTCCAGACAAGTCTGACCGTAATAGCTGAATGGCTGTATATGCTATATTTTCGTGAACTTTCTTAAATGTATTTTTATTTACAATACAGTCCTGTTTTTCTTTACTTAAATCACAACCAAAAATAAATCTTGTGGTTTTATGGGGTTGGAACTTTTTAATCGAATTTCATCTAATTTCAAGTCAAAATATTGTTTTAATATACAAGTAACTTCAGATTGCAGCATGGTTACGTGACAAATTAAACTGGTCATCAAGGTACCGCTCACCTGTCACTGACTAAATTCTTCCGATTGTTTCCGAGGCATGTATTCCTGAAATTAATTAAACCAGGTGTTTATATTGAATTACTGTGTATTGCTGTGGTTTGTAGTACATCATACTAAGAGCTGTTTCTGCTATTTTGGTGACATTATTTATCTTAATTTAAAGTGGGGCAAAATATTACAAAAGACCGTTCAGTAGGATGCAGCATATTTCTATAACATTGCAAATTGCAGCCTTAGTAAGCATTCACTGTGTTGTAGGGCTGGATGATAAATCTATTTTTTTTGTTCTGTTGTGGACAATTAAAAAAATTATAACATCGAGTTAACCCCCCCCCCCCCCCTTTCGTTGCGCCGCATGGGCTTCCGTAGCTTTAGCTCTGCTAGTCGTTTCTTCACACACTCCGTATGAGAGGAACTCAACAACAGCAAAGAAACTCCCACTAAAAACAAACAAACAGTGTACAATGTCACTGTGGTGGAGTCATTAACACAAGGAAGCACGTAATAAAGAACACTACAAGAAATAAGATAAGAGAAATCACCAAAGCGGACACGTTGCACCTCGCTAATAAGACTCGATTTCACCACCTGCTGAAAACGGGAGAACCCAGGTATGTGCTACTGCTACCTAGCCGCAAGTATATTGCTCAAGTTGCCCCACGCCATTTGTTTAGGCAGTGGTTATTTTGCCGTGACTGGCAACTCAAATGCTAGCGATAGTTTTGCTCTTAACGGCTCCAATATTGGTCAAACGCCGGAGCGAGGAAATCTTAAGCCCGCTGTAAATTGGATATTTTATCTTGATTGCTTATAGACATTTACAAGCTTATAATAGCACAAATGTGCACGTTTATGTCGCTGCGTGGTCGCAACATGTACGCTATCTCGTCAAGACGGACTCGCCTTGCCTGTAACACTTATCAGCCTCTGCGTCGTCTGCGACATAAAATCCTTATGAAATGCAGTATAGTGATAACAGCCTATTTTCAGTGACAAAACAAATTGAAAAGTGAAAGGAGATCTATAGAAGGGGTGAACTTAGTGAAGCGGACTAATCACGGTAAAATAGCCGATTTACGGCAGGCCAAGACTTTCTTATTCCGGGGACTGGCCAATCAAATAACGCTAAAAGGAAATTTGCCACTCATGGCAAAACAGCCACCTCAATTTACATAACGGTACTTGTACTTCAGCAGACAGTTGGAGGGGATAACAAGCTCAGATCTTGGTTCTTGCATTAAAGCCAAAATGTGATGTTTATTTGTGTCATATTGAGGGACACAAGTAGCGCTGTTTAGCTTTTAAAACAAAGTTGACAAAAAAAGTTGTACTTTTCTACTTTATCAACACATACATTACATTTCCAGAAGTATTTCATTCAAGGTAGAAGTTTTGCACATTGATTCCAAGACAATAAATATGGTTACTTTTGTTAACTGATAAAATAAAAGCAAAACTTTTTAAGTTCTTGGTTTATGTAAAAAATATATATAATAATAATATAAAATTAGGAAAAAATCAAATCGATTATTTTTTATTTTTTAAATCGAACATTTTATATTTACACAAAATGGCCCAGCCAAACTTGTATTTTGCAAGCCTGAATTAATCCTGCAATGGGTGCACAACAAAGTCCATGCATTGGACTTGCATAAATAACTCACTCAGTGTGTTTATATCAAAGGAGTTTATGCAACACAGCTAACTAATATTGATAGCATCCACTGTTTTGGATTCATTATGAAAGTTCACTGTTAGCAAACATATTTACAGGGAGTTTGCGTATTGCATCTTTTTTTAAATAACATTTATGTGAATTTTTTTATTTTTAATTATTACTATTTTTCCAGTATACTGTGTAACACATAGTTTTGTCGGTCATATTAATAATAATTACTGTATACGGTACTGAATTAGGACTTAATCCTCAATTGTTCACAATTTTGAAGTATAGATGGCATTTACAGTATTATCTCCTATCCAGAGAGTGTTTCTTCAGCTAACCCCAAGATTTATCATTGGCTCGGCTTGTGCTGATAAGCCAAAAGGAAACCTGAACATAAGGCGAGACAATGAAGAAACCTGACGGTCAGATTTTCTTTTTCTTTTTTTCCTTCACATTTGATGGTAAAAGCATTAAAAGGAGCTCTCATTTGATGTGCATTAGATTTATGAGATTGGGTGTAATCCTCTTCTATTTGATTGTGCCACATAACTGGATTCATTTAGTTGATACCGTCTGTTATTGGATTAGGTTTGAGATTAAATGGATAGGATCCAATTGTAAATATTACAGCCTTTAATAGTCACAGGTTCCCGGGAGTAGCTGGAAATGTGCGTCCATCCATTCGCTATCCAGCCTTCCTTTTATCGTCCACATCCTTTCACTATCCATACTGAAGCATTCTTCCAAATTATCCACATCCATTCATTATCTTTTCCCATTCATTGTGCCACCACAAAATGTAATTCTGATGTCAAAAAATGTCAGATTAGTACAACTAGTACGACTCTGTTTTGCATTTAACCGACAAGGAATCTGATCAACTTGTATGACCTGATCAAAACAGAGACAAGGACAGCGGTGAGCGGTTTGCAACGATTTCCATTTCCTCTTGATCAATCATCAATAACAATCCAAAGTATTGATCGCAGAATATTATCTCTCTGCCTGTGTTTGCTCTACGCCGAACTGTGTGCTGTGAGACAGACCGCCGATGGCTTTGGGACGCCAAAAACAAAGCTGATAAGATCGAGTACAGAGAAGCCAGTTAACTCATCATCTATTAGTCTTGTCTAGTGTGTATACGTGTATGTGTGTGACCAAACAGTGGCTTCCTTTGACTCAACCTCACTGTCAACATTTAGCAAGTCAAGGTTAGTGAATGTTTTCCCTGAAGCCTTTATGCC
This sequence comes from Vanacampus margaritifer, assembly GCF_051991255.1. NCBI lineage: Eukaryota > Metazoa > Chordata > Actinopteri > Syngnathiformes > Syngnathidae > Vanacampus > Vanacampus margaritifer. The sequence continues at coordinate 15,148,843 of NC_135445.1, read as the reverse complement.
TCTCCAGAGAGACGAGATTAGAAATACAAACTTTTATTAATTTGAAGTCTAGTTAATCATTCTGTTGCAGTAGTCGCATCGTGTCTTGAGGATGGATAGATAGGTAGCTAGCTAGCAAGCTATCTTACCTAGCTAGCGCAGATAGATAGATAGATAGATAGATAGATAGATAGATAGATAGATAGATAGATAGATAGATAGATAGATAGATAGATAGATAGATGGATGGATGGATGGATGGATGGATGGATGGATGGATGGATGGATGGATAGATAGATTAGATAGATAGATAGATAGATAGATAGATAGATAGATAGATAGATAGATAGATAGATAGATAGATAGATAGAGAGATAGATTAGATTTTTTGATGTAGATTTTATGTTTTTATGTTTTTCATATTGGGACTATTGTTCGCTTGTTTATTTTGTGTCAGAATTTCTGTGTAGGCTTTTTGAAACGTAACAATCTAAAGTCTTTGGTACATTTCCCCGCTGTGTGTATGACACAATTTTCTGGCACTAGTGCTTCTTTGCTGGCAATGCCTACATGTACCAAGATAGAATATGTTGAACTATTGGACAAGTGTACAAATGGTGAAACATATTTCTGACGCAAAACTGAAATGATGGACAACCATAAGGAAATTGAGATAAATGACTCATCAAGTAACATTTCAGCTTTCTATTTCAGATGTGACTTTGTTAAAGTAAACAATGTTAGGGGACAAAAACCTCTTAGCTTGTCAGGTTACAACATTTGGCCTCAAAAAGAGTGGCTTTAATTTAAGCAATCTGTTGATCTAACCTGACTAAACTCAAATTAAAATACTAATATGATTTTATACTATTTGAAATATGTGCAAAAATTAAATAAGGTCAATTCCTAATAATTGGGTGCAAACTGGTAGAACTACATTGATAATGGTTACAGTCAAATTCTGGATCCACACTGTCAACTATTTCCTGCCTGAAGCAGATGCAGATCTGAAACTGCATTACATTTTTCAATGTTTGGTTTATATATTGTAACATTAAATGATGCATTGTATGAGCTTATGTTCCTGTTAATTTTTACATTGCCATGTTTCTAATTGTTTTTTTTTTTCTATTTACAAGTATGGTTAAAATGTGGTAAGCTGATGCATTTTCCTTGAAAATAAAGAAATTATGTGTTTAACACAATTTAATCATGTGCAACCAATGTACATATTCAAATTAAGTAAATCCTAAAGACCCCCCCCCCCCCACCCAGTGTCATCTATATAACATTGATATGCAACTATTTGGTGAATGTATCTTTTGATGACTCCCCCGTAAAAGAGCTCCATAACACAATTGCATGTTGTGTTAGGAATCACAAATATCTCAGAAACACACCCAGAGCACATTTACACCATTAATTGTATGCTCATATTGATCTCCAATCAGTTGCATTCATGATTAAGTGCTTCAGCCGCTAAGTGTATTGAATAGCGCTGATGTAATTCCATATTTTTCTTTACATTAAAAACGTCTTAAAGCAGTTGGTGATTACACTTTTAGTGCTCCTGTGGGTATTTCCATCAGTAGGACAGTGTATGTGGAATTGATCTTGAACAAGTTTTCCACACGTGTGTGTGTGTTTGTGTGTAAATGTGTGTGTGTTATGTGTGTTTACATAAACAGAAAAGGATAGTCAGTGTGGGTCATCGACTTAATTAATAGTCATTTCTGCTATGGCCTACAAAAATATTGATTATTTTGGTAGTCTACATTAACTTTGTTTAATGAAAACCAAAAAATTGTGTACACAATGAATTGGACCAAATTGTGCTGCTTGGTGGAAATACAAAGCCCTTGGTTCAATCCTGTTAGGACCTTTATATTTTGGGAGCTTTAATTTTCAAACTAAGCAGAGATACAGTATACTGTAGAGGCAGAGAAAGCATTTCCGGTTGGCAAAGTGGGAAGAGGAAATGATCACGGTGTATTAAGCACAACCACACACTGACACACTCAAATGAACACAGGGATGCAGTAATATGGAGTGCTGATTTCTAAGTGCTAAAATATTGCATGCCTTAATATAAATCTAATTTATAGTGTGTGTGTGTGTGTGAAAAGAATAAGATGAAGAAGAATCATCTTTATTTGTCATGTACACACATGTACATGAAATTTGACCTTTGCATTTGACCCATCACAGTAGTGGACAGGGGGCTATATATTATTATAGTGTGTGTGTGATAGTGTGCCTACTATATTCTTGTGTATTATTTCGTAACTTGTGCCAATGTCAGCGGGCAAATTATGATTGGACTTATCGACGTAAATTAATACGACATATATCCAGCAGTGTTTCCCACAGATTTGAAATCTACTTGGGTGGGTGGACTTTGGGGGTGTTCCTGCTACTTACGTCTCCACGTGATCCACAAGTGAGTGACGGCGAACTAATGTTACATGCAGTATATCTGGTCGCGACATGGTTTTTTTTATATATATTTTTATTAAATTTTCTTGAAATCTACTTTGGTGGCCAGTTTACTTGGGTGACCCGCCCAAGTAATAACATGATGTGGGAAACACCGTCCAGGGAAAAAAAGACTATATTAAAAAAAAAAATTAAAAATATTTTTTTTATTTAAATAGTAATGGAGGAGACTTATAGTGTTTTATTTTGAAATATTTTTTTCGAGGAGCATATTTTCAAATCAAAAACATCATTTGAGGAGCAACTTAAAATATTGAGGAGCAATTTCTTTTTACCTGGACATGATTGCTCGTCAGAAGGCAGCGATGAACAGAAATCGAGACGAGGAAGAAACTGACTAGCTGGACGCGTGCTGCCATTTATCCTTAGCTATCTTATGCTACTGGACCAAACTGATCAACAAGAGAACAAATCAATGTTTTGATCAACAAAGACTATTGGGAAGACGAACTTTCGCATCAGTCAACAACCTGATAATTCACACAACTAGATATGTGACGAATTACCGCTTTGATTATCTGCGCCCTATTGCATTCTGGGAACGGGAATTAATAGGCTTCGGCTTCATCCCGTCAGCTCTTTTTCTTTTCGGGTATAAATGTATGTGAAAAGTGAATGTTGTAAATTCTCTCTATGATTGTCCGAAAGGAAAAATGAACAAATAAAAACAAAAACAAAACAAACTTTTTTACTCGCGATTGCCACCTTTGGCCTTAAAGCATCACTTTAGCCTCTTTGTCAAGCTTGTGCATGGTGCGCGTGCGAGTACGTGCGCTTGAATAAATTATTCGTCGTTTCAGTTTTCTTGGAGTCTGAGCTGGAGTTCGGGTTGTCCTCAATGCCGGCCTCTTCTTGTTTTTTTATTTTTATTTTTTCAATTTCCATCCATGTCCATGTGCGTACGCTAGCCAATACAACACCACATGTCCACTGGTTGTCACCTTCCCCCACTCGGCCCCTCCCCACCCCCAAGAAACTGGAGTGTTCGCCGCTTTTCAAAGGGAAGATACAAGCTGATAGGCGCAGCCGCAGTTAAAAAGTCATGGCTCTTTGACCTCATCTGGACATTAGTGGAACATGCATGATGTAGAAAAACCTTTAACAATTTAAACTCTGCCATACATCTTTAAGCAATAAAAATATGACAATATAACTGACATGGATGCCGCTATTTAATATATTAGTATTTGATTATGATTATCAAATAAGCAAGGCATCCATAAAAAATGCACGTCACTTGAGTTGAGGTTCAATTGCTTCATAATTCTTTCTGCAAAACATCGTACAATGATATTCTACAGCAATATTTAACAAAGAATATTTAACAATTCAAAAAATTTCATTGATTTTTGTGAGTATTTATTTGTGCCAGATAAATATCTTGTTACTCCATATTGATAGATACCACATTTTGAGCTGCAGTAACTGGTCTCTCACATTGCCAACTACTTCGCACAGTCCTTAACACAGACGGTTAGAGGAATACAGATGTTAGCGCTGTTACATTGACATGACACATGACAATAAATGCAGCCTTGATTTTTAATAGGTAGTTTGATTGATAGTTCGAGCGTGTAAACTGAATGCTAAACTGTGGTTAAGCTTTACTTATCTTTGGAGTTACTTGGTGGATCAGAAGCGGCAGCAAATTTTCACTGGGCATCGTTTGGAAAACACGTAGTAAAGATTTATTTACCAGTTCCCACAGCATTTCCAAAATAAAAGTTTTTACACATTTTAGTTGTTAATACACCTTCATTGTGACATTTTCAAATGACATTTTCGCCTAAGTGAAGCTTCTCTGTAAAAGTGCACACGTCTGTTCATTTATTATTTTTTTTTGTTTGTTTTTTAATGACAGAATTCCGTTGTGGTTATTTAATCCCTGCATAATTGTGGTGTGCCCGGTAGCGGTTTTGCTCGTCAGTGTGTCCATTTGCCTCGCAATATCTACATTTTGACGCAAAAACTGCGATGCAAGGCCGCTTATTTCGAGCCTTGTACACCATACGTTGTCCAAAGTGATTTATGAAATCCAACATGCAATTATTCAAACGTGTTACTGCTGCATTTCTAAGTACGGAAAAGTTGTTTCTTTAAGTTTAAAATGGTTTACCTTAGTATAATCTTGCATTGCATTCTCGCTAACGGTAGAATCTGGGCCGCTATCGCACACTGTTGTGTTGTAAAACTGTAGTAAATAGTCCTTGCGGCAATCATCCTGAATGCTGTATGGGTTAGCCTGCATGCTACTTGGTTCACTAGCTAGCGGCGGAGAGAATAGATATATAATAGATAGATAGAGCAAGCAGTGTGTTTGGCTTGCAATAGAACAAGCCGTGTGTTTGGATCCAATAAGTTCATTAGAACTCATTGAATTCTTAGCGATTTTGACGCGGATTGGTTTGTTACAAACATCAGGCGTAGCTATGATACAAGCCACATGTGTCATTTTATGATCAGGGCTTTAAGATCATCGGGGGACTTGTAAACATGGCAGCCACTCAGAGGGAAGGATCAATGTATTGATATTTATGTGGATGGCCGCTTGTTTGAAAATGTATGTGTTTTGCTTCCTTATTCTAAATGATTGCATAGCATTTCAGAATGTCTTGGACAGCTTGGCAACATGTTACGCTGTTGCTGTTTGACCAACCAGGAAGAAATATACTATAAATGATTGATTATATAGTGCATAATTTAATATAACCTGTAAGTCATAAAATTGTCATCCTTTCACCACAACTAGAATTCAGCAAAAGAACATAGATTGTGAGAACTAAAATCTCAATTAACAGTGTACATATTTGGGAGAAACAGTGTCACAAGTGACAAGTTGCTGACAAAATATTGAACAAAATAATCATTCAGCTCTGCCGGCTCCTGATGGAGTGTTGTGACGTGCCAAAATGTGGCGCCACACTCCAGCAGTGAAATGTATGTTGAAGGACGACTTTACTACTTACTGCACTTACATGCCCTCAGTGTAATGGATACCAAGCTTAAGTGGTAATGGTGCAATAAAAAAAATGATACAGAGTGCAAGAGGAGGCAAGCCATGGTGAAAGGAAAAAAAGATGGATGAAGCAAGTCAGAAAAGATGAGGGAGAGGCAGGGGAGAGTGATGCAAGCAGGCCAGAAGAAGCAAAATGATGGGTGGCGGTGAAGGAGGATGGACGAAAGAAAGACAATGGTGCAGGGAGTTAATGGGGACAAAAGAATGATGATGAAAGCAAAACTGATGGAGAGCCAAAAGATCAGACATGAGGCAAAGACAACAACACAAAAATCATCCCATTAGCACCACAAATGTCAACAGGAGTGAAATGTAAACATGTCTTCCTTTTTTAGAATAACTGCATAGGCTTTTCTATTCATCTGTTGGTAACACGAGTCATTAGAATCAAGTTGTTGAACGTAATGATGGGGCAAATTGTGGCTTTGAAGCGTGTTGAGAAATCCGGCAAGTATTTTATGGACCGCGGGTTGAAGCATGAATCATCATGAATCACAACTTTTCTCTCTAACTAAGATATCACACATCATATGCCCGTATGCAATGAAATATGATACCACCACTGTATAATTCAGAAGCTTCTGTTATTCCAATTCCAAGTCTTTTTGTTTGTTCTCTAAATTGGTTTCGGAGTATTATGGTGTTTTAATGTCAGTGATTATTCCCTTGTGGATACTGTTGCAAGACTGCAAAAAAGGCCATCACACAAAATGAAGATTTAGATTTTCACTTAGCCAGAAATTAACCTTTTGGAAGTATTTAAATGGAAAGATCCAACGTTTCAGAAGGATTCAGCTGTCCATCACTAGTTGACAGGAATCATTTTCATAAATAATGATGTAAGTGTCTTGTAACTCCCAAGTCATTTAAAATGGTAAAATGCTAAAAACGACAACAGTTTACAACCAACCATACTGTAGTTGCCAGATGTGCTAGCTTTCTCCATTTATTATACTTCTACAATTAATCATGCCCTGTGGTACCATGCCGCCTCTCACAGTCCAATCTTGGTACTATGCCAAGCTTCCGGTTTGGGGGAGGAGACTTGAGGCTTTTTCACACTGCACTTTGTTTTCTTTGTATGTGCCAAGGTGCAGCTTGCAAGGACAACAGATTTCCGGCGCAAGCTTGCCCAATAGAGATGCGGAGGTCACGTGACTATTTCTCTCAACACTCGGCGACGCTACTACATGGAATTACCCCCTCTCTTACACTGCTGAATGCTTGCAAATCTGATCATACAAAGGCTTTACAAGTTTGTACAACCCGGATTCATTTCCCCCTAATGTGTAGTCAAAATGCCATCGAAATTAGCAGCTTCACACAAGTCCTGGCAGTGTTATTTAGGTACGTTAGCAACCTAGCATCTGCTAATTTGGCTGCCGCCGCCGTCATTTATGCCGTAAAAAGTATTTTTTATGGTATTGGTCGGTTATTAAATTCAACTATGTTATATCTATTAAACCGTAGCAGCACAAATGAACGAAACCCACATTTTGCGTGTGGTAACAGCTAGCATCTGCTAAATTAAGCATCCATGTACAAAGTGCAACATTGGCTATGCATTGGTTCCTCTTTTGGTAGCCTGGAGAATGTTCAATCTTTTTTTTTTTGCCTATTCATGTTGTGGCAGCTGGTTGATCTACAACAGCTGTCAATCATTGTTAAAGTTTGCCGTTTACTACGCGTTTTCGTCACTATGGTGTTGCTCTCGAAATTAAAATTTCTCATTTTAAGGGCATGTTGCCATGTTCCATCTTCGAGCCCCTTTTATGTTAAAGACTGGTATGTACACTAAGTAGTGTGCCCCGCCTGAAGGATTATAGATGTAAACTAGCTGCCCTACTAATCCTTCCAATAGTATTTTATGTTACATTTTATATTTATTTATATTAATTAATGTGCAATGTTCCTTTAAAAAAAAAAAAAACTCAAGTAAAAAAAAAAAAAGTAAAACAGGGTGAGGCTAACACATTTTTTTACAATACTTCTTTGTCTGGCTTCTACTCAATTCTCTCGTTCACCTCTTCCATCATCTAAAGTGTTTTCATTTTCTACTTTTCTCATTTCGCCTCCTACTCTACAATTGTTGTTCCACTTCAGTCTGTTTGTCTCAGCCCATGTCTGCTTTTCATCTGAGTTTTTATTTACAATAAATGTGTCAATAAATGAACATTGGGATGCCCCTGGACTTGACAGTTTGTTGTATGTGAGCAGCTCTTGAACCTGAACCCTTGACTCAACGCTTCAGGGGTTGGAATAATGCCTCAATGATGGAGGCTTTGTCAACGATGTGTTTTTAAAGTTCTTATTTGCAATATCTGAGTGTGTGAATGTGAAGTCTGAAATACTGAATATCGATTAATCAGCTATTATGTATGAATATACGGGTCATACAATTTTATACAGAAAATGAAAAATGTGTTTTCTTGCCAGTCATTTATTATTATTTTTTTAGTTTAGTACTTGGATTTTTGTTTTACTGTATTTTGAGTGAGACATATAATGTATTCAGAAACAACAACATAGAATAGAATCAAACTATGGAATTTTACTCCAAAATAATAATGTACAAAGACCAAAGGAAAAACATTACATAGCATTCCATATATTAATTTTCTACAGCTAAGAGACACTTTATTTAATAGACATAAGTTGCCATATATTTATATGTTGAATTAAAGGAACGCTACATAAACTGTACCCAATGGTTGCCTCAACACCCTCTGTGACTATTTACAGGTAAAAAGATCATTTAAAAAAAATGTCTAAGTCCACATTATGTGGACTTTCAACTTTCATCCAAGATGTCAGTTCATCCGTGCTATCACTTGGGCCAAGTCCATAGGTTTGTTGAGTCTTGGGGTCACATGGGGACAAATAGAAATGTTTGACAAATGGCTTGGAAAGAGAGTACAGCTTAATAAATGGCTGCATAAAAGGATCTGAGTGTCCCTATTTTAATATAGAAGTAGATTGTTCTTTGAGGAAGAAAGAATTGACTGCTACTCTGCGCTTCTTTTGTGCAATAATACAGAGCTGAATAATACGGACATAAGAACATTGATTGCAGCATACTCATTGGGGGACTGTTACAATGCCATTACTACAGTACTATATTTATTACGGTGACCGAGACGAAGGAGGTAAACTATCCAAGTGATCTTCCATATTTTGTGCTGATACTGTCTGTGCTTATGGACACGTTATGCAACACTCCGATTCACGGCAGAGAGCTGATGAAAGACAAGCAACCCTGCCGTATTGATCCCATTGATCCCGTCTCACCTTTAAAGAATACACCCCTCCTCTTTACGCTCACCTACCGCTTTATTCTCAACCCTCCCCCTTGTTCTCAGACCGGCAAACCCCTTTTGAATAATATAATTGTGCATTCGATCCTCACTGTAACCCCCGATCAGAGGGTGAAAACTCCCCTGATTGAATCACTCAAGCGTGTTCCTTGACGGCAGTGGTTGTGTTTGTGTGAGTGTGTTGAGTGATTGCGATGCCTCTACTTTTACATTTGACACTTGTCTGCACTTTTTCCTCATGCATTGTCTGGTGAAAACGCATTCATGTTTTCATGTCCTGTTCAGACTAGACTACCTGTACAATTATTGTAATATTTCATTTCATATATCTAGTTTAAGCTGGGATAGGCTCCAGCACCCCCGCGACCCTTGTGAGGAAAAGCGGTCAAGAAAATGGATGGATGGATGGATATCTAGTTTAGTCTGATAGCTCCAAGATAAAGTCGATTGTGAAGCCCAACATCTATTTGTAATTAAAAACAAACAAAAACAAATCAATTTACCGACGAGTTGCGTCCAGTTTATTCTGTGTTTGTGCCTGTTTGGCTTATTTTACATCTGACTATAATTCAATTACACCAAAAATTTTTTCAAAATAGTCATTCAAAGGGTAGCTGTGGATTTTGAGCAGATTGGGCTACATTTACCCTGGGTTAGGTTAATTTATTTGACCCGGCAGATTGGGTTGAAGATTGGATTTGGAATTTTTTTTTTTTAATTCTAAAAAAATAATAATAATAATTACTAAAATTAATTAAATTAAATTAAATTAACCCTTTAAAGCCTGAACCATGAAATATATGAGAGAAAATTCTGATTCTTTGTAAATAGAGTACTGTATTTATTGGTCCTTTTGAACAAACAAACAATCAATTTTTTTTAGATCAACTTCCACATACGACTTTTGATTTGTGTCATATTTGATACAGCTGGGCACAATGCTTTAAATTTGTACATTTATAACTGTCAAATAGAATAATAAACAGACATATCAAACATTAGTATTTCCAAAAATCAGAAAGAAAATTTCCCACTATTAATAAGTATAGGTGCCTCTCCTTTCTCAATTGGGGCGATCTTGCAAGGTTGCTGGAAAAGCCATCAGCTGGCTGATACTGCCCTCTAATGAATTATCTGTCCAATGCGTGTGTCAGATCATATACGTCAGGGTTTTAATGGGAACAAATATTATACTCATATAAATACAGGGCTCAAAATGTCTTGATACGGTTGGCTTTTTAGGGGTAATGTCTTTGAGCAAGAGGCATAATACACGCTAAACTGGTCACCGGCCTGGTCTTGACTTTGAAGCAGACGTTCTAAAGCAAGAGTCGCTAACCTTTTCACAGTTTGTACCGAATGTGAAGATATTGAGGACCTGAAATCAGAGGATATGGATAATTTTAAGTTAAACAATTGCTCTAAAAAATGACTCAATTACTTAAGTAGTTGTAGATCAATTTGATCATTAATTAGTTGTCGATTAGTCGGTTAATTTTGGCACTAGATCAATACTGATCATGTTAATTGGCAAAAAGAATAAGCAACTCTAACATTTTCTATTTCTCGTCTCATTTGCCCGTGGGTTGTAGCATGCAAGCGGAAGGAGCAGGACACAGCAAAGGAGCGGAACAACACACCAAAGAAATCCCGGTTGGTCTTCACCGACCTGCAGAGGCGGACGCTGCTGGCCATCTTCAAAGAAAACAAGCGGCCTTCCAAAGAGATGCAGCTCACCATCTCGCAGCAGCTGGGCCTCGAACTCACCACCGTCAGCAATTTCTTCATGAATGCCCGACGCCGGAGCCTGGACAAATGGACAGACGACGGAGCCAGTCCCGGCGCCCAATCTTCAGCGTCCAGCACTTGTACCAAAGCGTGATAATAGGCGGCGGGGTAGATAACAGGGATGAGGGTTGGGACGGGGAGGGTTACGGTAGGGGGTTTGCGAGGTTGAGGGCATGGGTCCATGATTAGCCTAATCCAAGCAAGGAGTGGAAACCGGGAAACCAAACATTTGACTTTTTGTTTTGTTTGTCTGTTTGCATTTGTCAGAGGTGACAAACTTAGAGAGGGGCTGCTCACTGTGACGACTTGTAGCCAAACCGCCTTCTCCAAACTCATACAAATCCATTCAAAAGCTGAGGGGTAAAAGCTTTGCCACAGAACAAAACTATATATTAAAAAAATAAACTGCTGGTGTCTCATGTGTGACAAGAAACTGGCACACTAGCCCAAATACCAAAGACGAGAGGACAATATATGTTTTCTATTATGCAATATAAGCTAGGAATCAACCAATGGACGAACCAATGAAAGCTTTATGACTACAGATTGTGCTAAAAATGAATGGACATTTCATCAGATGTCCAAAACATAGGCTACTTATTACCAAACCAAAGAGCATGGAAAGATTTCTCACGAATGAAAACATCAGACTTGATTCTTATTTATTTTTTAACGGTCACCTTTTTTCACTGAATTAATCTCACCCTCAAGTTCGATTACAGAAAACCAATCATTTCCCCTTCCAAACAGAGTTCAACACATGCTACCGTTTTTACTTGAAGCTTCAGTCTTACCATAGACAAATTCAACAGTTCTTAGTTAGGAAATGGCTTAAAATGGAAGCACAAGGACACATACAACACTAGTACCCTCCCAGGCACATAAACTTTCCTCACAGTCTGAGCCAACATTCAAGTTTTCCTCCAATTCAGTGGAGTACGGTGAATAAGTATGAGTATTGAGTATGTACAAGGTATGTGAGCACAATGTTGAAGCACATTTGTTTTGCAATAGAACTGGAGCTCTCTGCCAAACCGAGTGGTTTTTCGCATCTTAGAAAACTCAGGATGCCATTTTTCTAAACAGTGGCTGAAATCCACTCTGCGTTCTCGCCATCTCATCATGTAATGTTCTGTATAATTGTACATTCACACACTCACGCAACCTTCAGTCTTTTCCCAAAAGTCTTCCCCAAATTGACAACCTGACAGAAACACGGTCATGCTAAACCAATCTGGCCTGTGCTTTTGTACTCTTAAACTGGGAGAAACCATCTACACTACTAGAAAAAAGAAACCTAAAAAAAAAAAGCCACTTTGTGGCAGTGAATTGTACAGTTTTTACAATTTCACAAATTCTGTTTTGAGATACTTATTGTAGACTTTAGAACAGTTTATAGAATATGTTTGACGATCAGTACATTTGAGGGATCTCAGACTTCAAGACTAGTTCTTCATTTTTGGTTTAAATCTTCTACTCGACCTTTTAAGACATCAAACCACCGCAAAGACCAACAGTAGGCCTTTTGATCCTGTGGGGAATGGACTGCCCAGGCGAATCAGGGCCTTTGTAATAGTTAAAGAGGACAATCTAAAGACGATGTCTGGAAAGTCGGTCTCCTGCAGAGGATCATTAGGCTAGTAAGCAAAAGGACAGGTTGTAGCGCTTCAAACAAATCAGGTTGATAAAGACACGATTGTCATTGATCTACATTTGCTTGCAGCCTACCTAGGCTTGTATTGATGTCCATACGAATGTCGGCCAGCACGTATTGTTACCAAAATACTGTATGCCCTCTACGATCACTCTGTATAGCCTTTCGCATATGATGTAAATACCAAAAAACCCCCCCAAAAAAACACCTCAACCGCCATCACCTCCTACTGTGTTCTAGCAGCCTTTACGATCCATAATCACCTCATCAATCATCTCTTACATGAGCTATCAAACCAAAAAATTGCAACCAAACCAAAGCAAAGGCGCCAGTCAGCAGCCCCTGCTCCTTTAGAAACCCCAGGCTGAGTCCAAGCCTGGTTAGAAGCAAGCCAAAGGCTTGAGATTGAGGACATTGAGACTTTTTCTATTTATTGACAAATCGAAACCAAAGAAAACCCTTTTTCTGCACCTAACTGTTCCAACAAACGGACTGAGGATGGAAGAGTATTACTACCAAAAAACAAAAAAAATATTTGGAAAAAAATTTAAAAGAGTGGATTCAGCGATGTCAAGGATCGAGGAATGGATGACATCACAAGAATGGAGGAATAGCTTTGTTCTGGCTCACGTGTGGTCAGGCCGGCCAAGTTGGGGACTGAAAAAGGGAAAGCCACACGGGAAGGAGGGAAGAGGGAAACGGGGGACGGCGTCATCAACGTTCTTCCCTCCAGCCCGCAAATGTCCAAACATTAATGTGTCTCTCACGGTTGAAGAGTGTCTTTAACGTGTGCCTATGCAGTTTTTCAAAGTAAAAATGGTTAAACGAACAACAGAAACCTCAGCTAACAAACCAAAGATTCACTGTTAACGCCAGAAGCAGTTCTCCTCCTCTTGTAACAGCCCAACTTTGGATAAGCAGCTTGTGAGTACCTGTCACATGACGTGCTTTGCGTTTTCTTCCATGTGCTGTAGTACTTTTTAACAAGGCCTACATTGTTTCTTACAAAATATTGTGGGTTTACTTTATGTCCAGTCAAGTTTGCTAATCTTTGGTAACTAGCTTTGACTCAAATTCCCACCTGCTGATGCCGTCATACAACTAATTTGAGTAAATATAAGGTAAGAAAGTATCAAGCCATTAGCTTTGGCTGTTAGCTTCTCCACAAGGCAAGTCTACCTCCGAACTTCCCAGGCTTAAATGCAGGGAATATTTTTGAATTCCCGCCTTTTTGTTCATAATACATTTGAGCAGGAGGAAGTTCATTCTAGTCACCATTAAAAAACAACTACAACAGCTAACACACAGCTACAGCTAACACAGTTGTTAGCTAACAATTGCTTCCGTCAGCTATGTTTTGCTTCCATCCAGTCCAACAGGAAACATTCATGTTTCTGCTGACTGATTTGTTGAGCTTCCAAAAACAAGAAGAGTGACAATGATGCTAATGTGAGACGTACAGTTTATACCAAAGACTCTTTGCTGTACTAGCACACTGACATACTCTGACATATCTAATTGAACTCAATTCCAACAGGAAATTTGTCAGAGTTCAATGTCGATTAGCATAGCTTGCACAAAAACCCACCTTACCGTTTTGGAGAAGGATCATGTAGCTTGGAAGATGCACATTAGTGTGTTCTTGAAGAGGAGGGGAACTCTGCTGCTGCTCCATAATGAACAACGACAATAAATGAAACCAAACAAAATGACACAACATCAACACACACTGAGAGAAACTGCTCAAATATCGGTCAAATAGCTTTATCCTTAATTTTCTCTCTTTCTGTATGTAAAGCTTCTAGTCCAAAGAGATGCCCCCACCCACTGAGCCCTCCAATCGTGTTACGCAATACCCAATGGAGGGGTGTCGTTTATGGAGCCAGGGGTGGCGGCCATTTTCCATTCTCACTTGCAATTATGTCTGGATGTAATTACAGGCAAAACAAAAAGAAAAAGAAAAAGGGGGGAAAAAAAGTGGAGTATGAAACCAAAAATGTTCCAAAGAGGATTTCATTGCTTGTTTGCTCGAAGTACTTAAAAATTATTGCCAATAATTATGTCTAGTATTACATTCCTACGTGGGATTATTATTATTTTTTTGCTAAATGTGTGTGTGTTTTTATTTTATTTTATGTAATTTATGTTTCTAATTTAAGCGAACAAATTGTGTTACCAAATCTCCCACTGAGCCCTTTGCCCTTTTGATGAAGATTAGTTTTGCCAAAGTTTACATTGTATGTTCCTTTTTCTTTCTGTTTGATGCTGTATTTATTTATAAGGTGTTTAGAACACACTAGCTTTGTACTTGATGATAATTTAATGATATTTAATTAGATGTAATTGTTTTCAATGAATATTTATGTATTTAAGAATGTTAGTTGCATCAAAGATGCAGTGCTTATGCCAGGCCTCTTAATTTATTCTTAGTTAGCTTTACTTTAAAAACAAAAATGAACAAAAACAAAAAGCAAAGGCAATGTTCTTTTATGAATGCTTAGACTTAATGACAGAACAATGTAGGAATGTTAAACTAGACTTACATCTGAATGTCCACTCATGCGCTCAGTATTTTTATTTTATTTTTTGTCGGTAGGGGATGATGTTTCATTTTTGAACATAAAACCAAGGAAAAAGCCAACAAATGACGAGCACTGAATCTCTCTTTGTTCCTGCTCATTTATTGTTTAAATTGGTCTTTGCTTGTCATTTGTTTGCATTCTGCTGACCATTGTTGAATAAACAATGACTTTCAGGTGAAGAGCGGGCCACACATTGATGTAACTGAACTACCAAAGATAACTGGAATCCTTGAGACAGGCAAATAAACTGTGTGTGTTTACATCCATGCAACTCATACCCTGGTTAAGAACGTATTCTTATATGTTATAGTATTAAATTGTTTGATCAATTACACTCCCTATTTTCCACACCAAAATAAGTTGTTTCGATAACTTCGTATTTTATGACGAAGCCATACTGAAAATATTATTTTCTTCCAAGCTCAGTCATAATATTGCAAGAGCAAACTTTTCATTTTAAATGTTATTATTTGTTTAAAATGTCCCACCCACATGGGCAAAAATCATGTTGAGTCCAATGAAAATTGGAATGTGGGAATGTGAGGGTTAATGCTGGTTGTTTGGCTATTCCAGGGGTGTCCAAACTACGCCTGGGGCCATTTGTGGCCCGCTATTCATATTTTAGCGGCCCACAGCATATGCTAAAAATGAGATTTGGCTAAAAAATAAATAAGAAGAGTTGAGGTGGGCAGAGTGAAAAGGGAGGTCTGAATAAAATGGTTCGTATACTTGAGAACTTATAAATACAAATAAGCCATTGATGACTAAAATAACATAATTTCTCTTCAAAACACAGCTTTGAATTCAGATGATTCCATTTTAAAGGCAAAATGTGTTCTTCCACTTTCTGTCTTCCGATTTATGAACATCCCCAAGTTACTGTTTTAAAAACGGTCAGCTTTGGTCATGCTTTGCTTTTCTTCTCAGTGTGGCTCTAATACTCATTTATAGTATTTTGCATTTAATGGATTCAATAGATATAAACGAAAACAAATTCAACATATAAAACTGACTAATAACTTGGCAACCAGAATTGTTTTTAATCACAATATATGCACCAGCAACATATTTTGTGTTGATGTAACAAAATCTGGCAGACACACATCACAATATTCAGTTGGTGTGTCTGTTCATTTTTTTATGCTTTTAGATGAGAAGTCAAATTTTCTTGACAATAAAACGTTTTATGTGCCCCCACTAGTCTAAATACAGCATTCTGATAAATATTGTGTTTGTAGAATACGCGTTAAGAACCAAAATCCACCTGTTTTTATCCATCTCAGTGGGCGGCCATTTTGCTACTTGCTGTTGACTAAAAATGGCATCACAATTGCTTAGGTAACAACCAATCACAGCTCAACTTAAGAAAACAGATGAGCCGTGATTGGTCGTTACCTGAGCAACTGTGATGTCATTTCCAGTTGACACCAAGTGACAAAATGGCCGCCACCTGAGATGGCTGAAAACAGGTGCATTTTGCTATTTAACTCATATTCCATAAATGCAATATTAATTAGTATGCCGTGTTTTGACTAGTGGGGCTGCATAGAGCATATTGTGGATTTTTACCCCAATACATTTATGGGTTGACTTCCCCCTTAAACCAAGTTGCAAAAATCTCTTTAAAAAAAGAAAGAAAAAAAAGACAAATGTGTGATATCTCAACATAGGAAACAAAATTTAAGAGCTTATCCAGGTTATTGTTTAAGGGATGTGATGCTAACACACACCAGTTCCACATTCTTTATCTGCTGCATCGATCAGATTCCATCAGGACATTAGTGTATGAGTGTGCAGGAACGCAAACACACTGACTCATTTGGTTGTCTCGTTAGGAAGAAAAAGAATGAGTGTGTGCGTGCGTGCGTGCGTGTAAAAACAAAGAAAAGTCTATTTCGGCAGTGAGAGCCACAGAGGTACCTCACTGAATTTCCATTTGCCCTTTTGATCGTCTCGATGAAACCAAAGAAAACTATTTTATTTCTACTTCTTCATCAGTGCCGTCTGCGTACAGCTCCACTCTTGATTTTGCAATAGTAATGCAGATTATTTTATTTTTTATCTCCACCTTTCTTGGCCTTTGTAAGGTCTCTGTTCCCCAGAAAGAGACCCAATCCAAAGAAACGACGTGAATGAGGCAGCCATTTATTGTCTTTTTTTATTATTATTAAAGAGTGGACATTTTTTAGGATTCCTGATACACATTTTCTGTTTCTTGTTCACAAATGTAGAGAAGTGGCACAAATATAAATAATATTGAAAAAATAATACGATTTACTGTTGATTTAGCTCTCTCAAACTTTGCAGAAAATGACACCAATCAAATATATTTGAAGTCAAGTTAAAATCTTTTTCAAGCATTATTTTACTTTTTTTTTTAGACAACATTTTATTTCAGTCTATATTGTTGGCTTTTAATGGCTGGTCTTAAATTGTGTGCTAGGCCAAAAGTCAAACAACATATACTACATGATGATATACGCTCTCTGGGCTAAAGAAGCACACCTCAAGACACAAGTCACATAACATTTGATTAAAATAAATAAATAACCCGAAGCAGAAAATGTGTCATTCAATTGATCAGTATTACGAATTATATTTTCATCCAGCTCTATCATTTGCTGTACTTTTAGCGAGGAATTAACGTTTTCCACCCAAACCATTCGATATAGTAACTTGCTGGAGCCGCAAAGTGAAGTCTATACTTTCTACTGACCTTTAAATACATACTTTTACCAGTGAAAAACAAACCTCCATGCTGCCACTTGTAGTTTCGTCTCTGCCCTTTGATTCTTTGCAACATAATCACAGCAAAGAAATTCTCAGTGATGTTATTTTCACTTTAATCTGAGCTGCTTTTCCACTTATGTGAACGAGATGTGAACATCCTCTCATGACTTAAGATCAGTATTTTGTGTAAATGCCAAACTAAGGTACTTGCTTTGTTTTTCCTGATGGTTGTAAAGCTTTAAATGTGGAGAGAAAACACCCAAACCCATTTGAGTGCAGATCGTGCTCTCCTTTCCAAACTGTTGCAGATATACCTCATAGACACTAGTGATGATGATGATGATGATGATGATGATGACGAGGATGATGATAATGATGTTAAAATTGTCGTAAATTAGTCACTCTTCTTCCTGTTCTTGTTTTCTTTTTGGTAATTTTAAGGAAAACTGTGGGTGGGAGGCAAGCTTTATACTTTTTTTGTAATTGATAAACCAAAAATGAGAAAATGTTTGTCTTCTTCTATGCTCTGTTTCTTGTTGATGTTACTCTGTCCCATTCAAACGGGATGGAGGTGGGAGGGCTTTGTTTAAAATTAAAATGTGTTGTTTGGTTGATGTATAGGGGTGATTGTCCCCTTGTGTACAACTGTATGTTTAGAACTGGGAACATTTGGAATTGAAAGGGCGCCAAAGTTTGTTTCCGCCCAGAAATAATACAGACCTCTTTGATGAGCTGTTTGAATTCAATATTCAACCATGCGAAATTTATTTTTATACCTACTTTCAATTGTTATGTCAGTGTCTTTCTTCACCTGTGCATCACAGTGTCGTCATACATAGCAGTGCTATAGGCCAGAGTTTATGCATGAGTGTATTTACAGTTAGCTATCCATGTAATGCATAGTGACTCTATTCTTGACCTCATACTCATCGCCATCAGTATCATCATCACTTTATTAGCCTATTGCGTCTAGTATGACCTTTGACCTGCTAACACAAAACTTGCAGAATGCAATGCATTTATTTACATGACTAAGTGACAATTTATTATTTATTTTCCAATTCAAACTTCAACTGGATTCTGTAAATCATCAACACCATTAGTAAAGGGTCAAAGGTCATCTGCTCCTGATTTGTTTTCCTTATTCAATCAGTTTTATCCTCCAGCTCTCTCACTCTAAAATGTCATCAAAACCAAATCGCTTTTTTTTCTACCATTCTTTCCATAGTTTCCACACAGTAAATCCAAACCAGATGAAGCATTTTTTACATTTTCTACATTTTGGTTGATAAATAAAAAGAGACATGACTGAACATTTTTGTTGTGGAATAAAATGATGATCAAACATGAAGGAGATAATTGGAGAATGATTGTTCCACTCTATGTATGAAAGACGGGGAGAAACTCAATAAAAACGTCACAATGGTCTTATCCATGAACATGATTCCAGTCTCATTACTGTTCTTTGTCAAAAATATATTGAAAAATATAAGTTTGCCTTGGATGCCTCTTTCAAAATGCATACTGGCCAGTGGAAGTCAAATTAGGTTGTTAGCCAACACCTTTGGAAGCACCCTTAAATGGGACTTTCCAGCCAGGTGCTCAACCTGATAGGTGGTTAATGAAAAAAAGATGATTGGGAGATCCTTCACCAAATATGCAGCAAGATGATCACCCAAAAAACACTGTCGTAGCAATTAAGCAAAATAGTGGAACTGGGCAAGTCAAACTCCAAAATTTAAAGCTGCTCAATGTATAAATTGTAATATACTCACCATAACATAGTGTGCTCCTAAGTTTACGCTGTATGTAAACTTTCAAGCACAACAGCAAATCAAAGTTATGAGGCTAGCAATTAGCAATCTAAACAAAACAAGATAGCTTGCCACACACGAAAAATGATTATGAAAATATATATTTGTTGGACAAAATTCATTCTAATAATTGTTTTTGTACCGTATGATATCCTAATATAACCACTACATACCAGTTGCTAAAAGGGTATAACTTTTTGACGTCGTTATTGTGAGACGCTACAAACCTCATAGCTGCTCCGATCCGGTTCTTGACTGTTTTGCGAATGATACAAACTCCTGTCTTGATTTCATAATAAAAGACACAAATTGGTTACTTTGTACTACCTCATGATCATTCATAATATAAGCGCCATTGGACAAACATATTCGCCATTGACCCCTATTTAAGTCTGCTTTATCTGTGGCAATACTTATGATCACCTAAAAAGTGTTCAGCTTTCATGGCAAACTATAAACCTGAAATTAAAGAAATAAGATGAACTGTTCTCTTGTCTCATTCAGCATTTAACTTTTGACATTATTCCAATACTTTTGGAGGGAAGTGTAACAGGTTAGCAATATTTGATGTATAGATATTTCACTATATCATTATCAAATGTGTGTTTGTGCTGAAATTCAGCTGAAAAAGGCACTTGAGCGCATTTGCAAATCTAATGAGAACAAGCGGCATACAAAAGGGAACCTAGCTAGCTACTTTTCAGCAGTTTTAAATGTGTAAATGTACCACTTTGGTACTCCTTTGGATTTTGTGTGAGAATACTGACGAACAAACTGATGGAGATGCGTTCCTAAGGCATCCATTTTGTTACCGAAATATGTAGCTAAGTCATAACACGCCATAGTCTTCACTATGAAACAATGAAACAGTAAAGGTATAGTTTCAGTAAATATTTGCATGTAAAACAATTCCCCGCCATTAACATATATATTTAAAAAAAAATATATATATATATATATATTCTTTTGCTGCATGACACAAACAATCAGCACACATTTGAGCATTTAACTTGCAATCAAAGCCAACAAAAACCAGAATGTCTGTTTTCTGCAAATGATTAGCCTGAGCGATTACCCTGGTGTTAGCTTAGCTTTGATTTGTTACTCTACTACTACTTCTACTACCCTTCCTTCCTCTCTTTATTTTCCATTTGGATGCCCTGTGGCACGATGCTGCCTCTCACAGTTCAGTGTTGGTACTACATGTGGAGGAGGCGAGTTATGATTAGTTATTAGCAGCAGGACATTATTACTACTACTTTAAAGCATCTATAGAATCGTCTTTTCCTGTAATTTACATGAACACTGACAACTTGAATAGTAATGTCAGTTGCCCCCCCCCCTTTTTTTTTTTTTATTATCTACTTCACAATCAGCTGCTTTCCTCCATCTCTGTAATCATCCGAGCATCTACCTTCCATCATCAATCCACCTCATCACTTTTCACCTTTAAACTCCGCCGCCTCTTCGGCTCTCCTTTTAATCACTCCATGCCCTCCTCCTCCTTCTCCCCTCCCACTGTTGCCAAGGAAACAGCAGGCCATTGGGTTGCTGTTAAATCTGGTGACATTGTCTTTCTATTACCTGTGGGTCAGATGCCTGATAAAGAGGACAAAGCGTGGGAAAACCAAGAGTGACTGCAGTTTAAACGTTTGTAAAACACTGCTGTCTTAATTCGTACAACCTGTGGTGACAAAAGAGCCAGAGGGGAAAATGTTTACTGTGGCAAATAAATATGACTCTCGCTGCTGTAAGTACACTGATAAGAAATCTGCAGGCATCGAAACAGCCTCTCGCACAGATGTGCTATTAAGCTCCTCATTGTGAAGCTATGCTCTTCTTTTGTTGATTCCATCAGAAAGAAGTTGATTAAACCCTGCGGGCAAGCCTGAGATATCATCAGATTGAGGCCAACCCCCGCAAAGTGACAGAGATGGAGCCAGAAATTATTGCAAGGGGGAAATAATGATGGAAATGATACCAAAAACATATACGGTACTCATTCTGTAATCCTGCACAATAAAAACAATTATTTAAAAAATCATGATTGGTAATAATACAGGTATACAGGTTTACATAAATACTGCAGTTGTAATTTATTGATTCAGATCTCCGACCTCAGTCTAATGTCGTCAATGAGTGCAAATGAGGAGATACTAAAAACTCATCTACAGTCTGATTGCAGATTTTCACTTGCTGGCTCTGGAATAACATACAAAATGAGCATTGTGTACAAGAAGAACTGCAACTAACAATTATTTCAGTAATCGATTAGTCTGTCGATTTTTGATTAATCGGGGTTGGGGGGGGGGGGGTAGAACATTTACACTTCCATCCATTTTAATCAGAAACAGGACATTACTTTAAAGGTAGAGTCCAGAAATTTTATTCAGAAATAAACACTAAATAAACACGGGATTTATACACATGAAATCCTTCTCAAGCAACACCTCTGGGCTTCTGTTAAAGGGATAGTTTGGGTTTTTGGACATGAATCTGTATGTTCTCCTCACATAAAGTGGTGTGCAATCTGCACTGACTCGAGACCCGGTTCGGTTTTGGTCGAGACGAAAGTAGTCTGGCAAGTTGGCTGGGGACACGGAAATACTTTTTACTTCTTTCTGTCCCCTTTCATTCTTTTCCTTTACTTTGAATTTGAATATTGCTTTATATTGTCCTTTTTCTTTTTAAAATGAATGAAAAAAAATGATTTAAAATAATTAATTAAAAAAATGTAAAGTTTTTCTCCTAAAAACAATTTGTGTTCAAACGAGTGATACATTTGGATCACAAAACTGCACATAAAAAAAATCTCTTGACTCCGCCAGGGACTATTTTTCTGTTCGTATCACTGCACGGCACGCTGCATCCACCGATATTATAACTTTGGAAACTCACGATAACATGTTTGACTACGACGACAATGTCTTTAGCGCTGAGTCAAGGGGGAATCTTTATGAACCCGAATATACTGATGCCGAAATTCGTCAGATGGAATTAGAACGGAGCCCTGAGTGAGCGGATGACTGTCACTGACAAATGGAGTGCACTTGTTTGAAGTGCTCGGAGAGCCGTGAAAAGTGTGCTGAGATTCAGGGAACTTTTTTACTGGTACAGCCCGGGAAATCACGCATCCGCACCATTTTTACTACTACTGTTGGCCGCAGCCAACGCCGAACACAAGACACTTTACTCACAAGCCGAATCGGCACACGTTACCAACAATGAATGGATGAGCGAGACGTGCGATGCGTTCACAAACACTTGTACACAGGAATACAAAACAGAATGTGCAACACAGGACCACACAACACTCCTTAGTTATACAAGCTTATAAAGTTAATACAATCGTAATGTTATTTCCTAATGGCTCTCGCTCTCCATTAGCTGTCTCGCGCCAGGTAAACACTTCTAAACAACTTGGTTTGTGCGCGTCTGTCAGCTGGATGCAGTGCGCCGCGCAACGATACGAACAGAAAAGTAGAGCCCGGCGGTAATGGAATGTGACTTTTTTTCCCTAATGGGCAGTTTTGTGATGCAAATGTGTCACTCTTTTGAACACAAATTGTTTTTGGAAGAAAAACGCTTTATATCCGTGACCCCAGCCAACTTGCCGGACTGCTTTCGTCTCGACCAAAACCGGACCAGATCTCGTGTCACAGGACGCTGTCAGAGGTAAGTGCTGATTGCACACCACTTTAATGTGTGGTGGTAAATTTGTCCTTTGATATCTAAAATGATTGATAGATTTTTTTAAAAAACGTTATCTATTAATTTGATAATCAATTATTTGTTACGTGTAAGTATAACATCGTTATCATATCTCACATTTTGTTAGACACCCAATCTAATGAGACTCAGTTCAATATTTAGTTATAAATGCTCAGTTATACATCACTGTCGGCTAGTCGGCGAGGTATTAATTTAAGTTTTGCTGATCATTGAGGATGCGGTTTGGAAGTGGTGGAGAACTGCACACTTCAGCAACATCCCTCATTCGGTGGTACAACAATATGAAATCAAGCACTGGGATGCTATTCACTGGAGAGTCACCACTGTCTGGATCATTTCTACTTGAGGGCTAGAGTGTTCTTCTCAGAATTACAAGATTGCTGGTGTGACCCCCTTCTCCACCACAGACTTGTTGAGGAGTCGTCATAGTGCCGAAATAAATCCATGACAATTTGGTTTGGATCAAATAATATCGCAGCATTACTGTTCAGTTACTGGATCAAGTTGACGGGCAATACAAACCAACACAAGACTCGCCTTCTTTGATTTTTAGTGCGTTTTTAATTCACCCCCTCCTGTCATCTCTCAATTTCTTCATCCGTCCTCTCTGTTCTTCAATATGTTTTTCTTTTTCTTTTTCAACTTCATACCTCTCTCCCTTTCTCTGCAGAAATCAATGGCTGTTCTCTCAATAGGAGGTCACAGGGTTGGCCTTGCAGCTTTTCAATTACGAGCAGCCTGCACTCACCACACAATACACACACGTGCATGTGAACACACACACCTGAGCTGCGTGGCTAGCAGACAGAGTAAATGGAGCAAGGAGAAGAGCGATTTGGGTGTTGAAAACGCAAGAAAGCGAAATAAGAGACAAGGGCAAAGTAGAAATGTTTAGAGTCCTAATGGAGTCACATGTTATCCTCCTCATTTGTCGTTGCAGTTTCATGGAAGTGTGTAAATATTTGAAAATTGTAGTTGCTTAAAATGACTAAATAAGTGTGTTGGAGTGGTAGCTGTGGAATTAGATTACATTACTCAATTACATTACTCCTTTATATTGCTCAATGTATACTGAAGAAAGCTTGTTTTTTTTGCACTCAATTTTTCAGCATGCATCCAGCCATGCCTGTTTTATAGCGCATGTCCTTTTCAGGGTAACTGGAGCTTATCTCAGCTGACTTCAGGCAAAAGCGCTCCCACAAGTTGGCAGTCAATCACAGGACACATCGGAAGACGGCAAGCTTTCACACTTGCTTCACACCTTCACCGGGGATCAGTTGAACCAAGTCAGGCCAATGGACCATTACACGATCAATTACTCATTTTGTCATACTGCGACCTTTTGTTTAGGATTTTTTTTGTCTCTGCATGTGGACAAATTGTATTTTCAATCAATGACCCAAATTTGTGGGAACATTTAAAGAATGCCCACACAGAACCTTTTTCATTTATATATACAATTATTGAATTACAATTATGAAAGAAGTACTTCCATCTCATCTTTGCTAATGTCAATGTTTGTGTAACACTTACGTAATCATAAGACCCATCAACTCAATTAACAAAAATAAACGAAAGTTCTTGCTGACTGCATAATTGAATTCGGAATTTAATTAAGAAGAATTGATGTTCCATAAATATATGCATATTGATTGATATTGGATTGGATTGAATAGAATCAAATAAAGAAAATGGAATGGAATTAAACTCTATGTGAATCGAAATCAAATCAACTCAAGCAATTATTTTTAAGAGGGTGACCATATTTGTTCCTCAAATATTGAGCTAGTGCCTGTACACTATATACAGTAAGGCTCTGACACGCTTCTAATTTCCCAAGTTTTTTTTTCAAAAAATATTTTGTTGCCTAAATCATCTCCTCATACTGCAAATGATTAATTTTGTGTGTGTGTTTCCTGAAAAATAAGAAAAAAAGTACTTAGGCGATTATTTTAAGAAGGCGTCGATATGTGACTTCTTGTAAAATGAGTTAAATTGTACTTTTGGGGGGCAAAATAGCACTACATACATTGTACCAAATGTATGTAATCGTAGTCTTGATCACATTTCCCACAAGTGAGTCTGAGTCTGCGATGTGAATGTAAGGTAATCTTGAAAAACAGGACAACAAGGAGAGGAAGAAGGTCAGTGGAAACAAGGACTAAAGGAGAGAAAAATGGAAGAAAGTTAACTGAATGAAATGAAACTGGAAAGGTTGGAAGGACTGTGAATAAAGGA
Source organism: Vanacampus margaritifer (assembly GCF_051991255.1). NCBI lineage: Eukaryota > Metazoa > Chordata > Actinopteri > Syngnathiformes > Syngnathidae > Vanacampus > Vanacampus margaritifer. The sequence continues at coordinate 15,123,499 of NC_135445.1, read as the reverse complement.
AATACAATTATGTAGTCAAGGACAATGAGTAAGAAGCTAAGGGATTTAATAGGGGGAAAATGATAAGTTGTAAACTTGTGATGACGGGCCAGAAAAGGGGGAGAGTAGAGAAAAGTGGACAAGGAAAGATGGGGTGATACAAGAGGAAGAAAGAGAAAAAGGTAAGAGGTGACAGTGACAGAAAAAAAAATGAAGGCAAAGACTATAGTTGGCTCAGATGCTGAGGAGGGGGTGTGCAAAATGGGATGAGGGGGGAGAAAAGGGGAGAGGGCGCCAAGCCTTGCAACCTCAGGGGTTATTGGGTCGTGGACAGCCAATCTCTCTCGGCTTAATCAACAGCAGCAGAGGTGATTGCAACACCGCAGGGGGGGCTGCTGGGAGGTTCGGGGGGGGGGGGGGGGGGAACTCGGAGGGAGGTGAAGCTATGAGGGGGAGGCAAACTGATAGAAATGAATGGGAAGGTGTGGAAGGCGGTGGAGAGGGAGATGGGGAAAAGATTGGTCAGACATAAAGGCAGAAAAGAGGAGGGGTGGAAGGAGAAAATGACCACGCTGAGAAAGGAGGAAGAAAGGGAAGATGAGGATTGATATAGTGAAGATGGGGGAATAGAAAAGAAAAGAAAATGAGGAGAGAACGGAAGTAACAGGACAAGAAGATGTTTGGAGGGAGGAGAAGGGAGAATAGAAGAATGAATAATAGTAAACAAAAAAACAGGATACTGTTAGACATTATTAACATTTTAATTCTTTATTTCATATATTAACCATGTTGAAATGTTTTATAGATGTGTAAAGTAAGTGAAATAGTGTTGAACTCAGTATAATTTGACCTTAACCTAAGCTGGTACACATTGTTTCGTCTAAAAAATTCCTTCTCAGAGTGCGAAAACACATTCTGTTCGTGAGAACATATTCTGCTTCGAAATAGCACACACACACCACTGACTCTGTTCGCATCATCACTCACGGCCACTCAATTTGTTTGTGAGATATTGTTTTGAGAAAAAGTACCCGGAGAGATCAACACAGCTGCAACTCTGTTATATAACATATTTACTATTCATGATGGGAGGAGAAATAGGTGTTCCCTACTGATTTGGATTCTTTAAAAGCTGGATTCCGCAAAAGAGGGGGCACATTGGGCACTCTTTAATTCCACCTTTTTACGTGATGTAAATTGTTGCCGGTGACTGGAGAATTCTCTGTAAAATAAATCATCCTTGCAAGGTGTTTTTTCTTACAAAAAATCTGTCTTCAAGTCTTTTGGAACACGCAAAAGAGGACAAATTATTAGCCTCTTTCAATACAAGAAGGAAAATGGTGGCAGAAAGGCAAAGGACTGAGGGAGAAAGTGAATCTGGACAAAGTAGAGAGAATCACAACATGTAGAACTGATTTATTTCGACCCTCTTGCATCAGCCATTGAAGCAGATGACTTAGCAGATGCTGACTGACCAATTAGGAAAACAAAACGAAACAAAACAAAACATACAAGCTAGTGTCATTCTGGTTTGGGTCGTCTGAGTAATTTAGCAAAACATTCTGGCTAGCCTGCTAGCTAATGTTGCGGCTCTATAGCAATTTGGATTTTTTTTAAATCCAAATAACTTTCTAGTACTTGAGATTTTTGGCTTCTCACAATAACATGTAAAAATATGTTTGACACAAACTCAAGATCACGTTCGTGACCTCGTTACCTGAAGATGTTGTCTGATATTCTGGTTTGGGTCGTATTTGAGTAATTTAGCAAAACATTCTGGCTAGCCTGCTAGCTCATGTGGAGAAACAAAACAAGACAAAACAAAACAAGCAAATATCATTCTGGTTTGGGTTGCTTTTGAGCAATTTAGCAAAACATTCTTGCTTGCCTGATAGCTAATGTTGCTGCTCTACAGCATTTGGATTTTTAAAAAAATCCAAAGAACTTTCAAGTACTTGAGACTTTTGGCTTCTCACAATAATATGTAACTTCTGGATAAGTTCACCTGGAAAATGACAAATCTCAAAAGGAAATTTATAAACATAAAACTGTATTTTAGAAGGTCAAATAAAACTGAAGCTGAAACTCTGAACTCAGCAATTTTTTGATCTCAAATGAACTCTAATGAATTTCAATCACATTTGCGACTTCATCACAGTACAGAAACAGTTTTTGTTAAAGTACTAAATGTGATATAAGGTCTTGTTTTACTGGATCTCAATGCAGCGTTTGATACAGTTGTTCACCTGTTGAACAGGTTGGAAACTTGGGTGAGGTTAAATGGAACAGTCTTAAAAATGGTTCAGGTCCTTTTTTGGAGGAAAGGAGTTACTTTTTGGATCAGATCGAATGGCCATGACATGTGGGGTCCCCTCAAAGCTCAATCATTGGTCCTCTTTTGTTCAGTCTGTGCGTATGTTACTTTTGGGTCTAATGCTTCAGAACAACAATGTTGGCTATGTAGATGACATTATTTGACAATGTCCCCAGATGACAGCAGTTCAATGAACAGCTGGATGAACCAAAAAAAAAAATGAGGTTGTTGCTTCCCAATGCAGTAGACTCGATTATCATAACGTCTGACTGGACTCGCTCAGAAGTGCATATCAAATAGCGGCAACTCGGTATTGATTCTATCAATTGAAATGACTTTTTTCCTCAACCACCAGAAATCAGTTTTCAATCATGTATGACGTTTTGCCATTTATTTGACTATACAGGAAGACATGCTGACACCCCATGACTCAATTTTTGTTTTACACAATGCAGACAAATGTAATACAACAAACCAAAAGCAAATAAATAAATGCAAACACTTGGGAAAAAAACAATCTTATTTTTAAAGTAATTCTACTCAATGCACTTTGCACTGCAACTTTTGGCAGCAGATATTGCCTTAAAGTACAAACAGCAGTGAACCTTTTTCAACTGTTTCTTGTCCTGTGGCCAGAAGTGAACTCTACCTTAGCTTATTTTAGCACAAAGCCTAAAATCTTATCTTATCTTATATCTGCAATTAGCTGTTCACAAACTTTGCTTTAATTAGTCTGGAAACTTAACAAAAACAATCTTGACATTTGACACAACCCTAGTCGTACATAAAGACATGTGTTTACGGACTGTTTAAAACAATTTTTTTTAGCAACCTTATCGAACTTTTGGAAGCACGAGCATATTTGAATTACGTGGAGAGAATTTTTGCTGTAAAGTGCCATTTTGGATTTTAGGGGAGGAGACAGTTGATACTGAGTATCAGTGCTTACAAAAGGTGCCACTGTTGACAAAAGTGAAACATGGAACTTGTGATATTCTCATCTCCCCTTCAATGTGGTTCTTCTTATCTGATTAAAATCTCTTTAAGAGAAACAATAGACAAGATGTTACATAATTTGGCATCAATCTGTAAATGTCATTTGATAAGGTCACTCTTCTCATGACTAATTTGTAGAAATCTAAATCATACAAAGAAAACCTTATTCACCAATGTAAAAGGCACATTATAATGGCAACATGGGAAAAAACTAAAACATTACACATGCTCAATTTCAGTCTCGCGACAGGAAGCAATTTTCTTATTAGCAAGAGTTGTCCCCTTTTAAACATAATCATGAAACAGCAGCAAGGATGGGTAAAGGATGAGCTGCTCTGCTTTAAGCAGGCAGTTGACCTTGAACGAAACTGCTACCAAACATGGAAGTTTAGAAAAATCTGTAGAATATGCTAACCAGCAGTCAAAAAGTTCATCAATTATCGCGAGAATTGAGACGAGGAGGTTTTTAAGCTCATCATTGTGATTAACACTTTTACGCTAGCCTATCTTGACACGACAAGACAAACATCGCAATCTTTCGATTGTGCTCAGTCAGCCGAAAAACAAAAAGGAGAGTGAAGTGCAGAGATGATGGAATGTAAGCGCAAACCTTTGCAACAAAAAAAAGTGGGAATTATACACAAGTGCAAATGTTTTTCCTGTTATTTTGATTGGGATGAAGCCGTTTTTGCACAGTATCACTTCTTATTTATATGCAGATGTATGATCAGTAAAACTTGGATAGAATATTCTTACAATTGTCTGACTTTGTTTATTTGAATGTGTTTCCCACCTTCCCAATAAGCAAAAAGATCAAGAAATTGTTTCTGTGTGAACAAAAGACAAGCTGAGAAAAAAAAAGTATGAGATGCTGACACAGCTTATTTCAACCACTCCCTCTGACATATTTTTCCCTTTAGAAGGTCTGCATGAACACCTCGTCCTTCATTGAATGTTTTTTTCACATTGGACAGTGCATGACGTCTCCAGAGCCACGATGTGTGTTCACGGCCAAGCGCACGTATGCACAATGTGTGCGTTTGCCCGTGCACGTCGCAGGTTCTATGACAGTTTCTGACTGGCGAAAAAGGCCTTGGTCTCTCCGCAGGTGGGATTGGTGCACAGCGGGCAGCGCAGGGTCAGCTGGCGGGAACAGGGCTCATTGGACTTCAGGTGGGACTGGACCAGTTCTGCCAGAGCCTGGACAACGAGCAAGATAAGAAATGTAAACTGGTTTCCCTTCCTTTTTTCTTAATTTTTTTAAAAATTATTTTTAATAGCTCAATACCATTTATTTTGCCACTTCTATACAGTAGGAGGTGGCAAATCCAGGTCCAGAAAGTAAAAACCCTGACACAGTTTGGCTTTAGCCCCAGGTGCTAGCTAGCTAGTTCCCTAGCTAGTTCCCCGGATGCTTGTTTACATGCTAGGGAGCGAGCTAGCTAGCACGAGGGCTAAAGCCAAACTGCCACAGTTTGGCCTTAGCCCCAGGCGCTAGCTAGCTAGCTCCCTAGCCAGCTCCCCGTGTGCTTGTTTACATGCTAGGGAGCGAGCTAGCTAGCACGAGGGCTAAAGCCAAACTGTGGCAGGGTTTTTAGTTTCTGGACCAGGATTTGCCGTTTGTCTGCACTTCGACCATGCATTGCGCTATTATACTAAAGAAGAGAGTGACAGTAGTTAGCGAAAGTATACAGTGAACATCCACTAAATGGGTTTTTACAGTATACAGCCCCACCCCCCCCCCCCCCCCCCCGACCCATAGTAGTACAAGTACTCAATTCTTGAGTAGTCGCCAATTCCGATACCAAATATCAATACCACTTGTGCATACCACTGCCACCCCCAAAAAATAATGACGGATTATTTTAAATGAAGATATATATCCTAAATACAGTGGTCCCACTCTACTTTGTGGTTCACTTCTTGCAGATTCACTCTATCGCAGATTTTTATCGCCCCCACTTTCAGTAGTGAGTACCCCATAAAATTCTTTATTTAAAATGATGCTATTTTGTCCTTTGTTGTAACATTTGAGTAATTATAAATAACATTTTTTTTCATTCAACACAATCTATTACATTTTTAATCAAAATAGAGAATATTTGTTAAATTAAGAACCGTGTACCTTAACTTTAAATTTTTTTGGGCATTTAACTTCTTTTAATTCTTTTTAGCAAATCAGTGTCCCATCACTCGTGAGCAATTTTTTTTTAGAACAGACCCCAGTTACTTGTATGCAAAGCGGGTCCCCGTCCTCCCCCCTCTGTTCACACGTACTTGCAGAAGTAGAACAACAAGTTGATTGAAGGCAATTAATTTCAAAGAGGCTTCTGTTCAAGCCTAAGAAGCGCTCATTAAGGTGACAGACAGTATTAGCGTTATTGAAAGAACAACTTTTTTTTTTTCTATAACCATAACTTTGCGGAAATTTACCATTGTGCGTGGAACATATCACCCATGAAAAGTGAGGGTAGCACTTTTCTACACACTAAAAACTGTTGGGTCAAAAGTAACCCAACTATGAATCAAAAATGGGCCAATCAACTTTAGGGGTCAATTTGACCCAACTTTCTTACTTGTTTTATACAAAATGCCCCCATTTTTGGACCCAAATAAAAGGATTTGACCAATATTTATGAGTTGTTTTACACAAAAAGACCCATTTCTCGACTCAAAGTTGGGTCAAATTCGGTCCATTTTTGACTCATAGTTGGGTTATTTTTGACCCAACTCTTTTTAGAGTGTATTCTTCTAATTTGTCATAGCTACTTCCTTTTCATAAAATGGCCAAAAGAGGGCAGCCATCGTTGTGAGTAACGATACCTTAAACTAAGGCTGGTATTGCCACAGATATCCGGTATTGGTACTTTCCCATCCCTAGTCTGTTCATTTTCATTACCCTGCTTTCCATCTATTGTTTTTTTTCATTAGTACAATGACACCGATCATCACACAAACACACACTTGAGGTGTCGAAAATAAACATTATTTTGTCATAGTACAGTAGCTATTTTTGAGTTGTGAAATAGTTGCATTGTTCATTCAAATCAGAAATATTGGGGGTGACCACTAATATCCGCAGTGTTTGAAGTTATTAATATAAATTTTGGTAACGGATGATCACGGTTTGCAAACTTTCGACTGTCCCTGGCACAATCCCAGTTGGACAAGTAACAAAGTACTAGCATTTAACACTTCTGCTGCTGATAACAGTAAGTATTGACAGGTGTACACGGTGACTAACATCACAACCAATCAATGGCTCTGTGTATGAAGACTGGCAGGTTAACAGCCCAATGGTTGACTGAAATGCTGGCCAATGATTGTAAATAATCTCGGCAAAGCAGATGAATACAAGTCCTCTTTACAACATGTGGTGTACTCAAAGGAGGGGAAGTTATCCAAAAGTTAATACAATATAGAAGACATGAAATTTGCTATTGATTTAACACACACACACACACACACACACACACACACACACACACACACACACACACACACACATGGGCCTGCCATGGGGTCTTTGAGCAAAGGCGGGCTTGACCAGCCAGACAGCTGGGCAGTTCAGTTCTACTATAGTCAGCTCTTAAGATTCCCATTGATCTGTTCCTTGCTTTAATAAACCCTCTCTCTCACTCAAATACACACACACACACACACACACACACAAAATACAACACTCAAAGAACTATTAGAGGTGGAGCAGTTAGCTGTTGTAGGGCAGACAGTAAAAGGAGGCAGAGGAGTGAGGGATAGAAAAAAAGACCGTCAGAAATGAGAGACAAGAGAAAGGCAGAAGATAGTAAAGGGGGTAGAGGGGAGGGAGGGAATCCATTTATTGACAGCATCCTGTTTGGAGTTTACATATTCCACCAAACGGGCTGCCGTGGTCTCCTGCGTGTCTGTCCTGCATCACCCCCTCCTCCTTTCCTTCATTAAATCTCACAACTACAGTATCTCCTCTCCACATATGTACATACTTGCTGCCAGTCATACATGTGACCTAGCCATTAGCCATTAGCAATTTCAGATAATGGAAAGAAGAAGTGGTACAAGTATCTTATGTGCCTCATACAAAGGAGTAAAATGTGTTTAGGCAATTATATTCATCTAAGTAAATACCCATAGAGGAGTAATAAGTAGTATTAAACTTGTGCAATCGCTGGCTGACTAAATACTAAACTAGCGGCGATTGCGGTTAGCCTCAAGTAGCTTTCAGCTAACGTCCGAGTCTGCTAGCTTTCACTGCCCATTAGCGAGCAGTGATGCATTATTTCAATGGAGCCACCGGCAGAAAAACGCTAGATTGGAATTATCTACTATACTATATAAGTATTGTTGCTCGTTTTCAAAATATTCAAGCAATGTGAAATAAATTAGAACTATAAAAAACAACAACTGAAAATTGCCATAAATGTCATGCAACTTTATGAGGAAAAAAAGCTTTATTGGGATGTCAAGGTCTTTTTTTTTTTTTTTTAATTAGGCCCATCATTCATTGCTTTTCGGGGAACATTCTTCGTATTAAAAGTATTATGTGGCTATTCAACAGTTGAGTACTTGAGAAAAATGTGGTATTGCGTATCCTATTTCAAATAGTGGTGTGTAGGAGAAATGTAAAACTGTTTGCTCAAATATGTGTGCGTGGGTGCATGTACCTTCATAAATAGAGGATTCCCATTCAACGACTCTGCTCTTCTGAGGTTCTCCACACCACACTGACAAGGGGAAAACAACATTCAAATCAAATCAGATTAAAAAGCTAAAGCAGCAGAATAAAATAACTGAAATTTTCATTTTTTTCCCCATATATAGGAAATACAAGCGGTGCTAAATAAAGTTCACAGTGAAAAAAAGTATCATTAAAGTAATGTGTGTTGGCATAACGTGAAGGGTTTTCATTTTTGCAGTATTTTTTTTTTACAAGACAAGCGCTTCGTTCGGAGCTTGCATGTATTTCTTACAGTAGATTTCATTTTCTTGTCTGTTGAGACACTTGAAGTGGCTCAGACTGTTTAGTAGAGTTCATGGAGTGCCCTATAAATAAAACAAATCATTTGATTGCAATTTCAACACGGAAAACATTGGAACGGAACATTCACTAAATGATTTCATATTAGTTTAAAGCTTGTCGTTTATGAATAAAGAACTAGCGCAGCAAAGTGTGTGTGCCTTTGTGGCACCAGTCACATTGATCTGTGGTCACCTTGCTGGTGCCATCCGACAGACACGACACTCGGCTGCTGGACATAGACAGAACCTAACACACATCCTGAACAATTTCTCTGGAGACCAGCGATCCACTGATGTTACTTGATCCTGTAGACGGCAGAAGGGTCCCGACCAGACTGGACCACCAAAAAATATAGACCATTAAATTGGGTGCCCCCATGACAACGAGACACTTATCTCCTTCTAAGCAGACACTAACATTACGAAAATGTGTCCGTACATTGTTGTCAGGGTTTTTGCAGGTATCTGCAAATCAAATTCAATGCTTTTTAATGACATTTTTAACTTAAAAGTAATTTAGTGCCCACGAACACACATATACGCATACCGTTTATATATTAGGAGTATCAGTTGATTAAATTTTTTTAACCGGAATTAATAGTATGATTTCTATTGTTAACTCGCATTAATCGCAAGTTCTAACTAAATACTTTTTCAAGTTTTTCATATTCATTAACTAACATAAAAGTAGACAAATACAGTAACAAAAAACAAATGTGGTTGTATCTTTTATTTCACTGATAAAGTAAGTTTATAGTCAGTAATTCATAGTTATTTGAAGTTAGAAAGAAATAATCAGTTAAAAGGAATGCGAGCCATCGAGCCAGATTTGTGTTGCAGTAATTTTCTACCACTAGTGGGCGTTAGTGTTTCATGTTGGACGTTGGTGACAGGAACAGTACATTTTTGTTTTCAAATTCAGAGAAATTGGTATTTGGAACATGAAGCAACTTGTGGACGCCAGCCGATTTTGTTAATTGTAAATAACAACCAGTCACCAATTCCCACAAAAACATAATAAATGTCATATTTTATATATATATATATATATATATATATATATATATATATATATATATATACACGTTTATTATTGCTAAATAGACATTTTGCACAAAACTGTATGTGAAATAAAGCATGAACAACAATGTTTTTACATCAACTGTATTTAAATTTTTAATGCATCTAGGCATCGTATTCAATGCTCTTTAATGCATTTAAAGCCTTAATTTGAGCTAGTTAAAAATTTAAATACAGTGACATTTAAAGCTGGTTGTATTATTTTACTCTGCCAAAATGAAATACAAAGCGTTATGGTAGTTTTGTTTTAAAACTTTGTTTTTGTTTGTTATGACAATAAGGTGTATGTATGTATTTATTTATTTATTTAGTAAGTTGGGGGCAGGGAAGGAGCCACATTTCCAAAAGGACTTTTGAGCTGATTTTTTTTGTTTGTTGAATAGACATTTGGTGAGTGTAGTAAACATCAATTGTTCCTAAATGGATCCAATAATAACTTAAAGTCGACTCAACAAAAACTCAGATCTTAACTATTAGTTTAATCTTGGGCATTATTCAAGCAGTGTGCAGACTGTGTAGTCCTCTGTATGATTTTCCAGACTGGATGAAACTTGAGCAACTTCTCACCTCCTCACCCAGCACCTGTCCATACTCGATGTCCAGCTCGTGTAAAGTCTCGATGTGGTCGGAGGTGAAGGCGATTGGCACTAGCAGGATGTTCTTTTTCCCCCTTTCACAAAGGCCTTTGATGACTTCGTCCGTCTGAGGGCCGAGCCACGGCATGGGCCCCACCTGAGGGAGGAAACGCAGGACATGATGCATTCAGTACACTGAGGTAGATGACTATCTCCATTACATAGACAAGTGGCTCCATCTTGAGGTGAAAAAATAAAAATCAGCTACTTGGAGAGTTTCAGTTGGTATTATTGAACATGCAATATGATTTTAAAAAAGTGTGTTTTTTTTAACAGATATTAGTAAGCACTTTGAGTCGTTTCTTTGCATGATAATGTGCTATATAAATAAAGGTGATTTGACCGCAAATTAATGAGCATGCTGACTGAGAATTTGGCTACTGTATAATATAGCAGGAACACCAAAAGAAGATTTTCATAAAGGTTAATAGGTCATGCTACAGCGCATTTTTTCAGTGGGGGAAAAACAGTTTGGTTCTCAAATGTTGTGTTTGCATTTGTAAAAAGAGGTTTACGATGGGGATAGACCGTTTATCAGCCAGGCCGATTATCAGCATTTTGATAAATATTGGGATCTGCCTTTTTTTTTTTTTAATGTGAAGGCCGATAAATCAATTTAAAACTGTGTTAACTTGAGGAAATTATTCATTTGAATTAACTAATCTGTTAACTTTATGTGGGATGCTGCTGTCCCTGGAAACTCTCTGCACCTTCTGTTTTTGCTTGAAATTAAAACTGAGATAAGCGAAAATTTAACATTTCAGATATTTTTAAAGTTTGAAAAACTTTACTGGAGAAAACAATAGGGAGCTATTTACTTTATTTATTTATAACTTTTAAAGACATGCTAATGTTCCTGGGAGGACCTTGAACTTTTTGCTAGAATTTTAAAACAAAGAAGTAAAATAAATAAACAAATAAATATATATATCCATTTTTTTTATTTCTTTTTTTTCGCGACTTCCACCTCTGGCCCAAAATGTAACTGCAGAATCCCAACTGTGGAAAGTTAGCAGCTCATGCGTGCAGTGTCGTATGCTAGCCAACACCACAGGCTAATGCTAGCACAACGCCACATGTCGGCTACTACGCAGGGACGTGCATGACGTCACCCTCCACCACTCCACTCTACTATAACGGGAAGATAAAAGCTGAAAGGTGTAGTCAGAGTAAAAAAGTCAGGGCTCTTTGTACTCATCTGGGCATTGGTGGAGCATGCATGATGTATTAAATATTACCTTTTTAAATGGCACAATGCATCTTTAATAGTTATTCAATAAACATATACTTTAAAAATATTCAATAAAGAGTTGTAGTTTGTATTTTTTTTATTTTGATGCTAAAAAAAATTCCTTGTAGTGAAAGTGAATATCGGCTCCAAATATCAGTTATTGGCCTCCTTTACTTTTAACTCTTTGACTGCCAAAAACGCTAAATAACGTTTAGTAAAATCCTACGGAGGAGCGCTGACGACGTTAAAAGACGTTCACCAAGTTTTTTTTTTTTTTTTTTTTTGGGAAACGGGTGGAGGAAAGCCTTGGCCAGCTGTGCTGAAAGTATCAAGCAGATCTAGTTAGTATAATGACTATTTTTGGCCCCTAGATGGCAGCAATGACTCTCTTTGGACAAGATCCGGTAGGCGTCAGTAGTAGAAGACGTGAGGCGGAGCTAGAGTGTTGAGGGGACAATGGCTGAGAAAGCGAAAATGGCGACCGGTGGCAAGCAGCTCACGCTTGATCGTTTTTTTCAAAGAAGAGAAGCATCAACCAGTGCTAAAGAGCACATTGATGACGACGATGATGATGATGGTGACTCCGAGGTTGACGCCGAAGTTGGAAGTGTTGACGCGGCGGCTATGACCACGTCATAAAGCCTCACCGGCTAGCGATGCTTACGCCGGAAAACGCGGAGCACAACCGAGCACTTCTACTCAAACATACAATCAGACGACGAAGAGTGCCCCGAGTCCAATGCATATTCATCGGAGGAGTGGATACAGTCTGATCACGGAGAAGACACTGGTTCTGGACTACGATGCCACCATGAATGGAGCGGATAAGATGGATCAGAACATTTCTTACCACCCGGTATAGGAACTGAAGGACATGAGGAAGCCAGCCGTAACACCACCGTAACGTCACCGTATCATGATCCTGAGAGTAGACTTGATGGCAACATGGCCAAACACACACTGCAGTATATACTTGCTATTCCCCGGAAAAAAAAGCCAGCAAAAAAGTGTAGCGTCTGCAATCGCAGTGAAACTAATCTGTTGTGCAAATCCTGCTGCGTCCCCTTTCACGCAGGGGAGTGTTACAAAAAGAAAAACTGTATTTGAAACATCCACACAATTGTAAATAGTACCACGGTTGCACACATTTGTAAATAGTTTGCCAAATTGTTTTGTCAAATTGTTACGCTGTTGAATGTAAATAAACATATTTTGCTATCAAAAAACACTTTTTCATTGTTGGTGGCAGTGTTTTAAAGAAGTAAAGCACTGTTTAGGTGTTTGTGGCATCATTCATGGAAAAAAAAAAAAAAGTGCATGAAATAATATCGTTTCACAAAAAGCTTGATTCCTCCGTATTTTGTTTCAAAACAGAGCATTTGGGTGAAACTAACCATTTTCTATTGTTGATTACTGAAAAACGGAATAAGGTAGAAACTAAAAATTTTCTGTGGACCTTGAAAGATCAGTCAAAATGCTTAAATCGGCTGGCACCCACGGCATCCCTTTTCTGAAAACGTCTGGCAGTCAAAGAGTTAATAATCTGTAATAAGCGGTATCGATGAGCACCACTAGAGGGAGCCGGCGTACCGCTAGACACTTTTGAGAATCAGTGTGACCTATTACATGTTATTAGGATCTATGCTTAACTGTAGATTACCACCAGATAGATCCAGTTGATTGATAAGGTTCTTAAGCATGCAAACATTTACCCTGGACTGCCACACAAGTCTGTAAGGGTTACAGTGTCCGAGTCTCTCCATAACTCTCTGGACTGTGGCGCCCACTTCCTGGGGGTATGGGTCACCTCTGTTTACAACCTGCACACATTACACAACAGTAGCACTGTCGCTCATAATTGTTCATAGATTAGGTTGTTTCATCTAGCAAATATATATCATATTCCAATTCGTTTTACTGTATGACAAATGCTTTCAGATTGTGTCAGCAGTAGATTTGATATAAAAATAGCATACAGCCGGACAGGCAATATCATGTTGCACTTACAGCCATAGGAAGTGAATGGGCTGAGAATAGAATCACGACATCATCTCTTTTCGCGTCAGGAAACTTCAGCAGCTCATTACTGACGTGTTCTGCAAAACACTGCACGTACACACACAAAAGGCAATTATTATCTCAAAAAAATTAAATGCAGCGTCCCTCTACTAAAATGACATCCAACTATATAATGAGGCTTGCGACTCAATCGTTGCTATGACAACTTTGTGCTTACATGAAATCTTTGTAATCATTTGCCCTCCTGTTCTTTCTGCCCCATTAGTGCTCGTGTGTGCGCGTGTGCGTCTCACCTCCACCAGCAGAGGGTGTGTGGGCCAACGGTCAATGACACTCCAACACATTTTTGGCCTGTCGCCTTTGTTTCTATAGTAACGGTAGATGGCGTTTAAACTGCTACCTGTTGAAACAACAACAAAGAATCACATTAAGAACAAAAATATAATATTGTTAATAATATCTTATTACTTACGTAATTTTATCACCAAGCAATTGTTGAATTTATTGGTGAGCAGTAATTGGCTGTGGTAACAAATAAAATAAAACTACATTTCACCAAAACAGCAATGTGGAGACTCCCTCAAATCTTTATTTTTTATTTCTTTTTGGAGCTTGTACTCTATCATTTGGTGCTGCCACTCGATAATGCTTGAGGAATTTAGCAAACGGGTCAATATCATCATAAGGTGCCTTTGAGGCTTCCCCATTTCACGCCCCAGAAATTGAGAGATTTTTCACTTAACTTCATAATAATTGTATAAAGTACGGTTAATGCTTTGCAAATATGCAAATTGTCAAGCTCCCACACTTAAAAAAAACAGAAAATGTACACAAAGACAACAATATATGCGAGGTAACTAACAGGGTGGACATTTTTAGCTAATAGTAGCATTTTATGAGCACATGGTTGATTTAGCAACATGCTTCAGTTAGCAGGTTGACACTGTACTTTTAAACAAATGTATTTTGAATTTCTGAAGTTTTTTTTTATTTTTTATTTTTTATTTTTTTTAAATCAACTGATATTTCACGATGAGTGGACATTTTAAGAACGCTTGACAACATCCAAATATACACACAATACGATTTAAATTGTTAAATATAAGTGCAAATAGTTTCTCTACATCTAGCCTCAATTGAAGAAAGACAAAATGTCTTCTAGCATGTGTTCTTTAAACAACTTTTCAGATTAGCGAAATGTTTTCTATTTTAATCTTTGATGCTTTGCTTTAAAATTCTAGCAAAAATGTTCAGGGAGCTCACAAGGTCATTAGCATGTCTTAAGAACTTAAATAAAAGCTTTAACAAGTAAAAAGAGTTTTCCAAAATTGCAAAATAACTGAAATGTAAAATTTTCACTTATCTCAGTTTTAAATTCAAACAAAAACGGAAGGTGCAGACAATGAGTCAGCAGCATCCAATTTAAAGTTACCTGATAATTTAAATAAATAATTCCCTCAAGTTAACACAGTTTTAAATTGATTTATTATCGGCCATCACATTTATAAAAAAAAAAAAAAGAGAGAAAAGAAAAAAAGGCCGATGCCGATATTCGACAAAAATACTGCATATGGGCGCCGATAATCTTCCCGTCCGATAATCAGTCTATCGTAATGTCGTTGAAAACATAAGCAGATTTTTAAAGAGGCAGTAACCTCATAACTACAGAGTGGACAGCGGTTTTGGGGACACATGCCAAATATTCAATATGATCATGAATACAGAATATACATGATCAAAATGGCTCATTTGATCAAATAGCGTGTTGTGGGCAATAAAATCATGTAAAAAAAAAATTGTATTCAGAATTGTTTAACCATTACTACACGCAATGCATTTCGCAGAGAAATGTGTGCCACACACTTCAAATGAAAATATAAATGAATAAAACAACAGAAACTCTTTTTAGAGACTAATTGTACTGGCATGTGTGCAAATATTTGGCCACCTCCTTTTTGTTACACCAGTTAACCATGCAACACCCTCATTAGCGTGGTGCATTGTGGGAAAACTTTCTCAGTTCTACGCCATTATCCGAAACACTGTCAGTGTTTATTACTATGATGTCAACAATAGATGACGTGCGTCTGTGACCTGTGGTGGAGCAGCTGTACTGAGGATATTGTGTGAAGGCCACAGCTCGGTCCACTCCGTCTTTCTCCATCTCCTCGATGGCCTCCTCAGTCAGCGGGTGGACATACCGGAACCCGATGTAGAACTTATGAGGAGCTGGATGGGAAAGAAAAAGAAAGATTTCAAAGTGATATGTAAAGTAACGCTAGAAGCTTTTTAGGGGTGTGGAGGACAGCAGACTGGCCCGGGACAAGTTATCAACAACATCAGTTTTGAGTTTTGCTGTTTAGGGTCCACTTTGTGTTATCAGTGAGGTGTGAAGCAGGCGTGTCAGCAACCGCTCCTTCAACGTGTTGCTATCTTCATTTTGCACCCGCAGATTGCCGCTGATGCAGACAAGAAGTCATGTAATTTCACAGTAGTCTGAAACTGAGGTAAAGTTTCTGGTGTCCAGAAATTAGTGTAGACATTTCTTTACATTATATTTAGGTGTCCCAGGTAGTCAATAGTTAACTCACAATTAATTGCAAATTTGATATATGTTTAAAATGTACAATACAATATTTATTCTACATTTTCATACTCTTGTTAACATAAAAATTGATTTTTTTTGTTTTTAAATATTGATACAGTAATTTCATAATAATTCATAAAATGGAGTTAAAATTAAAAAGATATACTGTACTGTAAAAAATGAATGTAAATATTTTGTTGGTCATTTTACTGCCACTAGATGGCATAATTACATTTGTAAGACATTGGTGACCACTTCTACACATTTTCTTTTCATATTAAGAGCTATCTAATCTTTATGATGAAGTAGCTTGTTAAATTCTGCACATTTTTAAAATTGTAAAATGCAACTTGACCCCCAGTCACCACAAATATATGCATTATTATTCAATTTATTACTGCTAAATGTTGACGTTTCTGCTGCGTTGCGACTTGAATTCCCCCAGTACCGGATTTCCAAGTAAGGGGCACTAATTCTATTATATCAGTGTTTCCCACACAATGTTAATACTTGGGCGGGCCACCCAAGTAAACTGGCCACCACCCAAGTAGTTTTCAATTTTTTTTTATTAAAAATAGATCATTTTTAAACACATGCCGTGACCAACTATACCTACCGCATGCAACGTTAGTTCCCCGTCACTTTGTGGATCGCGAGGCTAGAGGAGATGTAGTAACAGGATTGAGCCACCCCACACCCCCCCCCCCCCCCTCAACCCAAATCTGTAGAAAAACACTGTATATTATAAGATATCATATGATAAAATCAATACATGGAGCCTGCTTTTTTTGCCACATGTAAAAATGCATTTCTTTCTTTGGGAACGCGACAGGCGAGATGGCAACACCTGTTTATAAATATGCTGTATGGATGCTCGCTCTCACCAGTCTCAGGGCTCATTTCGTCCAACAGCCTGACCATGCCCTCTCCCTGCATGGCGGTCCAACGTTTGATGGGCGAGCCCCCTCCGATCTTACTATACTGCTCCTGAATCTTTGGCGTGCGGCGCTTGGCAATGAATGGGCCGAGCTTACTGTGGGGTATAAAAGGACGATTACACCTGGTAGGTCTATCTCTTGTAACTGAATATAAAATCAGAACCAACATTTTTTTTTTTTTACGTATTGCCCTTAAAAATGCATTATACAAATGTGTTTCGACAACATTTCGTACTTCTGTACTGGGAGTTTCATCAAGTCTGTGTCCATGAAGAGTCTCAACAGGAAGTCGTGTACGTCTTCAAGTTTTTCAGGTCCTCCCATGTTCAGCATCAGGATGCCTGTCTTGGGTTTCCTGCACAACAAGTTCCAAAGCAGGAATTAAAGTGAGCCAATATCATAATCTTACCTCTGCTGCAAAAAATGTGTCTAATTTATTGATAATATTTTTACATGGTATAATAACTCACAACATTAGATACTTTACATCTACGCAATCTAAAAATCTGTACCCATGTACCGTAAGAAATATTTAAATCACCACCCAAATGTTTCTTTAATGGTTAATTAACCATTCTGTAAAAAAGAATAAATAAATAAATAAATAAAAATTATATAGTTAATAGGGCTGGGCAATAAATCAATTTATTTCGATAAATCGTCATTTTAAAAATCGAATTGTTGAAAATTTGCTAAATCGTGAAATCAAATTTTGTGTTTTTGATTATTAAAGACTGTTGTTCTTATGTTCTTTTACATCCAAATATTTTTGTAATTTTGCACAAGTGGCAGAATGCTGAATGGGTGCTTTACAAGACATGTTTACAATCGCTACCAACTACTTAATTGTGGCATTTAAGCACAAACTATGAATGCTAATGAAAGTTTATGATTTAGAATCAGTACACATTATTGTTGTCTGAACATTTTGCACAGGAATTTTTTTTAATAAATGAAATCATTAAATACATGTTTGCTGGATTTATTAGATTAAAATCGTGATCGTCCTGAATGACTGCAAAAATGTAGATTTTATTTTTTGGTCATATCGCCCAGCCCTAATAGTTAATGTTAAAATATATTGTTATCCATGAACTTTCATCATGAATTTTCTACTTTACTGTATTAATATTCTGCCTCTCTTGTTTTAGTGAAATGAGGTCATCCGACTCCAACCTCCACACATCCCCAGGTGGGATGCAATAAAATCAAGGTTTCTTATTGCTTGGGACCTTCAGTTAATTTTAGCACCCCAATTACGGAACTTTTCCCATAACTGTCAGAGAAAAATTCAAAAGGTAATCTGAAAATAAGCGAAAAAGTTTGTTTTTCATATATGCTGATGCAATCATTTCAAATTAACTTAGTAGTGAAATATTATTTGTGTGTGTGTGCATGCTTTTCACCTATTGTCCTGTGTTTCTGGGGTCGCGTTATGGGCCAAAGCTGCAACAGTGGCGCGAGTCCTCATGCTTAGGCTGACACTGCTCCTGGCAACTGCAGCAGATCAAAAATAAAATCAATCTGACATATTAGTTACTGAGTGAAACATGTTGACATACAGCACTTAACAATCGGTCACTTTTTGTTTCAAACTATGCATGAAGAAAAAGTTTTTTCCAGAAAAGAAAAAAAATCCTAAATGGTTGTTGGACACATTTTCTATGTACTGACATAGCTCAAGTGGTAGAGTGGCCGTCCCTCATGCTGAAAGTTGCGGGATCGTTCGTCAACCCTTGAGTGATTTTTTGTTGTTGATATTCTACTCTCTTCCAAGTGTAAAGTTTAGTCTGTTTAGACTGGGACCTATTGTCTTTAAAAAAAAAATGTTTTTAGTAAAATTTACTTTACGAAATTTACTGTGTATTTTGTTTTGTTATGGGCCAGAGTGTTGCAGGTATTAAATGTTTTCATCCTCCAACACACCTGATTCTAAATATCAGGATCGTTATCAGGCTTCTGCAGAGCTCGCTAATGAGCTGAATATAGGAATCAGCTGTGTTCGGAAACATCTAAAACCTGCATTGTCGCCGTGGTTACTAAAGTCAGGCACACCTGGATTAATTAAGGAGTGCTATTGAGTTCAGGAAGTAGTGGATTTGTGCAAAGAGACTATTGATTTGTTAATAGAAAGGATTTTCGTATTTTCTTTTGTGTTATATATGGAGCTGCAAGTAAACTATTCATTCATTCATTCATCATCATCATCATCATCACGCCCTGGACTGCTTGCCAGTCAATCACAGGGGACACATACACCAAACAATTACAAATAAACAATGCACACGCACATTTTCACAATCTTCAATTAGGCTCATAGGTCTACATGTTTTTGGAATGTGGGAGGAAGCTGTATTACCCAGAGAAAATATTTTGTTGACTGTTGACAGACGTTTTGGTGGGTGTGACAATCAGTGGTACTTTTTACTTTGCTGTTCTACACCCAAATCTCTGAAAAAACATTTATTTCTCATGCTGCAATACCTTAAAACGCCGCCAGGGTGCCGAATGAGATTATGCAAGTTTAAAATGCCGAAATTGTGTAACTCAGACTAAATGCTCCACTGAGTAAATTGTAATGTTTCTGGTTAAAACAAACATTACTCGGGAAAAAGATACTGGAACCAATATGTACATTTAATTACACAAAAGTAACAGTGAACATTAAAACACACTCATGTTGAGCTGTCGTTAGGCAAGCCCAATTTGAAGTTAGCGACGAACGGAAATAAAAATTTAGTTTACAAAATAAAATAACATTTAAGACTAACCTATGATTTTAAACTTGTAATAGTGGTGGGACAGTAACTGGACAACAAAGGTGAATCATAAAAGGTACTTAATAATTAGGGTCGTTAAAACATAGATTTAAAGAGACGCAAATTACAATAACAAACTGTTTTTTTTAATTACGGAAAGGCCTGACCGGAAATTGAGCGTCTTTAACCATTTAACTTGCCACTGATTTATGAAACTGACGCCAATGTCAACGATGTGTATTTACTAATTACTCCGTGTAAGGCTACACCATTCATGACCTTTTAACTATACCTAGACAACACCGCAGACGGAACAATAGTTTACTCAAATAAATAGCAACTCGCATGTCTATACATTGATCGTCCGAGGCTAACTTAGCTCGGTAGTACTATACTCACATTGGATCAAGCGACCGGCGTTGCCCAGGACTGTCATTATGATAGTTTCCAATTGTTGTCGTCCCACAAAAAAACGCGCTGACAAATAAGTCGTGCACTTTTGGTCTCTTCAACTGTGCCTGCGGTTGTTTCCTCCTCCCGCGTATTTCACTGTTCGATATGTGAACGAGATTCCTTCAGCTATCGCCTCCAGCTGGCTGTGTCTCAGCAATGTCAAGTTAGGTGGCATGGTTATTACTTCCGGATATTGTTCAAACGTAAAAACTTCTCCAAAATAGACTTTTCCATCCAAATACGGAAAGCATATGCCGTACTAACAGGATTGCATATATTTTCTGTGTAGGTTGAGATTTAGAAGGAAGTGAAAACAAAGTTGCCTCCCATTACAGATGAAATAAAAGCAATAAATTAAATATTTCTACACGCAAAGCGTAACTCCTTTATTGTATTTAATTGTTTTAAAAAGCCACACAAGAACACAACTTCGTTTCGTTTTTGTTGGCTTTTTTTTGGGGGGGGAGGTCATGTCTAGGGTATACTTTATTTTCCAGGTAAATTATGTCACTTCCGTTTATCAACGACCTCTAGCTTGACAACGTGTTGTAAATCTATTACGTTCAATGTACGTCACGCTACTATAACACCACCCTTGCTTGTAGTGGACACGCCCACTGACTTCACAGTGAGTTATGTATGGTTTACAATGTGTAGATCGTTTGTGTAAAATGACCATTGATGTTTGAACTAAAATACATACTTATATAGTGTTCAAGCATAAATATACACACGTGCCTTTAGTTTAGTACGTGCACGTACATTCCCGACCATCGATTTTAAATTGTACCGGTTTTTCTTGATCTACTTGAAGCACTGCCTTCTTTCTGTAGTCTCTCTCTCATCCACGTGAAAGAGAGAACATTTATGCCAAACAAGTCCAAACTTGTGTCTAATACCACGTGGAAACGGATCATCACGCATACACCGCTTGTTACGTCATCATTTTCATTGTCTACTGCCATCTACTGGTTATTGTTATTCATAACGTGAATTTCAGTTATGACTTTCACCATCTAGTCCCAGATTTACAGGAGGAAACATATACATTACTCTCAGTTAGGCATACTGCACTGTACAGAATTTGATTTTCGGGTGAAATTTCAAAATAAGCCTAAAATGTGTTCTGTTAATACAAATTTTCTGTGCGACTCTTTCAGTCTCTGTATCTGCCGCAAACTGCTAATGACAGTTTGGCCACCAACTGAACCAGGAAATGTTTTGGTGGTCCCTTCATGATGAAACACCCGTTGTGAATTTTGCCCTTCAGTTCCTAGTTAGAAACCACAAGTTGTGCAAAAAGTATTGAAACCATTGTACATTTGCATTCACAAGTTTAGAGAAAGTCAAATTATATGGTCATAATATTATCATAGTTTAATCAAATAGTCCAAAGGACGTTTTTTGTTAGTGTTTTCATATATCCATATGCAGATAGGAAAATCATTTATATAAGTAACACACCAAACTACTCAGTTGTGTTTGTTTGCATCATTTTATTTAAGTGCCGTATACTCCAATTTTCTCAGATCACAAAAAAGAACCCAACAAAAATTTGATGCCACATACATAACCGTTATTACTTGATTCACCAGTAGCAGCCCAGACTTTTGTTCATTTCCTTGCAAGAAAGTAATCAAATGTTCTTCAGCACGACAAAATTGCCAATGTTACTATAGTGATTTGAAGTTATTCCCAACTGTGAATACACATCAGCATCATCACTGTAAACAATCCAAAGACACACAAAAATCTTGCCAATTTTTCCTTCTTGGATATTTGGACAGGAGAGGAAAATGAGGAGCAATTGCTAAAAAAACAAAAACAAAAAACACTTTGAGCCGTGTTGCCGATTGTAGAATAATTGCAAAGCTTCAGCCCGAGCGTAGACCGAGCTAGAAAGACGACAATTAAGGCAGGAAACCATCAAGCACATTCAGTACTTCACAATTACGGGGAAATGCGTTTGTTGTTGACAGCACAAGTAGACATGATTAAGCGAACGTGATTGCACTATTGCGGGGGACACAATCAGAAGCGTGGATGAGCACCATACGGACGACAACTTGGTGTGATTGGGTCTCAATTTGAGAACCGGTAATGAAGACGGCAACAGAAAAAACACTGGAACATTGATTCAATATTGACGTTTATGTGATGGTTCAGGCGAGGCCTAGAGTGAGTGTGTTTAGGGCCGGCAGCGCTGGATGAATCTTGGGTAAAGGCAGACGTCTCTGATGTGGTGTCTGTTCAGCAGCCAGGTGAGGAAACGCTCGAGGCCAAGGCCGTAACCACCATGAGGACATGTGCCATACTTCCTCTGAATCATAGAAGTAAGTAAGAAATGTATATGCTCAATTAAGCAGGTAGGCAAAAAGTCACCCAGAAAGTGGTCAGTTACCTGATCGGTGTACCAGTAGTACGGGGTTGGGTCGATGCCCTCCCTCTTGTAGCCCTCAAACAGCTCCTCGGCGTCCCAGATACGCATCGAACCTCCTACAATCTCACCCACATTTGGCATCAAAACGTCAACCTGCAAGACGGTTAAATTGGTATATCACTTGTCACCGTCAGTGGGATTAAACTCTTTGACTGCCAAACACGTTTAATAACGTTTAGTAAAATCGAAATGAGGGCTGCCAAAAACGTTAAGACGTTAACTATGTTTTTTTGTTTTTTTTTGGGAAACGGGTGGAGGAAAGCCATGGCCAGCTGTGCTGATGAAAGATGAGAGTTCAATCTTTCATTTGGTAGTATGTGTGCTTCCATAGTCCAAACACAAAATTTTCTGTGGACCTTAAAAGATCAGTCAAAATGCTTAAATCAGCTGGCACCCACAGCATCCCTTTTCTGAAAACGGTTGGCAGTCAAAGAGTTAAGAGAGGAAGAGGCACAGAAGACCCCCTACTAAGCTCGCAATACAGCATAAGCAGAAAGGTGCACAATTTAGTTTTCGATCCAATAGGGATCTTGTGGGCTTTGCAGAGTTGAGTGCAGTTTGAATCGAGGCCAGCGCGATCAATAATGGCGCCTACCGACTCTGTGAGCCGACTGTCCTCAGGGCAGCGCTGCATGTAGAAGGATTTGATCTCGGCTGGGAAACGACAAAGGAGAATTGTTTCGTTGATGGCATCTGTCATCAGCCTCTCGGGGGCCTCTGGGATGTCCTGACAGACACAAAAACAGCAAAGACAAATGATAAGAAGGTTATGAGGATAACACATTTAGTATAAAAAGGAATTCATGGGTGATCTCAGTGAATTATTATTTTGAGAGTAGAATTTTATTTTGTTAAGCACTGCTCCAATTTTCAGTTTGCCATTTGTAAATGCACATATTTGGCCATTTTCTTGGGGAATTATTTGCTGAAAAACATGCCTATTCTCAATTTAAGTATTCAGGTAAAACTGTTATATAGTACATTAGCATTGCTTTGGCGCCATCTTGCTGCCCAGGAACAACTGTTTGTGAACGTGTAAGTGAATTAAGGAACTTAATACAGTGTATTGCAGCCATCTTGTGGAATGTATTAGCAATTAGTTGCTGATTTTTCCTTTTCGAGCCCGATTTCGATCCATATAACCATGAATTAATTATTTTAATATCTTTTTCCCATAAATTAATAAGAAAATGAAATTTTAAAGGCCATTTTTTAAATCTTACTGTTTTCTTGATTTCGGTTTGACCCCTCCGTGAGTCATCACCTTATCGTGGTGGAGGGGTTTGCGTGTCCCAATGAGCCTGGGAGCTATGTTGTCCGGGGCTTCATGCCCCTGGTAGGGCCACCCAAGGCAAACAGGTCCTAGGTGAGGGACCAGACAAAGCATGGCTCAAACGACCCCAATGATGAGTACAAACCTTGGATTTTCGTTTCCCTTGCCCAGACGCGGGTCACCGGGGCCCCCCTCTGGAGCTAGGCCTGGAGGTGGGGCTCGAAGGCGAGCGTCTGGTGGCCGGGCCTATACCCATGGGGACCGGCCGGGCACAGCCCGAAAAGGCAACGTGGGTCCCCCTTCCCATGGGCTCACCACCGGTGGAAGGGGCCAAAGGGGTCGGTGCGCAGTGAGTTGGGTGGCAGCCAAAGGCGGGGGCCTTGGCGGTCTGACCCCCGGCTACTGAAGCTAGCTCTGGGGACATGGAATGTCACCTCTCTGACAGGGAAGGAGCTCGAACTGGTGTGCGAGGCTGAGAAGTTCCGACTAGATATAGTCGGACTCACCTCCACACACGGCTTGGGTTCTGGTACCAATCCTCTCGAGAGGGGCTGGACCCTCTTCCACTCTGGAGTTGCCCACGGTGAGAGGCGCAGAGCAGGTGTGGGCATACTCATTGCCCCCCAGCTAGCCGCCTGTACGTTGGGGTTTACCCCGGTGAATGAGAGGGTAGCCTCCCTCCGCCTTCGGGTGGGGGGACGGGTCATGACTGTTGTTTGTGCTTATGCACCGAACAGCAGCTCAGAGTACCCACCCTTTCTGGAGTCCTTGGAGAGTGTGCTGGAGAGCGCACCCCCTGGAGACTCCCTCGTTCTACTGGGGGACTTCAACGCTCACGTGGGTAATGACAGTGAGACCTGGAGGGGCGTGATTGGGAGGAATGGCCCCCCCGATCGAAACCCGAGTGGTGTTTTGTTATTGGACTTCTGTGCTCGCCACGGACTGTCCATAACGAACACCATGTTCAAGCACAAGAGTGTCCATATGTGCACCTGGCACCAGGACACCCTAGGCCGTAGTTCGATGATCGACTTTGTAGTCGTGTCATCGGACTTGCGGCCGTATGTGTTGGACACTCGGGTTAAGAGAGGGGCGGAGCTGTCAACTGATCACCACCTGGTGGTGTGTTGGCTCCGATGGCGGGGTAAGATGCCGGTCCGACCAGGCAGGCCCAAACGTACTGTGAGGGTCTGCTGGGAACGTCTGGCAGAATCCCCTGTCAGAAAGAGTTTCAACGCCCATCTCCGGCAGAGCTTCTCCATTGTCCCGGGGGAGGCGGGGGACATTGAGTCCGAGTGGACCATGTTCCGCGCTTCAATTGTTGAGGCGGCCGATCGGAGCTGTGGCCGTAAGGTGGTTGGTGCCTGTCGTGGCGGCAATCCTCGAACCCGCTGGTGGACACCAGCGGTAAGGGATGCCGTCAAGCTGAAGAAGGAGTCCTATCGGGCCTTTTTGGCCTGTGGGACTCCGGAGGCTGCTGACGGGTACCGGCTGGCCAAGCGGAATGCGGCTTTGGCGGTCGCTGAGGCAAAAACTCGGGCATGGGAGGAGTTCGGTGAGGCCATGGAAAACGACTTCCGGACGGCTTCGAGGAAATTCTGGTCCACCATCCGGCGTCTCAGGAGAGGAAAGCAGTGCACCGTTAACACTGTGTATAGTGGAGACAGAGTGCTGTTGACCTCGACTCGGGACGTCGTGAACCGGTGGGGAGAGTACTTCGAAGACCTCCTCAATTCCACCAACACGCCTTCCTTTGAGGAAGCAGGGTCTGGGGACTCTGAGGTGGGCTCCCCTATCTCTGGGGTCGAAGTCGCCGAGGTGGTTGGAAAGCTTCTCGGTGGTGGATGAGATCCGCCCGGAGTTCCTGAAGGCTCTGGATGTTGTGGGGCTGTCGTGGTTGACACGTCTCTGCAGCATCGCGTGGACATCGGGGACGGTGCCTCTGGATTGGCAGACCGGGGTGGTGGTTCCCCTTTTTAAGAAGGGGGACCGGAGGGTGTGTTCCAACTTTAGAGGGATCACACTCCTCAGCCTCCCAGGTAAGGTCTATTCAGGGGTGCTGGAGAGGAGGGTCCGTCGGGAGGTCGAATCTCGGATCCAGGAGGAGCAGTGTGGTTTTCGTCCCGGCCGTGGAACAGTGGACCAGCTCTACACCCTCAGCAGGATCCTCGAGGGTGCGTGGGAATTCGCCCAACCAGTCCACATGTGCTTTGTGGACTTGGAGAAGGCGTTTGACCGTGTACCTCGGGGAGTTCTGTGGGGGGTGCTTCGGGAGTATGGGTTACCGAGCCCCCTGATACGGGCCATTCGGTCCCTGTACGACCGATGTCAGAGTCTGGTCCGCATTGCCGGCAGTAAGTCGAATTTGTTTCCGGTGAGGGTTGGACTCCGCCAAGGTTGCCCTTTGTCACCGATTCTGTTCATAACTTTTATGGACAGAATTTCTAGGCGTAGCCGAGGCGTTGAGGGGGTCCGGTTTGGTGGCCTCAGCATTGCATCTCTGCTTTTTGCAGATGATGTGGTGCTGTTGGCTTCTTCAAGCCGTGACCTCCAGCTCTCACTGGAGCGGTTCGCAGCCGAGTGTGAAGCGGTTGGGATGAGGATCAGCACCTCCAAATCCGAGACCATGGTCCTCAGTCGGAAAAGGGTGGAGTGCCCTCTCCGGGTCGGGGAGGAGGTCCTGCCCCAAGTGGAGGAGTTCAAGTATCTTGGGGTCTTGTTCACGAGTGGGGGTAGGTTAGAGCGGGAGATCGACAGGCGGATCGGTGCAGCGTCTGCAGCGATGCGGACGCTGTATCGGTCCGTTGTGGTGAAGAAGGAGCTGAGCCGAAAGGCAAAGCTCTCGATTTACCGGTCGATCTACGTTCCTACCCTCACCTATGGTCACGAGCTGTGGGTCGTGACCGAAAGAATAAGATCCCGGATACAAGCGGCCGAAATGAGTTTCCTCCGCAGGGTAGCCGGGCTCTCCCTTAGAGATAGGGTGAGAAGCTCGGTCATCCGAGAGGGACTCAGCGTCGAGTCGCTGCTCCTCCACGTTGAGAGGAACCAGTTGAGGTGGCTCGGGCATCTGGTTCGGATGCCTCCTGGACGCCTCCCTGGGGAGGTGTTCCAGGCATGTCCTACCGGCAGGAGGCCCCGGGGACGACCCAGGACACGCTGGAGAGACTATGTCTCTCGGCTGTCCTGGGAACGCCTTGGGGTCCCGTCAGATGAGCTGGCTGAAGTGGCTGGGGAGAGGGAAGTCTGGGCTTCCCTGCTAAAGCTGCTGCCCCCGCGACCCGACCCCGGATAAGCGGAAGAAGACGGACGGACGGACGGACTGTTTTCTTGAAATTTACTATTTACTAATGTATTTAAAAGTATTATCATACATTTGTGAAAGACCTGATAATTCAAAAATCTTTTTAACTATTGAATTTTAATTATGAAAATATCTTCATCTCATCTTTGCTGATGTCAATGTTTGTGTAACACTATAGTGATTACAACACGTGTTACTTTCATTAATAAACTAAATCATTTGACCGCTTACTGCCTCCACAAAATTTACATTGGAATTTAAAATGTGGGCAGTTTTTAGCATCTCGTTAACATTTAAGAGCGATTGATGCTCCATAATGAATCAATATCGGATTGAACTGCAGTGAATTGAATCGGAAGAAATTGAAATCGAACGGAACTGAACTCTTGTGAATCAAAATCAAATTGATAGAGGAAATTAGAATCGATACCCAACCCTACTAAAAAACTATCACCAAGTTCCTACCATATTATAGTCACGCATTGTGAATTACAGACTTCACATAGGATTTATGATGCCACGAGAAAAATATTCAAATAAACGTTTGCGTCATGCTCACCTCTCCAAACTCATAGTAGGTTCCATCATCCTTCTTGACGTCATGTTCTTTGAGCCACTCGATGGCATCAGAGTAGTTCATCCTCTTGAACGGCCTTTTAGGAGGTTTGAAGTCCTGAAACATATGAATACATTATCTGTAAATAAAATGTCAAATTCAGAATGCAATTCCCAAACTCCACCAAACCACCCCAGTGGATCTCGTTTGGTACCGGGTTGATGTCATAGAGCAGTTCCGCCGCAGGGGATTTTAGCACTCGGTCCACAACATCGCACACCAAATCCTCCAGTCTGTTCAGCAGATCCTCAAAGGTTATGAAGGGACACTCGGCTTCAACGTGAGTGTACCTGTGCAGAAAATAATGGAGACGATACATCATAAAAGAGGCATCCACTTCACACAGACACCATTTTGCTTTGCATGCTAGTACAAAGCCAGCTGGTGCTGTACCGTAAACTCAGAAATTAGCGGACAACAACTACTAGTGACTAACTTGGCTGCGTGTCTGGGTTCACCTTAAGGTTACTCACTGAAGAATGTGGACGCACTGTACGGTAAACTAGTCGCATTTGTTTTGCTTGGCTAGAGAGTAGATTGACTGGCGTGCTCACTCTGAGAGATGCCTGCGGGTGCGCGACTGCTCAGCTCGGTATGACTGAGCAATGCAGAAATTGTCGCCCAGCGCAGGGATGCACGTCTCCAGGTAAAGCTGGGAAGACTGCGTCAGGTACGCCTGCTCGCCAAAGTAGTTGAGGTTAAACAGCGTGGAGCCGCCCTCCACCTGAGTCTGCACCAAAGTCGGAGGAAAAACCTACACAGGAAACAAGAATTCTTGATTAAGTGTGTGGCCGATGAAAGGCAGCGTCTGGGTTTGCCTACGCAAATAGCTGAGATCCCCTCATCCAGTACATAATACAGATGAACCATAAACATTTCTTATATGGGACCTCACGAGCCTAAACATGACATTCTGATTAATATTACATTTGTGGAATAAGAATTATGAAGCAAAATCCAGCCTTTTTTTTTAATCCATCTCAGGGGGCGGCCATTTTGCCACTTGCTGTTGAGTGAAAATGGCATCAGTTGCTCAGGGCTCAGCAAAGACCAATCAAAGCACAGCTACAGAAAACAGGTGAGCTGTGATTGGTCGTGGCCTGAGACCTTGGGGAACTGTGATGTCATCTTCAGTCCACAGCAAGTGGCAAAATGGCCGCCCCCTGAGATGGATTTAAATTTAAAAAAGGCTGGATTTTGCTTCATAATTCTTGCTTCAGAATATCGTATTTAGGCCAGTGGGGCTGCATAAAACATATTACTGTAAAAAAAAAAAAAATTGTGGGGTCGACTTCCCCTTTAACTGTTTAGACTATACTTTTAGTAGGGATGTTTGATACCAATTTTTCCCCCCAGCCCGATCGTAGTGCGATACCAACTACCGATAACACTTGCACTTTTGATACATGAAATTCTGCCCCCAAGCCCCACCACAAAAAAAAAAGACAGAAAGACTTATATATCCCAATACAGTGTAGCATTTTTGTAAAAAATTCCAGTTCCTGAATGCAGCACATCGATCACAGTCAAAAAAAGAAGAAAGAAAAAACGATCAGCAAGTTGAAGAAAGCACATTTAAAACACACATTGCAATGAGAGCACAGCGGATTGGAAATCATTTTTAAGAAAATCCAGATATTGTCCTTGCTATGTGAAAACACTTATGTCCATTTTTTAGATTTCCAAAAACATATAAATGTAAAAAAGTGATAAAAATGGACGTAAGTGTTTTTCACATAGCAGCGACAATATGAAGAAGACTAATAGAATAAATATGATCCCCTTTGCTACGGAGTAACAAGTAAGCCATTGATTTGGTAAATTAAAGCCGAGTACACGCATATCAATTGTCGGACCGATTTTGAACCCGATTCCCCATTTTTGCTATAAGTCAACACAGACCAGATAATCAGGTGATACTGATCAATCCTCCAGCAAGCCTGGCATCTGTTAAGAGTGTGTTTTTCTCCCAAATGTGCTTGGAAAATAATTATTAATGTTAAACGTCCTTAATATTAGGGATTGGTGAGTACCAATCCCTTTATCAGCTACCCTATTGTGGCTGTTGTATGATCAAGAACTAGAAATGAGAACAATATAAAATTGCCGTTAATTTCAGGCAATTTTAAGGAAAAATGCTATATTGGGATATATATAGGTCATCTTTTAAAATTATTTTGGGGAGGGGGATTTTTATATCTCAAAAGCACGCATGGTATCACTGACTAAAGAGATGGGTGCTCGCACTGGTATCGGTCTAGAAAAAAGGTAGTAGAGAAGTAGTATAATAGCTCGTGCTGAAGCCGGAAATAAAAACAGAAGCAGCTGCCTATTTTTTCCCCACATTTTGAAAATTGTTTGAAATGTTAAAAATTGCCATCCAGGCTTAACCCTCCAGCTGGTCCTGCATTAGCAGGTAGTAAACTAAGATGCCCTTTTGAAGTTGTGCTTCACCTCGTAGTAGCCACGGCTGAAGAAGTGCTCCCTGAAGCACTGCGTGACCGTGGATCGGACTCTGAGGACCTTGGACACGTTCTCTCCTCTGATCATCATGTGACGGTTGTTAAGCTGGACGTCCACGTCAGACTCTTCATTCAGGATGTTGTCGGCCCCGCCTGCTGGCGCCAGGCCAATCAGCTCCCAGAAGTCGCAGTGGAGTTCATGACCTCCTGGCGCCTAGGAGAGTAATAGAAACTTGGGAAAAGGCCGTTTCTGAATTTTACTATGTCAGCACAATTCCACTAATTTACACAATAGCCACGCCCACAACAAGTTTCAGTAACTCGGCAGCCAGGCTGAGCCAATATCCAGAGGTGGATCAGTCCCCTGCACTGCGGCTGTCTGAAACACTATGGCGATACAAAAACGTAAGCAGAGCTCCATTAAAAAAAAAACTGATGCACAGATTTGCAGTAGCCAATAGAATTAGCATCTGATAAGTAGCACACAAAGTGCAGCTACCCCAAGAACTACCCATAGTCGTCATGGTAATGCAATGTGCAGTCGCCATCGGCCCATCAGTGTATGGGAACACTGTCGATAGTTTTACATAGTGAAAAAAAAATACATGTAATATATAATCATTTTGAATAAATGACTTTATTGAAACGTGCAAAATATGTAAGCATTTTGGGTTTGTGTGCATGATAAGCGGGCGTGTTCACCTGTTTTCCTTCAGGAACTTGCGTCACGGTCCCATAAAGTGCTACACTGCTCTCCGTGGATAACAATAAGCCATTATAGCACTGGCACTGGAGACAAGAACAAGAACAGTCAGTTGGTAGACGTTAATACACAAACATTAAAAAAAATTAAATACTGCGAAAGTGAGTAAAACAATAACTACACAGGAGAACAATATATTTTATGAGTGATGTCAGTCAATGGACAATTTCAATATTTTCAAAAAAGGTCATAAAGGGTTAATTTTACCAGTTTATCAGACAGCACACACTGCAGGAAACCCGTTCCATCTCTCAACACAAGAAACATCAAATTTTTCCCTGTAGACAAAAACAATTCAATTAAAATGGGTCAACTTTTTGGAGAGTAGTAAATATCCATCTATGTGTGATTTGAAGTCTGCCAACCTTGTCGCCTAAGGCGATGAACCCATCCAAACACTTTGACTCTCTGACCTCTCTTTGGTTCCAGAGCATTGATTTTTACCTGCAAAATACAAGAAGAAGGGAAAGCTCAAGGGAAATTGGAGGATATCAACACTGCCAAATGACTCCCGTTCTGACATTAAAGTTGTTGCTTATATCAACATTCCATTCATCAAAATGACTGAGGATTAAACAACAATAAACCCAAAGACGAACCGTCTCCGGATTGGGCAAACTGGCGTCCTTTTCAATAATTATTTTCTTGGCTTCTTCCAGGTTCTTCTCTCTCCTTTCAGTATCTTCCGCCTGTAAAACAAACATACATCAAAAAAACAAAACAGTCAGACTGATGAAGAAAACAACAACAAAAGTAGCAACCAATATACACACCTCTTTTTTTTCTTTGGACTCATTCTTGGCCTGTTCACGGTTAAAAGCTTTCTTTGCATTCTTCATCTGCGTCTTGGAGATCACTGCCCAACGCTGACAGAAACAAACAAGATATCAAAAACATTGAAATTTACTACAAATGGTTATATACGATTCTTAATAATGTGCAAATCTTGTAAAGTAATGCACGATATAAAGATACCAAAATAATATCAATAATAATCGCAAATTAAATGTGCTTGCAACAAAGTTCATGATGCACTCTGCCGTAAAATACCAAAGAATATGAACAGACCAGAGTGTGGCGTACGTAGTTGCAGGTAGGTAGAGTGGAGCCAGTGTTTTATTTATTTATTTTCTTAAACGTGTTGGGGTGGAGAACATCCTCTTAGTGTTTGAAATTGACAACGTAGTGCTTGCAAAATGTCTGCCCCATGAGAAAGAATGAAAACAGATGGATTAATCTGGTTAATTATTTTTCCATAAATGCAATATTAATGAGAATATCATGTATTCACTAGTGGGGGCATATAGAACATATTGCAAAGAACATTTTTGTGTTGATATACAGTCGCCATTCTACGTCACTACGCACTGAATGCGTTGCGACGTTAATAACAATGACGGCGTACATCCAAATAAAGTTTCTACAAAATGTATTAAACTGGAAATGATTTTTGAAAAATGAATCTCATAGTTATGTTACTAAGTAAATGTGAAACAAAACAAAAAATCCTGCTACCTCTTCCTCTTTCTGTGAGTCTACGTAGATTGTAGGGAATGGTTCTTTGCCAATGAAGAGCAGAGCCTGTGAAGGTAAATCAAAAACACAATCATCAGATATCAGGGTGAAAATATCACCAACATTCTTGGATTTTTTTTTTTTAATTAACTAGTTAAAAAAATAGGAGTGAAAACTTAATACAAAACTTTGGAGTTTATTTTGAGTCATATCGATGGATGCACATGGTGTGAGCGTGACCTCAATGGCGTTCAGTTCAGTCAGCATCAAAGGTTGAGGATGTTTGGGGGATAGCTTGACCTTGTGAGTTCTTAATTCAGATCAGTGTTTTGTGGTATTTGAATTTGAGTTAATATTTTTTTCATGACTCTGTAATAATAGCAGTGAACTATTTTTACACTTGAATCACAGCTGTGAATGTAAAAAAAAATGCAACTTGAAACATTGCCTGTACTGTGCTTACCTTGAGAGGTGTCTTGAAGGGTTTCTGCTCGGACCCATCTCCATCCTGGTCGTTGCCACATTTGTCCGACACATACACTTCCCCTGGGGGTACACAAGTACAGTAGATTGATGGTTAATACACTTAGTCATCTCCATATGACTGGTCACTTTCTGCAGCTTCCCTATTACGTGTTTTTTAATAGTCACAGGTTATTCGCTTATTTTCACTTATATCGCAGGATTGTGAAGTGACTATTTTTCCACACAGGATGTTACTGCAGAGAAATAAGCCTGAATCAGGAGGAAAGAGTACCTGGTGTAATTAATGTGTTGCCGTATCTGGATTAGAGGCTCAAATTCTGCGAGTTGGAAGGGGCGCATCATGTTTCTGACATTACAAAGACATATTTGTATTGTATTTCATAAATTTTGTCACTTGTGGTTTTTCAATACTCTTTTGTTACATACAGCACAATACCCAAATGCACCTGGATCTCGGCTGTATTGATTTATTGAGGCCCTAATAAGTGGCCTTGATAAGGAAATAGGTTAAGCAAGGGAGTAAGGTTTCAATTTGATGGACAATAAAGGCTCAAGCATATCAGAACAAAAATAAGGAAGGGTACTGCTATTTTCGGTTTCAATCTGAATAGTTAAAGCACTAATAAATCCATAATACAGACCAGTATAAAAGGTTGTAAAACCCTTAAATGCATTGGATCTTACAGCAATGAAATGAAGAAATCACAAACTGTTATCTTAAATGATTATTATTAGTCTTATCATTTTACATTGAATGTTGCACCTGGCGTAACAATAAATTTGGAAGAAAAAACTTAGCGCCATTACACGAATGCACTATTTTTTTTTTATTGCTTTTTTTTTTTATTGCAGCACAGTCACTACATAAAACATTGAGTGTATGATTTATACTACAGGTGATAGCAAATGTCTTTTTTTTTACAGAAATTGTGAGAACAATTAAATTGTGATACGCGAACATAATTCACTGATGTAGCAGTAGATCCAGTGCGGCAAAATAACAGCTGCAATGGGTTACCATTCGGCTATTTATTTAATTATATTACAACACTAACATTAATACAACACTATTTTGAGCAGTACGTTAATTCAGCGCAAATTAGTCAGTCTGAGAGCTTGGGAATTACTATTATGCTAACTGTGAGCATGTCTGCGACTGATGCAATTGGTAAGGTACTGCATTTCACCAGAAGTGAGGCGACTGACATACCGGTATTTAGCCTAGAGACTTTCAATGATTTTCTTACTTACCATCAGCCACTTGGTCCACATCTGTGCTTACATCTGTTGCCATATCGGCGCTTTTGCAGTCCGCTGACGAAATTATATAAAAATAAAAAATGCAAGAGGCAAGTCTACCGGCTGTGCTTGGTCCTGTTGTAGTGCTTGACTAATAGCTCTACACACTGGTTTTGCTACATTTGCTGCAATCTAAATAAGGACGTCCTTTTCTCTGTGGGCTATAAAAGTCGTACGCTCATTGGACATTGTTCTAAGTCGATTCAATACCCAATAATTCAATTGGTGGTACTGATATTCAGCAACCCTACATCACGTACACTGATGTAATTAGCATATACTGTACAGTGTGTGTGTGAGATTGTCTCTATTCTTGTTATTGAATGTATGCTTTGGTGAAGAAAAGGAGCAGGTTTTTTTTATGTGCAGGGAAGCAGAATCATATATTTTGGAAAGTTTTTTTTTTTTTTTAACCTGTATTTAATGATACCTCCTTGAAAGGTGAACAAAATAAGAAGTCACATATGAGGCATTACACAATACAACCGTCGTCCGAAAGAAGTTTCAGGCACTTGCTTCCTTTGAAGTTTTGATATAGAGAGCAATAAAAGCACATGGCTGAAGTTAATCAATTAATAACATGACAATAACTATTATTTTGAATTGACACACTAAAACTTACAAGCTAAATTCACTGATTGACTACCATTAGTGGCCTCTGCAAAATTTTGTCTAAAATAACAAAAATCTCTTGTCCAAATTAACACATCTTAAGTGGACAAACATGAAATATGTATGTGTATATGTATATATATATATATATATATATATATATATCAATCAACTTATCAATATAAGGAATATAATAATGTACTAATGTAATGAATAAAGTGTGAGCCATATTTATTTATATATTTATTATTATTTTATGTTTCACTCTCCTTTAAAGTTTAACATAAATGGATTATTGCTGGTAGCCACTGTGTCGGATTTGGTCATTCCGGTCAGATGACATGAAAGAAAATTTATTTTTAATCACACTTTAAAAAAAAAAAAAATCTTATAATAATCTTGAATTTGGTAGCACTATATGAGATCATTTTCGGTTTAGATACTGCATCAGCCCGAATTAAGCCCACAAACGAACAATTGAGTGCAACAACAATTTGATCTATTGAATAATAAATCACAAACTGTTAGCTTTCATGATGTTGTTCCCAAATGTAAAATAATAATAATAATAATGGGCAATGCACAATATTCGTCTCTTCTATTCATTCAATCTACACAAAACACAATGATTTACACTACAGTTGACAACTAATGACGTTTATTATACAGGTTTTATTTAAATTATGTCCTGACGATAAGTGAACGTAATTGACTGACGCAACAATACATTCAGTGTAGCAAAATGACAGCTGTGACGGTTACAATTACGCTACAATGACTTCATTTTCACACGTCCGTTTTATCTTCACCATGTAATACGTTAATGCTTCGTAAATTAGCTAAAACATAGGTGAATCTGAGAATTCGGGAATTACTAGCATGCTAACTGCTAGCATACCTGTGACTGATGCAATTGGTACTGTACACATGTCATCAGAAGCTAGGTGGCTAATATACTTAGCACGTACATTTTCATTGTTTTCTTCCTTACCAACAGACACTTGGTCCACACCTTTAGTTATATCTGTCGCCATATCAGTCCAGGCGCTGTTGTAGTCCGCTCACGAAATGATTTCGTAAAACACACAAGGCAAGATGCAAGTGCCGGTGCTGTATCGGTCCTGCTGCAGTGCTTGACATGTAGCCCTACACGTACACACACTGTTCCTACCGCATACGCTAAAACCCAAGGAACTTCTTCCGCTGTGAGCCGAAGAATACTGTCACCCATTGGACTGTTTCAACGGAGATTCAATACCCGCAAATTCAATTGGTGGAATTCTATTGTAAGCATGATCATTTGAAACACCCTTTTTCTCATAAATGAACTTGTTTTTTTGGTTTCGTTTTAAATACAGCGTACACGGTACAGTATGTTACATGTTATTAAATTACATGTTGAGTTGTACTTAAGAGACAAATAAAGATTAAATCTTCTTGAAAAATTTATGAAACCGAAATCTGGAAGTGTTTAGCATTTTAAGGATATAACAAAAAAAAAGTTTGACTAAAATCAACTTTATTTGTAGAGCACTTTAAAAGTGTGTAGAATTTAGCGCCATCTACTGGTAAACTAATAGAATGCAATGACTACGCTTAGAAACAAACATCCGGGCATTTCTGATTTTTTTAATTTTATTTAACATTTTGACTTGTGACGTAAACTTGACTACTTTTACAAAGTTCTTCTCCTTTGGATAGCCGTCGCAGAAAGATGGCAGCCTCTTCCCTGTAAGGTGTGGCACGTCCTATGTACAAGACGATTACATTATATATATATATATATATATATTTATGTTATTGTTGATGTGATAGAACTTTTTTGGGGCATGTTATTGGAATTAATAGTATTTTTTTTTAATGAATAAACATTGGAAAATAAAAACATTCTTGTACACACTGTCCCCTTTAAACAATTTCAAACATACTCAACATTGCGTTACAGTCCAAAAATATTATCTTAAAAATAGCTGAGCTAAAGTTAATTAAAATAACAATCACAGTCCTCGGTGACTTATGTCACCAACAAGCAGGACTAGAGTGAGACTCATTTTCAGCCCGGGAGTTTCATGGCTCAGACCAGCCCACTTTAGTTCACAACATTTTACTGAAGATCTATAATTGTACTATCCCTACTGTATCAGTCTAAAACAGCTTTTTATTCCTTCCAACATCGATATTCACATTCTGTGCTTACAAGATCAGACTCATTATTTCACCAAGTATGAGAACACAAATAGAAAACATTTACGGTGATTAACAAATTTATTACTGCACCTGTAATAGCCATTAAGAATCATCAAGTGCTTTGATGAGTAATTTCATTTTCAGTCAGCTCTCCATGTTTTATCATTTTGAACAGGAATGGGGACTTTGTGGCAATTTCGTTGAAATTTATTTACAATTGGAAAAACTTATGACAGTTTTCATTCATATCAAGCATTCAACCACTCCCTTTTATGTATATCAGACACTTTCTTTGATCCCAGAAAAATGTATAACAGTGTTACAGTGGCGTGGTTTCTTGTCAAATAATAAATTGTTTCTCCTTTTGGTGATAACCATTGTAATAAAGATCGTCCCAGTGCTCCTGATTAGCCTTTCAGAGCGAGTAAAATCCCACAATGGAATTCTTCAAAGTGGCCTCTGCAGTTTTTTTGCGACAGATAACTGAAATCATGTGTACAAATAAATTCAGTTTTAGTGTGCAAAGATTAAATGACTTTTGAATCAAAGACAATTTTTAATGCATAATTGTTTTTTCCCTTTATTTTAACCAAACAAATGTGTTGTAATTAGTGTACAATAAAATTAACATAGGTATCATGGTAATCAGACCTGTCAATGTAATCGGTAGCGTTAATCTACAAAGTTACTGATAATAATGAAGTCAGTGTTGATCACAATACATTTCCTCGCTTTGAATTTTTACTTGATCATCACAATTTCGAATCATTTAAGGCCATGTAGAAATAATATCTTTTACATGAATGAATGTCCGCTGGAGCTGTGGGGGGAAACCACAAGCAACTGGTTCTCTAACAATTTGACCAAAACTAAAATACCCCAAGCATCCAAACAGTAAATCATGAGGATATCCACACATCTTAACCAAAAACACAATCCTTTTCATTCTGAGGAGAAAACACCCTGGCTTGTACTGTCCATCAACGCTGATCTATCAGAGGGAATGAGATGAAATAACCCAGTGTGGAACCT
Organism: Vanacampus margaritifer; assembly: GCF_051991255.1. Taxonomy (NCBI): domain Eukaryota; kingdom Metazoa; phylum Chordata; class Actinopteri; order Syngnathiformes; family Syngnathidae; genus Vanacampus; species Vanacampus margaritifer. The sequence goes on along the minus strand of NC_135445.1, from coordinate 15,085,503 downwards.
GCGATGACGCCGAGGAAGATCCAAGTGTTGAAGGACATGACACACAACATCAGCATGTAGCCCAACGTCACCTGTAGCAAGTGGAGCAATGTCTGGATTCCGTGGAGCAACCAGCTGAGGACAGGATACAGATAATTAATTTATCCATTTATTTAAGTCTCTCTTGTAAAGAAAGTCATTTGATCATAGTAACAATTTGGCAGAAAAAAAAGCATTAGCTATAAAAAACAAAAATAAAAAAGTTGTGGAAACTAGAAATAAAATACCCGCCGCTGTTGCTCGGAAAGATGGGGGTTGATTCTTTGGGAGTCAATGAGGATTCAGAGGTGCTGCTTTCCAGCACAGGATTGCTGTTGCTCTGGCTGGCCGGCTCGCTGGAATAAGGAGTGAAATACCGAGCCAAAGCCGTGCTCCTGTTAAGCCACACCCTCCACACTTTGAGCAGCTCATACAAGACTGTCACCAGCATGACCACTATCACTGACGCAAACATACCTGAGGGGACACACATACAAAGATTTGGAGCAGAAACAATATACAGTGAAACCTTTATGGGTTAATGCAGTCCATTCTGGATGAAGAATAGATATACAAATTCAGAAAGCATGGAGCGTCTTGTGACTTCTTCCCACTTCCCACTTCCCTTTGAACATGGAAAATCAATATTAGGTGTGTGTTGTCAAATTTGGCTTGTTTTGTAATTTTTGATGTTGTTTTATTTTTGTTATTGATAATTTTTTTAATTTTTATTTTTTATTTTCTTCTTTTTCATGTTCAAACAAACTCAAACTCAATTCTGGGGCGCTCCATGTGAGTTCATCACATTTTGATTTTATTTATTTGTTTTACCTAATCAAAATTTAAAAAAGTATTACATTTGTTTAAGATAAACTACAATAACTACTTTCCAGTAGAAAAAAATGCCATCTAAAATATCTCACCTTTATTTATAAAGCACTTTAAAACAACCATCGCTGAATACAAAGTGCTGTGCATGGAATATGAATCAGTAAAGATAAGCGAAACAAAATAACACAAAATAAAATAATTTTACATATTTCGAAAATACCATATTTTCATTCATTCGATGTGATCCTAAATTCTGTCTTTTTACCCCCCTGCAAAACACTGAGAAGTATACACGGTGATTTTTTCACAGCATTCAATTTTTTTTTTTATCATGTAATTCTTTTTTTTAAAATTCTGCTTTAGTGGGTTTTATGAGCTGGAAGCCCAAATTATTAAAAAGAAAGAAAAAGAATACCTGAAATCACTTAAATTGCGAACCCTCAATCTATAATTGATGAAAGTTTGACTTTTAATGGAATGGAATTATGGTAATAAATGAACTTTCCCATGATATTCAAATTTTTGGGAATGGTTTTGTACCTCCAGGGCTGTTTACATGCCAGAAGTCAAACAGGAGCGTCACACTACTTGACGCCTCGAATGTCATCTGAAAAATAAATATACAAAAGATTTGTTCAGACAATGTTAAGTAAAATGGCACATATGTGTACAATATAAGCCTTTAAGCGCTTCCACAAGATTTGATTAGGCTCCACATCTAATGTTTCCTCATACAATGATGCTTCTTCCCAATATGTGCCAAGGACAAAGTCATTCTACGTACACAGAACTTTCACAGTTGTGGTTTTTGGTTGCTTGCAGTCATGTAGACATGCAAACAAACCAACTGATATGGGTTAAAAAAAAAAAAAAAAAAAACATGACCTCTTTGTGAAGACGTAATACTGCAAAATGCCCTGCAGGTGTCGCATACGGTTCTCCTGTTGTACTTCTTCCTGGATTTCGAAATTCTGAAAAATTATTCAATCACTGCCAACTTTGAAATGAAATGAAATTCACATGACTCAAAACCCAATTAGAAAATAACAGCACATTGTTCGTATTTTCTGTTGCTGCAGTAGATGTGTGAATGTAATGTGACAGACAAAATAATGTCTCTGTGTGTGAGCTATTATCTAAAGGGGAAGTCAACCCCAAAACAGATTTTTTATTTTTATTTTTTTTACAATAATGCAGTATGCTGCTGTTGAGTGGTAGCAATAAAGGAATTTGCCACATATATTGGTTTAAGTAAAGTAAGGCTACCCACTCAAACTACTTCTCAAATTTTGGGTGTGCTTGGATTTACTTTAGGGTTACTTCAGCTCCCCCAAAATTAATGGTATTAATATATTGGAGACATGATGGATCATTTGACATGGGGCAAAGTGATGCTGGAATGTGTCCGAAACTTTTCTTCACCCACATTTTATTTTATTTTTGCACACCAACATCAAAACGAAAACACATATTTGTGTATCAATAAATTGCCATCTGCTGATGTCAGCTTTGATATAATAAATGTTACATGATGCCAAGTTTTGACTGCCTTATGAGAACAAAAGAGCTTTGCATGCAACAACGGCGAACAAAGATCAGATGTTTCCATTTTATTGAAAATTAGATTGCATACCTTATACATTATATAGGATATTTTGCCTTGTGATAAACAAACTTAAAGCATAATAACTGAGTTACCTAGTAGTTAAAAAAATATGCATTTTATTTTAATTTTAAAATAATGACACTTTCTTTCCCTAATAAGGAGCAAGGAGCATAAAGCATAACAGCTGTCAGGTAAGTACAGCGTTAGCATAATTTACTGAGACTTTATCGGGAAAAAGATTTCTTGAGTTAATGGACACACCACTCTCCAGAAGATGTTGTACTGTATAAAAAGCACAAAAAGTAAGTCATCAAATATTTTTTTGCAGTAAAAGTCCTTTTCGGCAATGGATGTGATGCCACTGGAAAGTCTGTTAATTATTTTTTTAAGCGGTGTAACATTTATTTGGAAGGAACATTTGAGGGAGGAGAAGCAGAGCTGAGTATGTGGATTCTCTGTCAATAATCAATAATAACGGCACACTTTTCAACATTTATTCAATTGATAAACATTCACAGTCATTACAAATATGAACTAGAACAATATAAAGAGGAGCTCTTTAACACTTCTACTGTATTACATATTCAGGTTAATATTTAATCAGGTAAATTATCACACAATCGTCCCCACCATCAACATTTACTTAAGATGTTTCTTGACTTAGACGGCCTCCCCTGTTATTTTTTGAAACCATAACATGAGCCTGCTCAGTGGCTGCTTGGCGTTCCCAATATACACATCAGCACATTTATCAGTGCATTGAACAGCATACGCCAAGATTGTGTTTCTGGGTAAGGTAAGGGGTGTTTGCCTGTCCGGTCTTTGGGGTGTACCATGCCTCCATTTGTCTCAGGGGTGTTACCAGGTTTGACTTTGAAGTGTACCAGAATATAGAGTCCATACGCAAAGACAATGTTCTTGCGTCTGTCACTCTTTTCACATCCAACTTCTTTTTGTTGACTTCTGGAACTACGTACATACAGTACAGTATACACGTTTAACGACCAGCTGTAACTAGTTTTGAGAGCGTACCTCAGTTCTATTTGCGGACCGGCCCAGTCCCAATCATCTGCAAATAGCACTCTACTGATATTCTGTACTCATAATTCACATGGACAGCGCTCACATGAACAGTCAATGTAGCAATTGCAAGTAGAACTAGGTACAGATTTGCATCCGATCAGATTTAAGGTATCTCGGCAGTTTTCATTACTTACTTTTGCGAGCAGTAGAATAAGATAAACGTTCATTATGAATGCTTGCTGCTTGGTCACCAAAATATTGTATCTATATTTTTGTTTTTCGGTACTTTCATTATATCTGTTTGAAATAGTATGCAACATAAAGACCTACATTTATTTTTAAATTGCCATGCTGCAGCTCCACCCCTTGTACTAACTCCCCAGCCAAGTTAATGCCGGCAGTGAAACCGAGGAGGAAGAGCCAAAAAAATATGAAGCACAAGTAATTTGCCAACAGAGGTACTGCCCATTAAACAACTTGTCTGTGAGAGAAGCTTCTCAACAGTGAACTTCATTTAGTTATTTAAAAAGAAAAACAGGCTAAGGAGTACTTTAACCTTGAAACAGCTGGGTGCCCTGAGAAAGAAATTCTTTGGATAATGTTAATAATAAAGTTTCAGAAACAAGTGCACTTCTCAAGCAAACATCAATGTTGGATACAAAGTTGCAGATAAAGTGCAATATTTTGTTGTTATGTTTTTGAGAGTTGGTACCCTAAATATACGTTGTATTTTTGTGTACAAAAAATGAAATAAGACATTCAGAATTGAAAGAGAACAGCACATTGAATGTTAGACATATGCAATGCTTAACAAAGTCATGAGAACACAATAACCAAATTAAAATTTATGCCACGACAGCCCTAAATTAAACACATTCAAAATTGTGTTTCTGCACTTTAACTTACGTTAATACCGGATATAGAAGCTCTGTAACAAATATATTTAATGCAAAATGATAATTATTATTATCTATGACTTTTTAAACTGGCTGATTTTTACATAAACTGAAAACATTTTAAATCATTTAATATGCCATATTATAGTTATTTACTTGCATTGCTGACCAGAAAAAAAAGAGTCAGTGGTTGAATGTTATGCTTGATTAATTTATGATTTGTCCAGGAAGATGGCTCAAACTTGGGTGAATTTCTGTTTGAAATCCGTCCAAAGCGGCATAGCCTGAAAAGCATTTAAAATTTTAAAAATTTAAAGAGTGCGCATGAAAACACGCAAAATTCCACATGGTCTCTGTGGCAGATATAACAGGTGGTCTAAAAAACAAAACAAAAAACGTTAAGCACTGTTTGATCAAATCGATGTTGAGGAATGGTAAACTATTTTACAGTGATTCTCTGATAAAAGGTAAAATCTTTATTCTTTGAATTGTGAATTAAAGCACATGGGTTGTAATTGAGTCCCACAAAATTTATTTTGAATGCCAAAACTTAGTGAATATAATGCATCATTACGCTTGTATGTTTATGAAGCTGGCTTCATGGGCACAACACAGGCAAGAGCATCAAGGCACACATTCATTACGTTACTAAGGCGAACGCATGGATGTGAGTAGTCAAAATGTTCTGTAACGAAACTCACTGGCATCATGTTGAACTTGCTGGACGACGGAAAGCGTCAGTTGTTGTACTGTAGTTAACTCCGTTTACCCATCGCGGGCTGCTTTTTCTGGCTGGCTGACTCTTGATGCTTTGATAACGAGATGTCAAGTATGAGACCTTTTTTGTTGCACTCCCTGAGTAGGACAGACGAACAAAATCCACCCCAAAACTACAGTACTGTACCTTGTGACTTCAGACAATAAACAATAGGCTGACGGTCAATGGAGTTTTTCCGGTGCGGGACGATTGTCAAACCATTTCCGGTTTATGTAGCTTCTGCGCATGCGTGTAGGTTTTTTTTTTTGGGGGGGGGGGAGTCATAATGTGAATCAGAATGCAGGTGCAATGTTGCTCATGTTCACAAAGTATTATATACATAATAGTCGAACCAACACATCAGTCCCCTTTTTTATTTGACTGATATACGTAATTCACAGCTAATAGATATGTGCAGTATTTGTTTCTTCCACAAGAGGTCAGGAGTACACCATGGTACAGAGTTTGCTAATTCTTGTTGAGCCAAGTTATCATGCACAAACATGAACATTCCTTCCATTAGTATTATCATACGAATATATGACATATTATGTACATGTTTCATAAAATAGAATGTTTCTGACTGTCTTGCCTATGATATATCAAACAGGATCATTATATCATTACTATTAAAACAATTTAATCACCAAAGGTGATTCATGTGAAATCTTGTATAAGTGCTCATATCTGACTCTCACACGGCGGACAAAATACTGTAACTTGCACAGTGGTTGTCAAGCGTCTCAATCAACACAGCTGTGCTGATGAGAGTGATTAACCAACACCGGCTAATTTAGTTAATGAGCCTGAAGCCATCCAGACCTCAACAATGCAATTACCAGATTTATTATACATTGGTTTGTACCAGAGTGCACAGGAAACAGGAAAATTACTCAATCTGATTAGACTGATATTTTTGGGAATTTCAATGTCTACAATGACAATATACCCATCTCAGAATTCCTATAGAGTTAAGTGAGCTGTTTAGATTTGAGTCACTTTTAATGGTAGCAGTGTGCTGTTTAATGACGATGTGTTTTTGAAAACACAAAGCTATGAGGTGACATTGTTCACAAATGACCAAACAAGTCAGATAACTTTATTGTTCTATGATACACTTTTGATACAGAATATTACACAAGGTGCTAAAACTGCTATCTGCATAATGCACCTGTAAACCAGTTACAAGTATATATATAAAAAAAAAATACAAAACCAGATGCCACTTCTCAATATGTGAGAAAGGATGAGTATAAAAACTGCACAAAAAGTGTTTAATCACTACTATTGTACTCTTTGGTCAAAAATTGGAGAAGCAAAAATGTTGCAGGCAATGCAAAAATCATTTCAGCTAAATTGCTGCTTTTCTTGGCAATCATGGGTATTGTACATATTTCCTACAACAATTCCAGAATTCATAAGAGTCTATTGTTTCTTATACATCAATTGTTTTTGGCATAGTCCACATGAAGCAACAGACGCAGATCCTGACCTTCTACTTATGGCTTAGAAGTACAGTACTGTAACGCCATCAAATTTTCCAACATGATAATGATGAGACCAATGCTGTTTTACTTACGGTAAAACCGCTGTTTCTGGATGTGCCATAGTTTCTAATTTCACACAGGAAGAAATTAAATGTAAATAATAATACAGAATATTCAGATCAGCTGGTCTTCAGGTCTCTCCCAACATCCAAGTGAAAGTTACTTACAGTCAATGTCATACCAGAAAATAGATTGATGTGTGACATATTGTAAGTATGATCTGCTCAATACCAAATTTGAGGGAAATTAAGTGAAAATTAACTTGCACAAAACTAACATTTTATGACTGGAGTTTGAAGTAAGTTCAGTTAAAATAACCCAGACAAGTCAATAAAATCACAATGAAAACATACCAACTCCCAAGAGAGCTTCAAACCAAGAACCTCCAGAACTGTGAGACAGACATGCTAACCACTAACACACTGCCTCCTACGTTTAAAATGTACAGCAAAAACATGTAACATTTTAACTTTGGATAAATAAAAATCCAAACATCCGACAGCAATGCATTGCCATATTTTCATGGGGATTTAGTTACTGTATGTTTCTTTTAATATCATCAGGATTCAATCCCTCGGGTGTATTCTGAGTGTACTAAAAGGTTTTCCACCAGCAGGGTATGTAGGGACACTTCTATTGAAAGGTGCTCAGGGAGCATCATAATGAGATGACCGAGTCACTGTAACAACCTTAAAAAATCTTAGAGAGGAGTGTCTCGACTGTGAGCATCTTATGAGGGTCTGAACCTGTCACCTTATCTTTAAAGTGGAAGTCAACTTTAAACATTTCTTAACAATAACATGTTGTATGTGACCTCACTAGTCTAAACATGGCATTCTCATTAATATTACATTTTTGGAATATGAGTTATGAAGCAAAATCCAGCCATTTTTATCCACGTCAGGGGGCGGCCATTTTGCCTCTTTCTGTCAACTAAAGATGACATCACTGTTGCTCAGGGCTGAGGCAACAACCAATCAGATCTCACCTGTTTTCTGAAGCTGTGCTGTGATTGGTTGTTACCTGAGACTTGAGCAACTGTGATGTCATCTTCAATCAACAGCAAGTGGCAAAATGGCTGCCCCCTGAGATGGATAAAAATGTCTGGATTTTGCTGCTTAACCCATATTCCACTAACGCAATATTAACCAGAATATTGTATTTAGACTAGTGGGGCCGTAAAGAACTTATTGTCACAAAAAAATGGGGGTTGACTTCCCCTTGAAGTATGTCCTGCCACCCTGCACTTTGCAGGCCGGCTTCAATCTGACGTCACTTGACAATGACGACAATATGGAGACAGACTGTGAATGGCAAAATATAACTTACATGATTATTTCTTTATTCATTCTAACATTCATTTAGTTATTCAAAATATATGATTTGTATGGACTGTGTGAACCAGAACAAACAATTTATTGGAATCAGCCATCTTTGTTGTTTTCATTCGCCGCGAACGCTTTGAGGGCGAAACTGAGACAATCCGAGTGGGAAAAATCCAACTTCCCACCTTCCTCGAATGCAGCACAGGCCTCAACTTTAAGTCAGTCTCATTTGTATTGAGACACATCTCTCTTTAGGAAATCCAAAATCATGGCAAAGAGGGCGAGATAATCTAGGAAACTGACAGTGACACAGTGGAAACAAATAAATACTACTCTTTGGAACAATTATTCCAGATGTTACAAAAAAAAAAAAGACATGGCATAAGTGAAAAAAATATGGTTTGACATGCAACTCAATGCCAATGTCACAGTCCACTGATGAGAATTATCTTTATTTAACTGGAGGAGGACAAGCCCATTTTTTGGATACACCTATTGCAGGCTGTTGACACGTGATGTCACTACCTTATATTTGGGATGTAGCGATAACGGCAATATCGTGATATCGCAATATTAAAACTGCCACAATATATCGTCATCGTCATGTTAAAAGCAGCACATCTGTTAAAAAAAAAAGTCAGGCTGATTTCCATTTGTGCAGTTCTAACGCCCTGTGGTGGCTAGTATTTTAGTGCAGTTACATTTTCACAAGGCATGTTTTGGCCCTTCCATGTTTAAAATCCACGCTGTTTTTCAGATGAAGGGGAACGTAATATGCTTGTGAACAGAGTTAATATGTGGAGGAACTCAAATGTGTGCGTGCATTGGCAAGTAAGTGCCTCAATAAATATATTTTTTATATATAATATTAAAAAAAATTATAATATTTTTAATTGCTGTAATGAACAAAAGCACAATATTGTGTGTGTGTGTGGTTTTTTTTTTGTATGAGCTCTTTTTTTTAACAATATTGTGACCTTTTGTATCCCAACCTTCCCACAATATTGTGATAATTATCGTATCGTGATGTTTGGATATCGTTACATCCCTAGCGTACATGCGCTCTTATTGGCGGCACACACCCACAGAGCTATTCTGTAGAATGAATGAATTGTGCTTAAATTAATTCCTCCAACCCATTTAGATCGCAGATTATTTGAGCATAATAAATACAATTATTTCCTGTTCACGTAGTTGAATTTGTTGTGTGATGGCACTTTGCTTTCATTGAAATGTGGGTGCAAGTAATCCATGGCTCAAACTATGTTTTGTTTCTTTTCATCTTGTTGGTGATGCTGTAGTTTCATTGTTCAAGCGCAAGGTTTTGCGTGAGCTGTGTGTAAATTTAGGCACGTCTTCACTCACAAGTCCAAATTGATCAATCTGGTACTTTGTGTAGGAATGTTTGTCCGACCGCTTTACACACACTTTAAATGAGGAAACTTATGCCTTGGTGCTCATTTACAGTCTTATCCACTAGGGATGAGAGTGAGTCTCTTTTAGCGTGGTCCACGTCCACCTCCTCTACTGCAGCTTAGTCAAAGTCTGCAGTACAACTTGCTAGCTAATGTTGTTTTCGCTTTGATTATCTCCACAATTGAGGCGGTGGACATGAGCCATTGTCAGCATTCCCTCGGGAGCCAGGACAAATTCCTCTGCAAGTGTAAGATGAGGTGCTACGACGGGTCCAGCAAGGGAATGAATGAACTCCTCTCGCAGTCAATACCTATGTCAAACAGAGCTCCAGTCACAAAACATCACTTTAGTTTGGGTCACTTATCGCTATTCCATTTTCTCCATTGTTACACTGCCCATGTGAGAAGGTAAGACCCTGAAGAGAGTCTCAGGCAGGTTATTTCAGGATACCCTGACCTGCTGTTTGGCCGGAGCACAGAAAAAAAAAATCCTATTGGCTCACAGCGCTTTTCCTTATATTAGATAAAAGTCCAATCACTTTTTTCCAGCATTAGTTTAAGCACAATGGTGTTGAGATGCTCTGTCTATTACTGTCTGATCGGATGTGCGATCAAAATACGATTCTTATATTCACAATAAGACATGATCCCTTTTTGTCGAGGACATATTCATCTTTGGTGTTTTGAAGCCGGTCCTCTTTTCAATAGGGTATTTCCATGATCCGGCGCAGTGGGTGGTGCTTCATCATCTGCTTCTTCTATTGTCCACTGTTTAAATTGAAGTTGGTGCTACTGCAGCTTTCTTCATAAGTGGGTGGAGGCTCTGTGACACAGAGATAGAAACAAAGGAGGATGACATATTACGTTACTTTCGTGATTCATTCAGAGAAGTTGCTTCATGGCGCACTTCTTCTATGGTCTATTTTTTTAAACTGAAGTTGGTGTTTGTAGCTGAAGTTAGTGATTGCAGCTTTTTTCATAAGTGGGTGGAGGCACTGTGACACAGATTTAAACCAGATAGGAAGTCATATTGCGTTACTTTCATGAGTCATTTGGGGAACTTGAAAACAAAGATGTGCGATAAAAATGTACTGGGCTGAATAAGACCTTTGAAATACTTGAAAGAAACGGTATTAATCTTTGCGCAATAAAAGTAAAACAAACACTATGCATATTTGTTGTGGATAAAAGCTTACTTGCAATGTCACACTTGAAGAGCAAAGTCATTGCAACGTGAAAATAGGATTACTAACTAATTCTATTAACGTTTTTTTGTATTTAGAAGAAAATGTTTACATTTAGTTTACTTTGTAGCTTTAATACAAAAGCAATCTTAGTTGTTGAGTTAATTTATCATCTGAATTGAAGAGCTATAGTAGATATACACTGTAAAAAAATAAAAATATTGTAAAATAAGAAAATTATTACTTCAAATAAGCTAAATTATCTGCCAACAGAACAAAACATTTTTACTTAAATTTACCTCTAAGATTTTGAGAAATAATAAAATAATACTAGGCCCATATCAACCACTGCGGTCTTGACAATAGTATTTTCAGACAGTAATGTCATCTTTTTTCAAGCTGTAATAAATAGAACTATATTCCTAAAATACATGAGTTTTGTTTTTGTTTTTTTTTTACATTTGGATAACTTAGCCTGAGTGTCAAGCAGGGAGGTAACAGGTCCCATTTTCTTTGTCATGACATAGCCAGGAATTGAACCCATAACCTTCAAGTCTGAGTGTTTGCAGTCTACAACTAGACCACTGAGCTGGTACTGAAAGAAGGACAAATGAGCTTAGTAAATACAACGAAATGAACCATATTGCACTCGTCTGTTTTCATACTTGTATTTTTTTCCATTTATCTTATTACTAAATTATGCCAAATCTTAAAATGAGAAAATTTATGAAACCCCAGTTCGGGGCCTTTGATGTTGATTAGTTGTCATCTTAAAATGTGGGAAATGCTTGTTTTAAGCCTCACAGTACTTAAACTGGCTGTTAACACTCAATACCAAGACTGCCCGATCAAATAAGATAATTAAGTAATAAGTATCCTAAAATAAGCACAATGGTCTTGCCTGACAATTTCATTTCAAGTAAAAATAACTTGTCAAATCAAAATAAGCAAATTTAGGTTAAATTTAAGAAATTATTACTTACTTAAGATTTTAGTTTTTGCAGTGTATAAAAAGTCTACACACCGCAGTCCAAATGACAGGTTTTTGAGACATAAAAAAGAGACGAAGAAAATAATAAATTTCAGAACTTTTTCCACTACTAATGTGACTTATAAACTGTACAACAAACAAAAATGGCTAACACAGGCAATGTGGTTGCACAGGTGTGTACACCTTCTTATAAGTGGGGATGTGACTTGTTTCAGAATTAATCAGTTGCATTTACTGTAAAAGCATGTTAAATGGAAGTCAGCACCCACCCACCACCGTTAAAGTGCCTCAGATTAACCCCAAATAAGACCCTGACGTAGGTTTGTCCTGAGATTTTTGGTCATCCCACAGTTGGAGAGGTTATTGGTCACATCAATGGAGCAACTTTTTAAATTATTTATCTTGGTCTAATTTTTAAATCTAAAAAAACAGGCCTTTATGGGTGTAAAATGTTGTATATTCACTGTAGGGCTGAATGAACTGTAGGGATTATGAAAATCAATTTGTTATTTTGACACACCATACGCTTACCATGAGGATAGTCCCAACTGCTGTATTCTGGTGGCAAGATGAGCGAACAGGAAGTAGGCACAGGTGTGGGGTCGCCATCAGTGAAGAAAGGTATGGTGGCCCCGGTTGAAAGACAGAACAAGGGGGCAGAAGCGTCGGGCTGTCTGCGGCCAGGAAGCAGCACTGAACTGGGTGCGTGGCTAAAAGCGCTCGGGGACATGGTGACAGGCTGACCAGAGGGATCTTGCTGAGAATGACTTTTGGTGGGGATCTCTTCGCTGGCGGCACCGCCTGCACACAGCTCTTCATTGTCCTCAACCGGAGGGGCACTGGGTGTCACCCCTGCTGCATTGGGCGCGTCTGCCACACTGCAGTGATCTGGAGTCGAAGGTACAGTCCTTGCAGGAGACAAGTTCACGGCAATGTTCCCAATGTAGATGGGCAGGGTGACAACTGCATCCGGAGATTTTAGTGCTATCTGCAATCACAATTGATAACGTTTTTACTTCAGACAAACACATTTGTCATGAACAAAAATCTGATTTGCTTTGTAAAAGGGAATCTAAGCTATCGAAATTTACTACAATATAGTGTAGAATAGATGCATAATAATTTGGTCAATTCCTTGACAAATGACTTTTGATTAGTCAGCTATACTGACTACACTGATATGTTTAAAGATAGCACTGGAAATATTTATCCCACACTAATTTTTTCATGTATTTTTATTTATTTTTAATCAAATGAAAGCTATAAATAAATAGGTCAGTACTATGGATGGGTATATGGGTACAATTATCAACAGGTTGGGGGATTTTATAGTAAAGAAAAAGTATCTGAAATTTTACAGCAAAGCAAATGATTGTCACTTTTTCCACCAATATCATATTAATATGGTTTCATTCTGTACGCCTCAATTAAAATGAATGTCATAGGATCTTTAAACGGGAAGTCAAAACCTCAATTTATTTTGACAATAATATGTTCTATGCAGCCCGACTAGTCTAAATATGGTATTCTGGTTGATATTGTGTTAGTGGAATATGAGTTATGAAGCAATATCCTGCCATTTGTATCCATCTCAGGGGGTGGCCATTTTGCCACTTGCTGTCATCTGAAAATGACATCAATGTTGCTCAGGGCTCATGCAACGACCAATCACAGTTAACCTGTTTTCTGAAGCTGAGATGGATAAAACAATGGCTTAATGGTTTTAAAATGGATTAATGGTTGTTGCCTGAGCCCTGAGCAACAGTGATGTCATTTTCAGATGACAGCAGGTGGCAATATGGCCGCCCCCTGAGATGGATAAAAATGGCTGGATTTTGCTTCATAACTCATATTCCACAAATGTAATATTAAGCAGAATGTCATGTTTAGACTAGTGAGGTCACATATAACATATTATTGTCAAGAAATGTTTAAGGTTGACTTCCACTTTAAATCATTCCATCAGAGCCGCAAACCTGAATGAAATAGTCAATATCGATGAGGCTGCAGCCTGTCAGCGCTGACTGAGGAAGAGGTGGGACAATGATCTGTTCTCTCCACTCCGCGTGTTTTCCTGCCTTCACGCCGGCTCCCTCCACCTCTGCAATGGTACGTAGGTCAAAAATGTGCCGCTTGGTCTTGTAAGTCACTTTCTGGTAAGAAAAGAAAATCAAAGACATGAGAAGAGAAATATGTGGCACTTACAACTAACACTGTTGCAGGGTTGAACATCAATTACAATTAGTTCGATTACCATTTTCTTACACTAACATTTTTTTGTGCATTCATTTAACTGCCAAAAATTTGAATATTTGAGGATTCCTCCATGTGGTGGTGTTTTAAGAAATTAAAGGGGATGTCAACCCAAAAAAGCAGCAAAATCTACCCATTTTTATTCATCTCAGGGGGCGGCCATTTTGCCACTTGGTGCCAATTGAAAATGACATCACAGTTGCACAGTCATGACCAATCAAGGCTCAGCTTCATAAAAACAGATGAGCTGTGATTGGTCACTACTTGAGCCCTGAGCAACTGGGATGCCTTTTTAAATGAAGAGTAAGTGGTAAACTGTCCGCCCTCCGAGATGGATAAAAACAGGTGTATTTTGCTGCATAATTCATATTCCACAAACACAATATTGAACAAATTTCCGTGTTTAGACTAGTGGGCTGCTTGGAACATATTAGTGTAAATAATTTTTGGGGCTGTCTCCCACTTTAAGCATTTTCAGCAAACCTTTCATAAATACTGTATTATCAATTCCTTTCTACTAGGATGGGCGATTACCAATACTGGGCCTTATATCAAGATGTCAGTACTCATGACAGCGGCCCCATGTGGTTGTTTTACGCTCAAGAAATAGAAATTAGAAGAATATAATTCCATTATTTTTATGTAATTTTAAGGAAAAGGCTATAATGAGATAATTAGGTATTTTTTAATTTTTATTATCTGTCGCTGTTTTGGGGGTACATTTTATGTATCAAAGCACTAGTAGTATTAGTGCTTACTCTAGAGTTGAGCGTGCATGTATTGGTATCTGTTTGAATAAAAGTGGTATTGAACATCCCTACTTTCTATATAGTTCAGGCTTTCAGACTTTACCTGTATGAGACTTGCCAGTACACATCCCGTGTCTTTTCCAGACTTGTTGTGGATCTCAGTGGCTAGCTTGATCACCTGACCAGGAATATAGCCCCTGAGGTCACTGCGAGCTTTCAACATTAGAGTCCCAGACTTCACCAGAAGGTAGTTAAATTTCTTAGTAGTGACAGCGTAGCTCATGTGCTGCAGAGACAGAAGCAAGTTGAATGATTGTATCGAGAAACTGACGACATTCGTCCATCCATCCAGCTAGCCGCATATCTTGTTTTCAATGTCTCAGTAAAGCCACAGACCATTCCCAGCTAATTTAGGGGTAAACCCAGGACAAGTTATCAGTCAATCCCAGGGAACGAAAATGTCACACAAAATGGGCGGAGCCCTTTTGAACTCGTAGCCTTTTGCGGTGAGGCAGGCGCGTCTGTGTGCTGCACTGAGATCTTCCTCAGATGTGACATCAAATCAACCTTAATCACGGCTAAAGGTTAATAAGATCTGCACTTACATCAATGTCCGGCACCTCATTAAGGTTGAGCAAGTTGAGAAGGTAGAAAGGCCTCTGGGCTTTGTAGTCCTTGGCAAAGCGAGGCGTGTCGATGGCAGCTTTCACACGGTATATAATCTTTCCAAACGGTCCTTCAAAAGAAGTTGGTGCTGCAGCTGATGGAATGCCAGGAAAAAAAAAGGAATTTGAATACCCATGTCTTTAAAAATACACTCGGTGTGTTTTGTCTGAACTGCATTTTTGTGAATCAAGACAAGGATATTGAAGGCCACAAAAGGAAAAAAACTTGAGGGTTATAAATGTAAAATGGGGTTTTACCATCACAAATAATTGACCTAAACAGTGTTAGGGGCGGCATCTGAAATAAAAACCCAGCTTGTTATTGTATTACTTCTAGCCTGTTCCTCAGTGAGAAATTTCTCAAGGGATAAGTCTGCCTCTAGAATTAACCAGGAAAGGCAGGTGGTTGCAGTCAGCCTGGCAGCAAAAGCAGAACAAGCAGCAGAATAACATTCCCGAGGGAAATGCTACACATGGATACTCATTGCATTGCGTTTACATGAAAACCACATTTAAAGCTTGATATTGAGTGAAATGTTTTGATAACAAAAGGTTTTAGGACGTGTGTCAATATTGTCTCACCTTTCAAATAAATCCAAGAAGTGTTTTCATAGTTACAACAAAATGGCATCTTACAAACACTAAACAGGAACATTTACTGTATGTGTCACTGTTTCATCTTTGCAGTTCTACACTCCTATAATTTATGCCCCTGTGGAACTAGACAACCATTGTTTCCTCTATAGCCTCATTCTAATACAGTATTAAGCATGCTAGTTTTGAGTTTATCTTAGCCACAACCCTTACTCAATGTTGCCTCATGGAAAAATGCAAAAAAGTTGCTTAAAGCCTCAACTTTAGACAATTATAGTGTCCAAGATGGAGAAGGCAGTCCCTTGTGGAAAAATACTACATGTGCATTGTAAAATACAATCAAAAACAGAAAATACATAGATACAATTAAAATGTAATTAATTTATCATAAATACATGAATATTGAAACATTGTACACACACAGTATACCTTCACACATACATATGTACATACATACTTATGGGATATAACTAAAAACAGTTTTTACAAGATACAGTTGACCCTCTAAAGTCCTCCAGAGTTTAAGTTCAATCAAAAAGTGTTTATATTATGTTTAAGACTATCAAACAAATTGAGACAAATATAACCAAGTAAACATAAAATTCAGTTTTTAAATGGTGGTTTTATTTATTAGGGGGAAAAATATTCAAAGCTACCTGTCACCCTTAGCAGCAACAAAGTGTACCGTATTCTATTTATTTATTTATTGATTGATTGATTTTTTTTTTTTTACACGGGGTCAGGTAGCTTTGAATTTGTTCCCCCCTTAATACCGTTAAATAAAATCATCTTAAAAAAACAACAACTGCATTTGATGTTTACTTGGGTTATCTCTGTTTGATATTTAGCACTGTAAATGTTAGCAAGCAGATTTAAACTATTATACACTTCATATCACATTCATTCTAGCAATTTATAAAACAACCTTAGTTTACAGTAACGCTCAGCAAACACCATATACAGGTATCGCTGGTGTTGAGCGGAATCCTTGTACCTAAAAAATCATTAGCTTTCAGGAGGACCCAAAAATAACATGTTTAGTAACATGTAACACAGTTAGATTGATCAATATGTGTGGACTGGGCTATTAGTCAGTATAGATTTTTGAAAAATAGGAAATATACCAAATTGTAACATAGGAAGATTTGGCCTAACACCAATAATAGAAGCACTGGAGCCAGAGAGGAGGCCTGAATTTCCTGAACGCTTACATGTACTATAATATGTATTTAAATATATTTCAACATTTAGAGACTCTAAGTATCCTTGACCCCCCCACCCCCACCCACACACCATTTATAAAAGTCTGGCACTGTATAGAAGAAGGTTAACTGTTAGATAAACGTTTTATCAAGGAGTTAATAAAGTTAACAAATCCTCTTTATATTTTTTCACAGCTTGCCCATTATGACATTGGGTGAGAGGCTGGGCACACACATTTTTGGTCACAGAGTGCACTGCACTGTACACATTTTTGGGGTTAAAATGTATTCACTTTGGAGGTTCCACCTTATGCCTCAGTGTTAATCAACCAAATATCATTCACTCATAAAGGGACATAGCTTGTGGGCATTGTTTATTCCACCTTGACACGTGCTAAAAATCAGCCCCTGGCTCTCCTTATCCAAAGCCTGTCAGTCAAAGAGCGTGAGGGGGGCGAGGAAAAGCAAGGGGGCATGACGACCAATTAATCCCCGACTGCACAACAGGAGAGGGACTAAAAATAAACCAAGTCTCTTGCGCCTCAGCCCACGCTAGTGTGTTTGTGTGAGAGCAAACTTCACTCTTAATAAGTATGTTGTGTTGATCTTGAGGTTACTTGCACAGTCATGCGTTTAGAAGGCATATGTTAAGAGCAATGCAAAGATAAGATGCACAAATTCATTCCACATTTCCTAACTAGGAATAACCTCACGACTTAAACCCACCAATCACAGATATGTATCTGCTTTGTGTCATACTGAACTATATGTTATCAGGTGTCCTGGATTTCTAATAAAAGCCTACACAACAATTTAAGAACCAAAGGTGTGCTCGAACAGCAATGAAGTAAACAGATCATTGAAAGAAAGTTCACACCTGGGATAAGAAACTGGAAAGGGAAATTGTGTTCGCCTGCTGCCAGAGTTCCTGTGAAAACAAAACAAAACGATTTATCACTTACAGCACAGAGCAAACACTAGTGAAATAAATAACATACACAAAAAAACGCTAGTGTTAGTCCCTTTGTGATTGTACCTACATGCAAACATTGAATATCCAGGTGGTGTTACGCCTATTTTCCCAGCCGGGTTGAGTTTCACTGATAAAGGTTATGTTGTTCAAACGACAGATGAACTCATATGTTGTTTG
The DNA here is from genome assembly GCF_051991255.1 of Vanacampus margaritifer. Classification (NCBI taxonomy): domain Eukaryota; kingdom Metazoa; phylum Chordata; class Actinopteri; order Syngnathiformes; family Syngnathidae; genus Vanacampus; species Vanacampus margaritifer. The sequence continues at coordinate 15,067,297 of NC_135445.1, read as the reverse complement.
AAGTGACCCGCTCTCAATTGAAACTAGCCAACAAGGGTGATTAATAGCCCGATGAGTAATGGCCAAAACACGTGACTGCATGGCAAAGCACAAAGCACTTTTCAGCAGTTAATCAATGATTAAAAAAGAAAAAAAGAAAAGAAAAACAGCTATCGACCCAGCATTCTTCTGCACCAGTACAACTTTGGGTCAGCATCCTTTTTAACACTTGCCCTTATAGATGATAAAATAATGAACTCTTAGTTTGGATTTTAATAATGCCAAAACTACAAGATGGTGCGTCATTCTTGTCTGCTTGTATCGATCAAGTTGGCTTACACATGCACGTGTGTTTTGTGTACAGCATTCTTTTATTTACCTTCAGAATTAATAAAAAATGACATCATTATTTTATCATCTCAGGTTCTTTGTTCACTGTTCAGCAAGTTCAGCAAGCTTTCAGTTGATATGAACATTATGAAAATTAGATAACGACTGAGAAGTTAGAGGCCATCTCGCAAAATAAAAAAACAAACAACTCTGCACATTGGTAATTAAGGGATACGTGACTCATTGAGCCATTTCCAATTGTAAGAAGATAATATTATGTCTATAATAAAGTGATAACGTCATTTTTTTCATGATCAATTAATACTTTTAAAAAATTATTTTTGGCACTTGCTATCGACTGACGATGACATCACCTGTGCTGAGGAAAATAGGTCAAATCATGGCTCTATTTGCTGACCAAAGCCAGAAAACAGGTGAGCCGTGATTGGTCGTTACCTATTTTTAGTGGGAAAATGTGTTTTTAAAGGTATTTAATTTAAAAATAATTAAGTTATCAAATTACTGTAATTCTGGATGAAATATGAACTTTGCCAAGTATCCCTTTAAAAATAGATGCCCTTTTTGGGGTGAAAATGGGCGTGAGTTATGCAAATGAGGGTGCCACAAAAAGACCCCCTCCCCCCCAAAAAAGGCAAACGATAGTGCCATTTAGATTGAATTCTGATTTATCAACATACGCACAATGGTGCGAAGAAAATGTTGTGAATCCAACTGTGATTCTGTGTATACACTCAACGTGTGTGCAGGGTACGAACATTCCTACGCATTTATTAGTGAATGAGGCCCATAGTGTTTAAACAAGAAAATAAGAGCGTGTACAGGATGCTAATGGAGTTTGCCACAGTTGCCTTTTTAACGGAATTAGTAAGAGCAGCTGCAGGAGTTTGACTTTCATGTTACCGCCACAACGCAAACACCTTGAGCCAATGAGATTTATTATGGTATAAGTCAAAGCGTAATACATCTTTCTTCTCGACTTGCCACTTTCTCTAATTGGACTGTTTCATGTAGGGAGAATTTTCGCATGCGTGTGTGTGTGTTGAGTTAAGTGAGAGAGGTCACTTGCATCATGTTTACGATTATAGCCCACGCACCAGGATGACATGAAGATGAAAAATCTGGATTTGTTCATTTTTAAACCTGCCTTTTCTAGGAAGTACTTTCTCCAGGCTTCTTCTGGTTGCTTTTTTGAATGGGTTTTCATGTGGACAGATAGCGATTTGTGAACATAAACACACAACTGGCCTGTTTTCCTTCATCTCACTGTTGTATAGTGTAGCAAATGATGAAGATGAGTAATATCGATGGCATGAAGTTGATTAAGATGAAGATTGTTTTCTGTTCACTATTTTAATGTGCTTCCCGTCTTTCTTTCAAAGGTGGCAACAGGAGAAAGCTCTTATCTGACCAGTTAAAATTTGACATCATGGATTACAAAAATAAAATAAAAAATAGATCCAAATCTCAAATTTTCACTATAGGACAAAATGAAATCGCTGTATATTCACCACATGCAATTCATGTTTTTTTATTGACTTGATAGTAAAATGACATCAGGTTATAAGAAGGTTAACTTAAAAAATTATCTATTATCAGCTTGCTACAGCAAGCGTGGTTTGACATCACATTTGCACAGCAGCAGCAGGAGGAGAAAGATTTAAGTTTCCTGTAGGTCATTAACTGATAACAGTGACACAATGAAACTGACACGTTCATATTTGTCGTCATTTTTCCAAGCACCACATTAGTCATCCTTTGTCCGCAGGGTCTTCTTCTTCTTCTTCTTCTTCTTTTCCTTTCAGCTTTTCCCTTCCTCCATCTAACCCTGTCCTCAGCATCCTCTGCTCTCACACCAACCACCTTCATGTCACATCCATAAACCTCCTCTTTGGTTTTCCTCTAGACCTTCTGCCTGCCATATGGAAACTCAGCATCTTTCTGCCAATATACTCACTATCTCTCCTCTGGACATGTCCAAATCATCTCAGTGTACATTTTATCATCATTATTTTTATTATTTTTTTGCTTAAGAGGGTGTAGCAGTGATATCTGTGTGCTAGTTATTCACCTTACTTGTCTGGCTCTGCTTACCTTGCTCAGTCCTTGCGGCAAAGCAGGCCATTTTCGAAAGAGATTGAGATACGGAAAAACTGCAGCGATAAAGGGGAGGACAGAGAGAGGCTGCGTCATACATTATTTATGGGATGCTCTGTTAGCAGTGTATATTGAGGGGTTGATTGGGTTGTATTATTGCTCCTATTCTCATTTATTTACAAATATGACTTTTTTTTCTTTCTTTCTTAAAAAAGATGCACAACCACGGCTGGGCTGGCCATCTGACATACAGGCAGTTGCCCCCGGTGGGCCGGCATCTTTTGGGGCAAATGCAGTGTTATTTAATTATTATATTCCTCCATTTCACCAAAAGAGGCTAGCCTCCCAATTTAGAGGGCGCAATCCGTTTACAATAAAGACAGCAAACTGAACCAATCAACAGCAGTCCAGCACTGTGTACAACTATAACTGTTGCTAGAATAATACAACAATTTTTGCATACCAATGTTTTGGGAATATTTTGTATATTTATGTAATTCTTTTACAATTTCAATAATAATACATTTAATATATTTGGTGTTAAATGTTAGAAAAATATTACTAAAGAGCCCCCCCCCCCTCCCCCAAAGTAGCCTAACAAGTATTACTGATTGAATGAGAAAAGCTGCCAATAATTAAAGGTATGGTCCGACCGATTTCTGTTGCTGTTTGTAAACACAGCACACACAACTGATGCTTGAGGAAGCCGAGGACAGTAGCCAACCAGGAACGAGCGTGAAACCAGTCCACCAATCAGGAACAGGGGTTCACACAATGATATTAGCATATGCCACTGGTCGTCGCTTGTCTCCGCGGTTTGGTTGGAGGGAAAACGTTGAGTCCCCGCCCAGAAACGTCCCGGACAGGCCAAAACAAAAGTGTCAGACTATGCGTTTAAAATATTCAAATCAGTCAAATGAATTGATTTTCAAAGGAAAGTCAGTGGTGTATGTCTTTAGCATTATTGATTCATTTATATGAAAATAGATAATCTTTCAAATTTATTAACAGATCTATTGACGCCCATGATGTAGATCTGTAAACATCTATAACATTTTGTCCATGCTGGATTCACTCCCATTTCTAATTTTGAAATTATGCCTGTTAAATAAAGGTACACAACAATGCTAGAAAGACATTTAAATCACCTTTGTCAGCAACAGATAAAGTGCTGTTGAAGTACTGCTCCTCAATAGTGCATGAAGTGTCATTCATTTTGTTGGAGATCCCACATGAGCCCTGACAGTTCACCTTGATGGCTGTGAAAAGAGAGAAAAGCAATAAGAACACAAATTTGTAATTTCCACACTTAATATGAGAGACTTGGCATCTAATAAGGACGTAAAAAGGACTTGCTCTTTTCTAATCTAAAAGGTGCTTTGCAACATTCAACACTATTAAATCAATCTCACATTTGATTGAAGTATACAGTAAAGACTAGGGGTGTTCCGATGTTGCCGATTCCGATACTGAAGACCCACAAGTGAGATTGCCTGATACCGATTCTGATCACATGGATTAGTTGCACACTTTATTTTAGAGCTGCTCACTAATGATTATTTAATAACTGATTAATCTGTCCATTTTTTTCGATTGATTGATGTATCAGTGTTTTGGATGCCTTCACTATAAAAAAACAACAACAATATTTGGAATAGACAATGCAGAAAAAACACATATATTTTATGATTCGGTTATTGGTTTGGTCTAGTCTCTAGTTGACTGTAAGATGCAAAGTAGTAGCTGCAGATGATTGTTTTTTTGTGATCTGCAATCAAAGGCATTGACAGCATCAAAAGGCCAATCACATTTTTCCACGGAAATCAATTGTTGATCGATGGGCCGGAGCTTCACTAAAGACCATAACATAATGTTTGGCTATAAAGTATATCTGCAGTGTGATCCCAGCCTTTCTGTGTCATCTCTCATCGACCTTTCTGTCTGTGAGGATATGAAAACCATCTGAAAAAATACACAAACACAAACACACACAGTCTGACAGCAGCCAGAGGATTAAACAGAGAGGCAGCCAAGCAGCAGTATGAAAAGATAATTCCTAATATTTATTTTAACCTCAGTCCTAACCTTGAACCTGGGTATAAAAAATTCACAGCTCAACTGTTACAGACATGGACAATATTGGTAGTATACTTCTGTAACTCACAATGATACTTGCGCACCTGTTACTCCTCTCGAGTAAGCTGCACCAGCCGCCTCAGGTTGAAAGGCAACTTCTCACAACTGCATGTCTGAGATCTTCCCACAGATGTTCAATACGATTTAGATCAGACCTTACTGAATAGCTCATGTCTTGCTCTGACCCACTGTTGGGTATTTTGAGCTGTGTGCTTTGGGTCATAATCTGGTTGAAACGCTAAGACTAATATTTCTGCCACTGCGCAACATATTTTGCTTTTGATTCTGAACAGCTCATATCTAAATCACTTTGAACATCTGTGGAAGGAGCTTGCTCAAGAAAAGTGGGCCAAAATATGTGCACAAGTCACGAGGATCATTTGATTACAATGCTTGCCTCAAAAAGTATGTGCAAAACATTTTTTGAAGATAATTCTTTTATTTAAATTCAGATGACTTTACAGCAACATATAGCTGAATTTTAAATATAAAATGAATAAATAGATAAATCAATAAATAAAGAGATAAATAAATGAATAAATAAATAAGACAAAAAAAGTGTATCGTAATTTTTGCCTTTGGGCAGAAAAACTACAGGACTTGGTGCCAGTTGATCACAGGGCACATAGAAACAGACAACCATGCACCAAATAAACCACTTTACCATCAGTGACTAAACTCATAATAAACAGATAGAAATGATTGGATACAAAATGCCTAAAAGTAGTAACCCTAATTTCTACAAAAGGTGAAACTAGGAGTGAAAAGAATAGATAGTAATAGAATAGAATACCATAAGTATTATGGTATTAGTAGTATAGTGGCTGAAGTCGGGCCAAAACGGCTCTCATTAAATGAGACAGATTAGTTAGCACTATCAACTGTACAGGAAATGCACTTGGGTAATATTATTGTATATTGTTGGAGATTGATTTGTGATTTAAATGACTCTCATTTTAGGCTGTCTTCTACGTCCGCCCGAGGAACTGCCAATGAAAATTAGCTTGGCTTAGCTAACTTGGGCATATTTACATTGTAAAATGTTGATTAATGTGCATTGTCCCTTTTAAATAAATAAATTCAATTCAATTCAATTCAAGTGTTCATGAAGGACTAGAGCTTATGTCAAAATTATGAATTATTCACAAGTAATGTAATACTGAGTAGCGCTTTTTTGCTGAAATACACATCAACATGCATTTGATTAGTACAAATATTTAACATTTAAAATAGTGTTTATTTTCGACATTGGGTGTTTCCAATTTTAGTGCATTTATTCTGGTTCAATACACTTGACTCATGTGAGGTGTGTAAACTTAAACTAGCATTATTTGAAAAAATGCAATGTGAAAAAGAGCAATTGACCAAGCGTTCCTTTGCACCTTTGAATTCCGCTCGTCTCGCTTAAAAAAAAAACACGGGACACACACAAGGAGGCAGATGGCCTCGCCAGATTGTTGGCACAATTTCAGGGAGGTGGGAGAACCGACAACAAAAGCACAAAACATAGTTGAGTCTTCTAATAATGCAGACAAATAAAGAAAGAAATGAATGCCTTAGTCTCTATCTATCTATCTATCTATCCATCTATCTATCTATCTATCTATCTATCTATCTATCTATCTATCTATCTATCTATCTATCTATCTATCTATCTATCTATCTATCTATCTATCTATCTATCTATCTATCTATCTATCTATCTATCTATCTATCTATCTATCTATCTATCTATCTATCTATCTATCTATCTATCTATCTATCTATCTATCTATCTATCTATCTATCTATCCATCCATCCATCCATCCATCCATCCATCCATCCATCCATCCATCCATCCATCCATCCATCCATATATATATATATATATATATATATATATATATACAGTATATATATATACAGTATGTATATATATACATACATACATACATACAACTCCACATAGTCCAGGGAATCATGAATTCAGAGCAATATTGTGAAATCCTGGATCATAGCCTGAAGCCGTCCTTTGTGAAGCTACAGCCTGGTAGAAGATGGATCATGCAAGATGACAATAATCTAAAGCATTCCAACAATACAACAAGATTCATGTTCTGGATGTGTCCAGTCAAAATCATGACTTCAATTTTTTCAAACTACTGTGGCGGGACCTGAAGCGGGCAGTTTATAAAATGAATTATTTTTGTTCAAGTCCATTATTTTGAAAGTCAGCATTATAGATTGGGGTATGACTAAACATTTAATAAGGTTATTTTAATATTTTATACAAACAATCTGACTATGCCTGCAGGGTTCACAAATTTTTGAGCAGCACTGTATATTATACTGTAAATGTTAAGTTCTGCCATGACAATATTAACAGTTTACAATAAATGTTTCAGGCCAAAAAAAGTCAATTCTAAAAAGGTTTTATTTATCTATTTATTTATTTGCTTACTTATTTATTTAATCAAAACTTGTAGCCCCCTTATGTTAAGTGCAATCTATAAAGACGTATTGTTTTAAATAAAAATCATTACTTATGTTAAGTCAAAAAAGGTCGTCTTTAATTTTTATGAAAAAAAAAAGAAATTTCATTCGTAAACATCACTGTTAAAGAAAAAATGTCTTTAAGGCGAAACCAGTTGTCAATTTTATGTTCAGCAGGGTTACTTTTTCAAGGTAACTGTGGCAACAATCTGTTCACATCTGAGAAGAAACAATGCATTTCCCTGTCTTAGGGGATTTCAGCAGAGACTGTCTGTCTACAGATAAATAATGGGTGCCATCTTGACAGACTCATGGAGCCAGAGGAGCCAGATGGACCTTGACAAAGGATGACACATTAGTTTGAACAATGACATTTACCCCCCAAAAATGAAATATATTTGTATGATGGTAAACTGAGGGTGTCACAGTTGAAGACAACAGCAAAACAATTACACAAATTTCAAAAGTCTGTTTTTGTATATGGCTACTAAATGTTTCTTGAAGAAACACAGTTGACATAAACATTTTTCACACAAATTTGAATCGTCAATATATAATTATTTGTCTGTTTGTTTGAAGCAGTGGTTTTATTAAATAGCAAAGATATGGCAACATAACAAATGGATCAACAGTTTCTATTTCTTAAGCACTTAATTCCAACGTTAAACGCACTAGCCGTGTTAGGGTTAGCTTAGCAATTAGCATGGCTTATCCATCTTTTCTTGTCATCGCTTCGTGAGAATGATACTAGTCAGAAAGAGAAGAGAAAAAAAGAAAGAAAAAAAAAACGAGTCAGAAATGTAGCTTATTCGCCACAGAGGCGATGATTACGGGCTTAGGAGTGAGTGACTAACTCAACATTTTTAGGCACACTAGTAGCTCGCTCGTTTCTAGCTAGCTACTGCGGCATATGCAGTACAGAGCTTCCCTCGATCTTCGACTACCCGCAGTAAGTAACGTAGGGTGGTTGATTCTCAGTTTTGTCATTCTTTGTATTTTGAAGAAACGCAAATGCAAATTTCACCTCACAAACTGCGATGTGAAACTTCTTATTTTGAGCCTTGTTAATATTTATATCTTATAGATGTTTATATTATAGCATCGCTGGGAGCTTGGAGGCGCTCCCAGCATGCTTTGCGGCACTAGGGATTGAAATAGTGTTTGAAATGCATGTTCTGTGTTAATTATTCTGTTAGTTAGTGGTCCAGTTGTTTTATTGGTGGTGCTCTCTAGTTTGTTGCTACGTGGTGATTTAATTTTGCTGTGACACCGTGATTGTACATGAAATGGGGAAGAATGACTTGCCTGCATTCTGTGAGTTAAAAGCGAGTAAGTGAGATTAGCTGCTTACAATAATAAAAGTGGTCCTCACTATCTTGTAAATGCCACAATGTGTACGTGTGGCTGAAAAAGCAAAGTGTGGAGAGTCTCTCTCATGGATACGCACAAGTGCAGTAAACAAATCAGGACTTTAGCCTCTCAAATATCCAAATGCTCCATTCAGTTCTTGTTCGTGTAAAAGCACACTAACAATAGATGCTTCATCTTGGAACTGGTTAGCTCAATTAGTATATAGGCAGCAATATTAAAACTGCAAACATCATTATAGTAAGCATGTAATGACTCTGGGTCAAAATATGTAGAAATTGATTTGGGATTCTTAAATAATTAATTCCATGTAGCTGCACTGTGCTGGAAGTGGAACACATGAATATCCACTAGGAGCCCCACAATGAACCATACAATCTGCAGGGAGACTGACTGTCTCCCACCAGTGCTCAGGATGCTGTGTGTCGAACATGCTCTGACTCAGCAGCCAGCTGGATTTGTTAGCAACACATTGGAGTTCATCCAAATCCTCTTTATGCTTCAGTGAGAGTGTATGCAAGCAGAGACAATCCTAGTGCTACTAACCATCCGAGAGGATGTTGTCAACAGTTTTGTTTTTTTTCGAGATGGGAGTTTAAATACTTGACTGGAATGGGTGCACACTGGGTATCTTCTAGCAAAGTCAAATCTACCAATTAATTGGTGATGATAGTATGATAGTGACTACTATAAAAACTACTACTTTCCACATACAACAACACATGACTGGTGCCTGATTAAAATACTATGAAAGGAACATTTTTACAGTTAAAAAAACCTGACCGATTGATACACTTTGGCAAAATGTTACAAGGGAGTTTCGACCTGCCTGAGCTTGTTGAATTATTTTCCTTTGTCACAAAACCTGTTCACCCAAAGCAGGAATTCCATCCTTCAGGGCATATTTTCCTGTTAAGGTTTTTACCTATTTTGCACCACTTTTGTTAGTTAGCAATCTCTCGCTAATCCAAATGCACATTTACTGAATAATCAAACTGTAGCACAGGAAAGTCCTGCTAACAATGGGTCAAAACACAAAACACGGAATAAAATAATTCAAAAGTGCTCCGAGCAAATGAGAAAAACACACTCGTCACTTGCAATGCATGTTGCATCACATAATCATCATAGGCACACACTTTGTTAGCTGGTAAAAAATGCTTAGGATCTTAGGCCAATGATAATGGTTCCTTTTTTACACTAAAATGTGGTGACTCTAGTTTTGGCTCACTGTCTAGAGGAACTACATCATTACAGACAAAACTATTTCAATGTGACAGTAAGAGTGTGAATGAGATTTGAATTACTTTAATTTATTAAATGTTCCTGTCCTGCTGGTGCCAAAACATTCCTATGTCTTTGAGGATAATTTATTGAACTTGAAAACCTTTTTTAGTGCAACAAATACCTTTTAAAGAAACATCAGGCTTGATCTCTCAGTTGGGAAGACAAGAGTAATCCAATACTAACCTTACTACTGTCATTAAAGTTTTAGTATATCTAAATGTTCAGTCTGTCTCACTTTCCAACATGTTCCTTGATGACTGAACACTGCCGCCTGATAACCTCCTGAATGTTTAGCAGTGAGAGTGAAGAAATAATCATGGTTGAAAATGGAAAGTGGTGCAAGGGTGTGTTATCATAAACATATCCTGTGTTAAAAGTCCAACAGTAGACCAAAATAATTATTTGCTTCTCAACTTTCAGTGCCGCATAACAATAATATCTATCTAAGCGCAGAGAGGGGGTTTGCTGGCTCACCCTCTCCATTCGACTTTATCCCAAAGGTGTTGCACTGATACCAGTACTATGCAGTGGCAATACTGTACATTTTTTACAGTACACAATATTCATAAAAACTACACAGATACAGATAGATACATAACATAACCAGCATGTATTTCCTGGTAGGAGCCATGTCAGTCGTGTGGAGATAGGCGGCTGCAAATTATGCTCAGACATGGATGATTAACTCCGCTCGCGTCACAAGAGGCGGCGGCCCCACTAGTTATCCGACACACACCAAAGTTTTAACATCACAAAGCAGTAACCGGGGCGATCTGGCTGAGCAACATGCAGCTGAAAGAGATACCGTATAAGCGATAATGTGATAAAGTACTGTAGCGTCTCCTTGGACTAAGAACAAGTTGTCGAGTCAAATTCCCTAGACGATTCATTAATTGACCAAATGAAGTTTGTCTTTGCCGTAAAGAGTATCATTTTTCATGTGTTTGGGGAACTAACACTTAAATGCAAAATAAAATGTTGCCAACCTTTCATTGCCCATAGACAGGTGTTTTGATTCAAAGAGCTGATATGGTGTTTTGAATACACAACAAAAGAAGTTTCAAGCGCCGCCACCCAAACAAAAAAAAGGAGATTATCTTTAAGAATGTGGTAAGTCTACTGTACAATAGAGTTCTTCAAAAAATATTTTTAGGAAACAAAAAAAACTCTGGAAACTTAAATGCTGGGTAGTAGTAGTACCCTTAATTTGTTCTTATTTGCTTAGCAATGCTGTCAGATTGGACTCTAGAGGGATAAGAGACAAACACATCTGTATGCACATTACGCACGCACGCACGCACGCTCGCACGCACGCACGCACGCTCGCACGCACGCACGCACACAACACAACACAACACAAACAAATCCTTGCATGTTTGCATGCAGGGGTAAGAGGTTTATCCCTGAAAAAGTTACATCATAAAACTAGCGGCCATGTAGTATGTAATCTGCAAATTCTGTTCCACACTATCGTAATTTCTTGTGAATAATATTTCCCTTTATACATTAGGAGAGCCACCCCCCAAAATCAACCTTAAAAAGCAGGTTTTTCACTGTATTTGTGTATAATAGTATTTGTGCTTATTTGCTGGTATCCTTTATTCCATCCATCCATCATCTACCACTTATCCAGGGTCGGGTCGCAGGGGCAGCAGCTTTAGCAGGGAAGCCCAGACTTCCCTCTCCCCAGCCACTTCAACCAGTTCCTCCGACGGGATCCCAAAGCGTTTCCAGGCCATAGTCTCTCCAGCGTGTACTGGGTCCTCCCCGGGGCCTCCCGCCGGTGAGACATGCCCGGATCACCTCTCGAGGGAGGCGTCCAGGAGACATCTGAACCAGATGCCCGAGCCACCTCAACTGGTTCCTCTCAACACGCTCGACACGGAGTGCCTCCCGGATGACCGAGCTTTTCACCCTATCTCTAAGAGAGAGCTCTGACATCCTGCGGAGGAAACTCATTTCGGCCGCTTGTATCCGGGATCTTGTTCTTTCGGTTACAACCCACAGCTCGTGACCATAGGTGAGGGTAGGAGCGTAGATCGACCAGTAAATCGAGAGCTTTGCCTTTCGGCTCAGCTCCTTCTTTACCACAACGGACCGATACAGACTCCGCATCACTGCAGTCGCTGCACCGATCCGCTTGTCGATCTCCCGCTCCAACCTACCCTCACTCGTGAACAAGATCCCAAGATACTTGAACTCCTCCACTTGGGGCAGGATCTCATCCGCGACCCGGAGAGGGCACTCCACCTTTTTCCGACTGAGGACCATGGTCTCGGATTTGAAGGTGCTGATGTTCATCCCAACTGCTTCACACTAAGCTGTGAACCGCTCCAGCGAAAATTGGAGATCACGGCTTGAAGAAGCCAACAGCACCACATAATCTGCAAAAAGCAGAGATGCAATGTTGAGGCCACCTAACCGGACCCCTCAACGCCTCGGCTGCGCCTAGAAATTCTGTCCATAAAGGTTATGAACAGAATCGATGACAAAGAGCAACCTTGGCGGAGTCCAACACTCACTGGAAACTAATTCGACTTACTGCTGGCAATGCTGACCAAACTCTGACATTGGTCTGCCAATCCAGAGGCACTGTCCCCGATGTCCACGCGATGTTGTAAAAGTGTGTCAACCACGACAGCCCCACAACATCTAGAGCCCTTAAGAACTCCGGGCGGATCTCATCCACCCCCGGGGCCCTGCCACCGTGGAGCTTTTCAATCACCTCAGTGACTTCGACCCCAGAGATAGGGGAGCCCACCTCAGAGTCCCCAGACCCTGCTTCGTCAAAGGAAGACGTGTCGGTGGAATTGAGGAGGCCTTCGAAGTATTCTCCCCACCGATTCACGACGTCCCGAGTCGAGGTCAGCAGCACCCCATCTCTACTATACACAGTGTTATTGGCGCAATGCTTTCCTCTCCTGAGAAGTTGTCAGAGTTTTTGCCTCAGCGACCACCGAAGCTGCATTCTGCTTGGCCAGCCGGTACCTGTCAGCTGCCTCCGGAGTCCCACAGGCCAGGTATCCTTTATTATCAGGCTAAATAATTTGAACGAATAAAGATTCAAAACATCCCAATAGAATTCTCTTTTCACATTCAAAGTATTTTTAAAACCATGTTTTCCAAAGTATCGTTCTTGCACCATATGCCCTTTTAATAATTTTAGTTAGACACTTGTTAGTTCTTTACATTGCTTTAAAATGCATTTAACGCTTTTACTTGGAACTGCTCTTGAATGTACTTTTAATTATCTGAAGCACATTGAGTTACCTTGTGTAATGTGCTACATAAATAAAGCTGCCCAGAGCTCCAGACTGCCCCTAAATGGTGGCCTTTTGCCGCTATATATACATATACAGTATATATATTTTTGTATATATTTTTTAATATAATTACTATTCTTGAATATTTTTTGTTGCTGACTCCACAATTCAGCCTAGTTACCATCACTTAAGCCATACTATTTCAGGTTGGGGGCTAATACTCTCCTAGTGGAAAAAAAAAAAAAAAGTTGGTCTGGAGTTAGTCTTTGCTATGCATCTCAAAAGCACTGTAATTTACTTAACAAAGAATAACATAGAATGCTCACATTCTCTTTGCTGTCTCATTTTACTGCATAAATAGGGCAGTGTTGAAAGTGGCTCCAGGGCTGTGTCTCTGTTTATCAAGGGGAGTGAGCGGGAATCTTCTTACAACACATCTAAATTACTGGCAGAGGAGTGAGACTGTTGGTTGTGTGTGTGTGTGTGTGTGGGGGGGGGGGGGCAAAGTATGGATATTAATTTTACGGTGAAAGAGTGTGAAGTTGCTGCAACTATCCAGACTGTGGTGCATCTTTAAAGACACAGTACACTGACTGGTGTGAAGTTATGCCTCTTGAAATATCAGAGGGTAGGGGTTGAACCAACTGTGATATGTCGGTTATAGCTTGTGGTTGACTAATCGCGACTCACGTGTTTTGGACACGGACGCCTTGCCACAATCAACATGTGTTTGGCTCACGTAGCAAACTAGCGGATGGTGCTTCAAGTGCATGGCAAGTTTTTTTAATGACACCATTAGTACAGTCCCTTACCAAAAAGTAGCATACTTTAAGTACATAATATAGTATACTATATAGAGTATACTTAAGTATACCTAAGTTTATTTTTCAAGCATACTTATTCTTGTACTAAAAGTAAACTTTATGTAAACTCCTTGGGACTAAATTGTAACATTTTAGTACACTTAAGCACACTTTCAACTTCCAAGTATACTTAAAGTACACTATTAAGTATGCTTTGTGGTACACTTATGTCCACAGTTTAGTTTACAGCAAAAAGCCCAGTGATGAATTGCCAGGGATCGAACGAGCGAACACTGGTACTAAAGGTAACGACCTTCATCTTTAGGCTATCCAGCCACATGATATAACAGGCTTTATAAATAAATGTAACCTATAATTAGGGTTCCTTAGCAAGTGCCTTCTAGTTCGTACCTCGACAGCCCCTATCCAGCCTGTTTTCCATGTTTCTTTCCACTAACACACCTGATTCATGATCAGGATCGTTATCAGACTTCTGCAAAGCTTGCTGGTTAGCTGATTAGCTAGATTCAGCTGCACTGCAGGAGGGAAACATGGAAAACAGGCTGGATAGGGGCTCTCTGGGACCGGACTTGCTTCTAGAAAAACGCCCCGTTTTAAAAACGGTGACGTGTAAGAAAATGCTGTTATTTGTAATTACGCACAATAATACTATTATCGTGAATGAATTAGGAGCAGTTTATGATGTAAAATGTATTTATTGCGCATCAAGGAGAATTCAGAAGTGGGTAGACGCAAACTTACTCCTAATTTTGAGTATACTTCAAGCATACTTAATTATACTTCTTTTTGTTAAGGGGTCACTTGCAAAATACGTATCTATGCTATCTTTGTACACAGTCTGAGAAGGCGAACACTAGCTAACGAGCAGCTGTCAATCCGCACCACCAAATGCTGTAACAGTAAAACGAAACTACTAAAGACAACAATATTTTGTAGAGCCAATACTATAACCGCCAATACAAAGCTCCCAAGTACGTACCATCACTTTGCAAAGGAGAAGAGAGAGAGCGATTCGGGTCAACATTCCAGTGTAGTGATGAGTGTGGTAAAACCCATATCCCACTGATTGGCGAACATTTGTGAGTGTTGGGGAGGGTAACGAATGTGCTCTCCCATCAAGTTTGCAAATGTACGGTGTGCAGTTTGGCAGATGGCAAACTGTTCTTCAAAAAGACTCAATGTGTGCTTGCATAAAGCTGCTAATTAATAGCAATGATGTTGGAGTATAAACATTTAAACAACAAATGTTTAAACACAAACAGCACCACGACGAACAGAAAATTATATAACAATATTTACACAATTTCACAAGCATTCATTCTTTTTATTCTGAGAAAGATGAGTTTGAATGCTACAACGTTAAGGTGATGTTCTTATTTGTTACTTGTTACAACAGTATATGAGTGCAGGCATGCATGACTGAGGCAGTATACAGTACCTTTATGGGAAACTGTAATAGGATAATTCAGTGTCTATTTGATCAGAACACAATTCAACTTTATTATACAGCTTTTCAAACACTGACATAAATTCACTGCAATTTAAAAAGGCTGAACGTTGCTTACAGCCATTACCATTCCAACTGCTCAAAGTACTTTTCTGTTAGACAAAAATAAGATGATGTATTAGGTCTGATCCTTTCTCCTTGGGTCAGGCTTGAAATGATTATTTGCATTCACAAGTTAACAACTAAGTCAAATAATCCAGTCAAATAATTTATTTGACTGGCTTTAAGTCAAATAAATGTGCACTATAGACTGCACTTGTACTGTTGTGGGAGGTTGCAGTTTGTGGTCTGCTCCTAGTGCACGGGGAGAACAGGAAAACTACACACAGAAAGGTCTGAGCTGCAATTTAATGATATCCATGCAATATATTTGATGACACTGATCAGTTAATCTAACATCACAATACTAGTAGTAACACGACAGCACATGTTCAATTTGTAACTATAACGGTTTCTTACTGTATGATTCCACTTAAACGACTTTGAAAGGAAGACAATCAATATAAATACTGTCTAATGGTGTTATCATCAATAATATAGTGAGGCAGTAAATTTGGTCTAAAATATCGAGTGTGTCTCACAGGCAAAAGCACAAAGGACAGCACAGCACAGACACCGCAATATACATTCACAATCCACCTTCCTATGTCCTCAGCAACTAATTCTCTGCTGCCCGTGAACCATCTTGAGTCTGGAAATGATGTGCCGAGCTTCAGTGTTATGAGGGCTTGCCCCCTCTTAGTGCACATTAGTGGTCTAATTCCAGCTATGTTTAAATTGTATTGCTTGCCCTCCTGTCATCTCACCGAATGATCCAGCCCTGGTAAAGCAAGGGAAGAGAAGAGTATGGGACCTGTTTCAATAACTGTCCCGGCACACTCACCAAATGAGTTGCTAATCTTAATACTAAATGCAAACTGTGTGGACACAACATGGATAAAGCTGTTTTCCTGGTTCAGCATGATTCAAGCATTCTTTTTGATTGAATAATCAGCAGTCATGCTTAAGAGGCGCGTAGCATTGAACGCAAAATGCAGGCTCAGCAATTACAGCACATTAATTCTGAAAGCCTGAAATGGAGTGCAATGCGGCTTAACTAGAATACCTCCGTGAACAGGTCAGAGGACTCCAGGATGTGACATTTTATCAATAGGCTAAATAAACTACAGGTGAATCAAAAATAAATTAGAATATTGTTTGGAAGATTCTTTGTTTCAGTAGTTCAATTCAAAATATACATATATATATATATATTTTTTTTGTCTTCTATTCAATACTGTAATTGCATGAGATGTTGAATTATGGGGTTTCTTTTTAGCTGTTAGATATATTCAAGAAAATTATCCATTTTTATGTGTATTTATATATTTTAATATAACTTATACTCAATAGAGTCACAGGGGACTGAAACCTGTCTTAGCTGACTTTGGAAGCGGGGTGCACCTTTGACTACACGCCAGCCAATCACACACTCTAAAAACAGTTGGGTCAAAAGTAACCCAATTATGGCTAAAAAAATGGGCCGATCCACTTTATGGGTCAATTTGACTCAACGGTCTGGGTTGTTTTATACAAAATGACCCATTTTTTTGACCCAAGTAAAAGATCTGACCAATATGTATGAGTTGTTAAACGCTGAAAAAAACATTTCTTGACTCAAAGTTGGGTCAAATCAACCCAAGTAGAGGATCAGTCCATTTTTGACCCAACTGTTTTTAGAGTGCAGGGTACATATGGACTAGGGATTGGCAAGTACTGATACCAGGTATCAGTATCGGGCTAATCAACAGCCTTATTTCAAGGTATTGGTACCCGGCCACCCTCTTGTGCATCTATTAGGAACACTAGAAATTGGACATTTGAAGAATAGGAAATTGTCAAAAATTTCCTGCACTTTTAAGGAAAATGCTATGTTGGTATACATGTATTTATCTAAAATGATCTGTCATTGTTTTCATGGGGAAATTTTATGCATCAAAAGTACTAGTGATATCAGTACCTGTTATTAGTATCGGTTACGACTCATGATGACTAGTCAGTGATGAGTTGAGTACCGTACTCGTACCTGCCTGAAAAAGTGGTATTGAACATCCCTGATATGGACAAAAAAATAACATTTCATTTTAATGCTTATATTTTTCTTTCTTAATTACAAAACATATAGTACCACATTTACACACGAAGAAATTTACTGAAACAAGACAATACACTTTTTCTAAATACCTGGACAAAAAAGGACAAAGATAGTGTTATCATGTTGACATTCCGATTTCTTATTAATTTTTCTTATTTGTTTCTTATTAATTGCCCACCACTACTCCAGACCATTACATTTTTGTCTGAAACCGGTGTCATGTCTAAGGCATCAATACAGCAGGCAATATTTTATTAGCAAGCTAGTAGACAATGTGAAGGTGTGTCACTTTATGAGTACCCCCAACTATCTCAGAACTGACTGGCGGAAAGGCAGACACCACCCAGATTAGTCATTAGCCAACGAGAGAAAGACAATTTAACACTCACATTCACACATATGGCCATTGAGGGGGAATTGATCCCACATTAGCTACATAAAAGTCAGCCATGTGAACCACTTTTTTATTACCAAAGACTGTTATTCAGGACTTGTGCAATATATTGACATCCTATGTGACACCTATTGTTCATTTTAAGGACAACTACTGAGACCACCTTACTATTCAATTTCAATCCCATCATTGTCAGATGACCTGAATTCAATTCACTTGTTCACATTTCTGACAAATGTAGCCTACATCCCGTGTACGCTAACACCCGCTATTTTATTTTGACAAGACTGTTAGTCCAAGTTCTACAGCCAGACAAGTTTGTCATGTTAACAAAACAAGTGTAAGCATGTATCAAGCAGGATGTAGTCTAGGATGTGGTTTTCACGCGTCTTGATAACAAACACCACCGACTTGCTTTGAAGCCATATGAGGGGAAATAAAAGGGTGAAAACACAACATTCTACAACGTTAAACTACCTGGAGGTAACGCATTGTAGCCCAGCAACACTGCTGTGTATTCTTCCACATTTCAGCCAGCAACTGTAAAGTTTGCCCTGCTTCGTGTATCACAGCGCTCTTCCCCGGGCAACACACTCCTCTCCTTTAACATGTTCGAGCACAGCAGACATTACCTTTGTACTGCAGCGAGTTGCTGATGCGTATTTTGACAGTTCCGCCGATAGATTCTCCCGGGCTGTAAACCACTTTGTTGTTAGCGAAAGTGATGTCAAATTCTTGTAGCTTTCCCATGGCTGCGCTCCGCTACTTGTCGGCTTTGCGCGAAGACGCGATGCTTGACTCTCACCTGCTGGCTCGAAGAGAATTGACGTCACTGAACGGTGCGTTGTCAGTCATGGGAGGGACAAACTCACTTATCTGACGGTCAAGTGGATTGTATAAATTCATACTTGTGTACGGTTCACCTAAATTCACGCTATAACTCTTCTATTGTGTTAATCGACTCTTTCCCACAAACACAAATTGATCCTTGGGATGGCAGTGTAGACAAGGAGAGCCAGGAAAAACATAAAAAAGGAGAGGGGGTGGCTTGCACAAAGCCACAAAGAAAGTCCTCCGGAAACAGATTAGCACCCGCACTTGCTCTGTCTACATGTGACAGTCAACGTTCTAATCTGATAAAACGAGAAAAGCAACATCTAGAGGAGTTCTTCAACTCAAAACAGTCTCTATTGCTCAGCCCTGATAACAAATGGCAAAAGTAGTCATAGTCTGACTCTTTGCATAAGACACGATTGTGTAAAAAGAAAAACGGTAAAATAAGTATTTAAGTACAAAAGTACACATTAAAAAATATATTTTGGTCAGTTGGATGAGGTCATGATAAACCAGTATGATAGGCTATGACTGGTACGAAATATATTTGGTTGCTTTCGTTATTGTTGTTGTTTTTGTATCAACTACTGTACTGTACTTCAGGGGCAATGGCTCTGTACATGAGACAAGACGTCACTCTGTTTTGACAAAACCAATTGATTCTCCATTTTCACAGTCGCCATTTCTTGTGCTTATTTTCCACACCATTTCGCCTATTGCCAATTCAGAACATCGGGGCATTTCTATTTCCATAATGCAATGCAATCAATGCAAATGTGTCCTTTTGCACGGTGTAAACAAATTTTGTATTGCTTTTGCCTTTGACTAGCATACAAACCAGGCAGATTATTGTAGTCAAACGATATTGCATCACATTTTGAAATAAAAAATAAACAAATCAAATTACAACGATCCAAAGTCCAATGCTTTTCAATGAGCGGAGAGCTTCCTTTCACTGAGTTGACCATCATTTTGACTTGTGACGTAGGCTTAGAATTGCAGGGCTAAGCTGAACCTCTTCCATACTTTCACTTTTCCCATTAGAGTGTGCAAGTTTACTTGCGTTCACTGTGGCCATTAGCATAGCATGTAACTTCGTCGAGATCCAATCACGGCAGATAAAAGCCTTCGATTGCCGCAAATAGTCTTAAATTGGGAGGGGATTACTGTCTGTGCTTGTAGCAGACATTGGGTTTGATTATCTGTGCAGTATTCTCAGTAATCAGTCTTCTATTTATATTTAATCACAATGCTAAAATCCATACACCAGCCATGACTTTCTTCTTCGGCTGTCTTGGTTGAAGTGTGTCATTACGTGGGTGGCACCCAATGCGCCACCCGGTGTTCAAACTGCGACACCACAGGTTGTGATGAACTCTAGATAAATGTGAGCTACTGTACTCCTAAACATACTTGAAGCACTCACTGTTGTATCGAATGTAATTTAATTTCTTGCACTTGCCTTGAAAAAGCTTATACAACCACATAGTTTGAATGGGACTTTTTATGGGCACTAGATATTTTCCTTTCAGTTTATTAATGTATTTAGTTTTTAAAAATCATTTTATTGTGTCTTATACAGGCTGTTCATATAGTCTGGTAGTTGAAAATACAAATGGCCTTACACATTTCATAAATAAATGTGATGAAATCAACACTTCTAATATACAATATTTTTCACTTATCTTTTATTATTACTTGACACAACGTGGCTGTTTTTGGACTCAGACGCAGAGGAAGAGGTGGAGGGTAAAGCAGCTTTTTAATTAACAAAACAAAAGCTCTTCGATGAGAGGGAGAAAATAAAGACTATTCAAACATTAACTGAAAGCGCTCCAAAAGGGAGGAAGTTCAAAACTACATTCAAAACCAAAAATCACTCTATGACTAAACAAAACTAAGTTATACAAAATTACAAACAAAGGTTCTCTCACAAGACAAGGCAATAAAGGCAACAAGGCAATTAGGTAACAAGGCAATTAGGTAACAAGGCAATTAGGTAACAAGGCTGTGGTCAATGGCAGGCTTCAGTGGCTCAAACGAAAACACTTCGGCACAAGACAGGGAAAACGCAGACTATTTAACACATGAGGGTAATGGGGAACAGGTGGAAACAATCAGGGTTGACACAGACACCACACGAGTGACGAGGCAAGTGACCTGAAACGAGAGGAGTCAGACTTTTCACAATAAAACAGGAAATGACAAGACACCCTCACCGCGGTGTGACAGTACCCCTCCCCCTAGGGCCGACTCCTGACGGCCCAGGCTGGTCAGGATGATCCCTAAAAAAGTCTTCAATTAGAGAGTCATCCATGATGAAGCGGGAAGGTATCCACTGTCTTTCCTCGGGCCCATACCCCTCCCAGTCCACCAAGAACTGCCTGCCCCGGCCCCGCTTGCGGACGGCCAGCAATCGCTTGACTTTGTAGACGGGCCCCCCATCCACAATCACAGGAGGCGACGGGGGCGTAGGAGCCGGAACCAGAGAACTCTCCCTGACTGGCTTGACTTGGCTTACGTGGAACGTTGGGTGAACACGCAGAGACCGAGGCAGGCGAAGACGGACCGCGGCCGGGTTGATCACCTTGGAGATGGGGTATGGGCCCACAAACCGAGGCGCCAACTTTTGGCATGGCACCTTTAAATGCAGATGTTTGGCTGACAACCACACTTTGTTCCCTGGCTGGTATACTGGAGCAGGTCTCCTTTTCCGATCCGCTGCTCGCTTGCCTCTGTCCCTCTGGCGCTCCAGAACCTGCCGAGCGGCTGCCCAGACGCGATGGCAACGACGGACCAAGGCATGGGCTGAGGGAACAGAGGCCTCAGACTCTAGGTTAGCAATAAAAGGAGGGTTGTATCCAAAAACGCATTTGAAGGGGGTGAGTCCAGTGGCAGAGGTGGGCAGGGAGTTATGGGCAAACTCAACCCAGACCAGGTGTTTGCTCCACGATGCCTGGTTCTGAGATACAAGGCACCGTAAACCGGTTTCCAGCTGCTGGTTGAGACGTTCCGACTGACCATTAGCCTCAGGGTGGTACCCTGAGGTTAGGCTGGCTTTGGCGCCTATTAGGCGGCAAAATTCCTTCCAAAAGCGTGACACAAACTGGGGCCCCCGATCCGACACAATGTCTCTAGGGAACCCGTAAACTCGAAAAACGTGTTTAATCATGACCTCAGCCATTTCCTTGGCTGAGGGAAGCTTTGACTAAGAATCGGACCATCTTAGAAAATCGGTCGACTACTGTGAGAATGGTGGTCTTTCCTTTGGAGAGAGGAAGTCCCGTGACAAAATCCAGGGAAATTTCTGCCCATGGTCTGGAAGGAATGGGAAGAGGCTGTAGCAGACCCATGCGTGATCTGGTGGATGTCTTGTTTCGAGCACATACCGAGCAGGCCTCGATGTACTCCCGGACCTCCGGCTCCATGGAAGGCCACCAGAAACACCGGGAGATGGCGTAAATTGTCCGTCGAACTCCTGGATGACAGGATAGAAGCGAGGTGTGACCCCAATGGATCACCTGTGGGCGCAGCTGCTCTGGAACAAAAAGTCTATTCGCCGGGCACCCTTTTGGTGGGGTTGCCTCACCGTTGGCTTGTTTCACTTCCCTCTCGATTTGCCATGTCACGGCTCCAATCACACAGTCCGGCGAAAGGATGGTCTCTGGTTCCTTAGTTACAGGCTCAGGGTCGTAGAGACGGGACAGGGCGTCGGGTTTGACGTTTTGAGACCCCGGCCTGTAAGTGAGAGAGAAGGAAAACCGGTTGAAGAACAGTGCCCATCTGGCATGGCGTGAGTTGAGTCTCTTGGCTTTGCGTATGTATTCCAGGTTCTTGTGATCGGTCCAGACCACGAATGGATGCTTTGCCCCCTCAAGCCAGTGCCTCCTCTCTTCCAGAGCAAGCTTGACGGCCAGAAGCTCTTTGTCCCCAACGTCATAGTTCCGCTCGGCCTTGGATAATCGTCGTGAAAAGAATGCGCGGGGGTGCATCTTTCCATCCTTCTCTGCACGTTGAGACAGGACAGCTCCGATCCCCTCATTGGACGCATCCACTTCCACCATGAATTGCCGCTGTGGATCTGGTACTAAAAACACACATAAGATAAGAAAAAATTGAGGTGGTTAACTATACAAGTAATCCGAACTATATTTTGAGGTTGTAAACTACACAAATGTAAATAACACTCAACAATATTTTGAGGTAGTAAACTACAAAACAGAAACAATCAGTAAAAGTCAACATCAAATGCTGCAGTTGCACTCAGCTCCACCTTTTTTAAAAGGCTAAAATTGAAAAGTGCAAATATATTAAGACATAAAAGGGTTTAGAAAGTGCACTTTCAATGTGGTCCTCTGTGAGTCTTGCCCTTCTTGGGTTGGATGCAGCATTTTGTGTCTTGATCGTGCACGAAATTCACTGATGTGTGATGTGTTCACTGCATGCTGAACCAAGATATCCTATTGGCTCTTGAATGCTCTGAACCAATGCAGGGCAGCTTTTTCATGGTGAGAAAAAAACAACAACCTAGTTATCGCTACGGTATCGTCCGATACTGCAAAACTGGTATCGGAAACGGTATCGGGGTAGAAAAAAACGGTATCGGAACAACACTATTTATAATGTCGCAAATATTCAAACTTATTCTTGTAAATTTGTGAGTTTTTTCTCTGAATATTACCCCCCTCTCTAACAAAATATTTGTATGTGGCCCTAATATGCCGCCGTCTGTTTGACTACCGGATGGTTGTGTGTGTTTTTTTAGGCAGCAAAGGCACAACTCATTTGCCACAAATCATTCTCGCCAACGATAACAAATACTTGGCATGGAAAACCATCAGCATCAGCATTGATAAATGTTGTCCATGCTTTTATTCCGAGGAAGCCTACTCCAGATTTCTCGCCAGATAGTTTTCAAATGTATGTAGTAAAATGAAGTCATCTGAAAAATAAATACTCCAGTAAAGTACAGATATCACAAAATTTACCAAACCCCGCACTTTTCAACAGCAACGACTGCTTTTGACCCCCACTGAAAGGAATAAACAAATTTACTTACTAAACATTTAAACAACACTACAAAAGGGTGAAACCACTATGGGAGCTACATAGTGGCTAGGAAGAGTTCCCAAACACAGCACAGTGTATTTAGGACCCTGTCAGGGGCCCTTTGCCATTACATTACACTACTTATGGTGTCCCTGCCTGTTAATACCTGAGACTAAAACTCTAAAAATATCCCTAAAACTAAATGCGGCATAATATTTGACATTTTGTTTCACTACAACTTGACTATGTAAGTACAAATGAAATATTTACAGAAAATGAGGATATCGATATCCATATTGCCTGCTAATAATAATATTATACCATACTGTCTTGGCATAACAGGAAAACATCAAACACCAAAGCTAACTTATAACTTAACTCGACATTTTCCATTTACTGTAAAAATGTAATTAGTTTGTATGCGTTTTTCTTTTTACAATAATAACATGCAATACAACATACTCAAATACATACCGGTACATCTTGAACGGAAATGATCGCATCAGAACTCTCAATTCTTGAATACTTTTATGTGTTCTTGGTCTCTGCACTGTCTGTCATCATTGAAGATAAGCAACTGCAATGATAAGCAACTGTTGAAGAGACCAACATTTCAGAATAAAATACCCACAAGGAACATGATTCTCATTTACTGTTGACATTAGACCTAAAGATAGAGACATGCAATATCTCCATGATTAACAGCCCACCAGGATGTTAATATTCTAGTAAGGGCCCTGAAACAGATCTTTCTATGACGACAGACAAGCACAATGGTTGCCAAGTTACTTCCTTGTATCCATGGAAATCTGGTATGCTGTCTACGTATATTCACACTGCTTCTTTTGTTTAGTCATAAAAGTGTTCACTCAAGCAGCTTCGTTAATTAATGAGTCATTCTAAAGTAGTACACCCAAGAGTGATAGGATTATATGTCAGGAAGTAACGGATATTAACACCTTATGTCACCTCCACTTAATATAAGGCAAAAGTGAACATTGCTACCTACTGAGCGACAACATTTTAGCCTAGGTCCTATTACGGCATGTGGAAAGTTCTGGAAAGCAGATTGTGGTGATGAACTACAGGTATCAAAAGTGGAGTCATGATAAGATGAACAAGTGAAAACAGTGAAGTGACTAATGAGTGATAAGTGCAGATGCACATTTTGAAAAGGAAACCAATCTCTTCAATGCAACGTGTTCCAGCGCTACCGTTATAAAATCGGGTCAATATTTTATTAACTATATTTGACCTGGACAACAATTCACATTAATATTGTTATTCGTCAGAAAATATTTCATAAAATGGTACATCTACAGTTGTGCTCATAAATGTGAAATTAAAAGCTTGGGTGGGCAGAAACAATTAGGGCCTAAACAAGTCACATCGCAAAGAGACCTATTAATCTTTTTCTATTAAAAACACTCCTTTCGGGTATTAATAACATGCCTTTGAGATACTTTCATTAAAATACCCCCGAAATAAAAAATAATTATACCATACTTTATATACTTTATTTATTGTCTTGCAGAAATCAGAAGGGGTGCCCCTGTCTCATGGAAGTGAGCCAGTCCTCATCCACATATGGGCCAATGGTGAGTCCAGCTTTCCTTACTATGCTGACCATGGGCGGAGCCTAAGCTTTGCCACTATACAGAGCATAGGTGTCAAACTCTGGCCCTGGACGGTCGCAGTCCTGCAGGTTTTGGATGTTTCCGTTCTCCATCACAGCTGATATATGATCAGCTCATCAGCGAGCTCTGCATAGCGATCCTGCTAATTGGAATCAGCTTGTGTTTGAAGGCATTATTTGATTACTTTATTAAGTGTAATCTTTTGCGTGTTCAAATAAATCAGAATTGAGATCTCATGAAAAAGTTTCCCTTGCAAGGAGTTTATTAAGAGCTCTTAAGACACAGGAAAAAAAGCTTACATTCGAAAGGTGATGTTAAGCTTCCAGTGTGTCGAATATGGAAACACACAGTCGCTTTATACTAGTACAAAAGTTTCTCTCCCCCTTAGACTTGACAAAGAATTAGTGTTCTTAATAAGCAGAAATGATGATACTGATACGATTATCTCAGCTCCCCACCAGCCTCGGAGAAATGATGTAGACAGGCTTTGACCTTGGACCTTCAGTTTTTACGACCAAATGACTAATGACATGAGAACTTGACAACTTTTAAAACATACACATTCTTATCTCAAGAGCTGGCAGGGAGTGAGAGGTTCCAATATATTTCACAAAATCATTATCACAGTGTTATTAATTTAACTACACATAGTTATATGGCATCTATATACCTATAAGTAAATTCAAAAACAGTAAAAATATAAATTGAAAATGTTAAATGTCAACATGTTGGAGGAGGGAAACCTCAAAAACCTGTAGGACTGCGGCCCTCAAGGGCCGGAGTTTGACACCTATGATACAGAGGTATCGCAAGCTGCCTCTCATCATCTCGCTGTGTTTGCGTAACCAAGGCCAGCGTAAGCGTGATTTAAGATAAAGTCCGGCCATCAGAACTGTTCCTCAAGCCTTTTCTTCCCAAAATTACATGCAAAACTTTTGTATTTAGAACAAATCAAGCACAGATGGGCACAGAGTGTCCTTAATGTCGAACAATGTATTTGCATCCAACATATTACTATTCTATCCTACTGTATATTTATTGGGAACTACAGTATATGTGTTAAGATATGCTAGAACAGATAGGGCTTGTTGTGATGCTTGTGTCAGGAGTGGTTAATCAGACTTGCTGTGGGCTACTTATGTGCATCTAGTGTTCTATGTGTGCATGGTACGTAAGAAAGAAACTATGCAAAATGTTCTGATTTGGAATAGAATGTTCCCAATGTGCACCTTTTTACTTTAGTTCAGTACATACCACGTACTATATTGTAGTAAATTTTAATACATTTGATTTGGAAGTAATTTATGGACATATTATCTATTTATTTATGTAATTACTTTAAAAAAAAGTTAACATTAACAATGGTAATAAAAGTCTCAAATCTGATTTGGTGAATTGTGCAGAAATCGTGTAAACACATACAGGATCTTGCGGGTAATCACACACATACTGGACTTCACATTAAGAAAGCTGACGAAATATAACAAATTGAAAAACAAAGGCAACTACTTTATATTTAAAAGCACGCCATCTAACACAAAACCAACTGTCCCACCAGAATTGAGCCAGTTGTAGTGTACCTATATGATTCAGGCATTGTGTTAATAGTGAACAACGCTAATAGCACCACCTAGTGGGAGTTTTGTTAAAATCCATTTAAAACGTGGACGTGTGTGTGTGTGTAAAATGTGATTCTGCTCATGAGTCACGTGTGGTTTAGTATTATTTTGAACCGACAAACCTAAATAGAGGCAACTGGGTGACTCCTTGGTTGTTGAAAATGTTTGACTTTTAATCCAAATAGCTTCTTCAGCTCTAACTTTTCATTTTGTATCTGTATTAAGTCACTGGTGTAGTGGAACATACATTTGCTTGCCTTATGCGCAGGCAGCATGAGGACAGGCCACCCAAAGCGATGGCATGAATATGTGCTGTGCGACTGTCTAGCGAATCAGTGGCGATAAGTACTAAGTGATGTCCTGGGATGTGGACTGGCCATCTGGCATACAGGGCAGATGCCCGGTGGGCCGGCCTCTTTTGAGGCAGATGCAGTGCTTTTTCATAGTTATTTTCCTACATTATACACCAAAAGACTGGCCCACAATTTAGAGGGACCATTCTGTCAATCCATTTTGACTATAGATAGCAACCTAAAACATCATCAATAAACATCAATGGCAGAGCTACATAAGGCAAGAGCTGGGGCCAGGTCAAAATGTCAGGACTGATTTTTTTTTGTGCCAGTCCAGCCCTGGATGTGGATGGATGAATATCTGGTGGATGTACCCCATGGGGAGTGCTTACCATGGAGTTGTGCTTGATGTTGTTCATTGTCTTTGCATGAAGGAACTCATCCGTGTAAAACAAGAAAGGCCTCCTTTAAACAGATGCGCAAGTTTGGTGAATGTGCATTTGTTTGGATAGCACTTTTCTCCCTTTAAGGTACGCAAAACACCTATTGATGAAGCAGAATCAGGAGCAACTGGGGGTTTATCTTACTCAAGGACTTTTAAAACAGGGTTCTCTGACCAAGCTTTTGACATTGTTTACCTCAAAAAGAATGTTCAATCTATTTGAGGTGCAAAAGAACTGCACACAACAATCAAAAAGAAGGAACTTCCCTTTGAGGACCATAACAACATCACGTGCCATCATTTTACAACAAATGATCTCAGTAGTGTCATTTTCAAGAAATCTTGTCAACGTTGTTGATTTAATATTTCCATGACCTGGACAACAAAGATGTTTATAAAAGTCAGAGTCTATTCCATGTTTCTGCATATCACTGTTGTATTCACCTTAAGTAATGCACCAACAAGTACTAATATTTCCCTAAAAGTAGCAATATATTGCTTTAAAATTTTAAAATATGCTTGTAAAATCTCCTGGGTAGGTTGCAATTATTTTCTTTGGGGCGCCACTAAATTGTAAGTCCTACATATTATTTTCCTTTTTTTTTTACTATTAATTTGTCCAAAGTTTCTACCATGGTACAGTAAACCCTCATTTATGCAGGTCAAAATCCATGATACAGAGAGACCATACAAAAACAAGCTGTTCACTGCATTTGACACTCCCAGTTGAGATTTACTGTAAAACTGAGTATGAAAGCCATGAAATTTTAAATAATGCCCCTGCACTGTAAAAACGCCAAAGAAAATAAAAATAAAGACAATCGCTTACCTCTTCGGGATGGTGGTAGCCGGCAAGAGCAGGATTGTCATCATAGGAGCATGCAGGCACCCAACAAAATGTACATATGAAGGTGAAAGGCTAGCGCCAAAAAGCGCTATGAATAATGAATAAAGAATATATACTTCATATGTGGACGGTCGTAGTGTTCCATAAAAGCTGTGTTTACTCGGCATGTTTTTTTTTGTGTGGAGATAAACGAGAACAAAACAAGCAGTACTAGCATAGGCCGTCAACGAACCCGCTTCTGTTTGACCTCCATCCGGTTCAAGCTGCTAAAAATAGCATTCGTGCGGTACCCCATTAGAGTGACTTCTCCTCCCTTGAAGTCAAAGAAAAGGAACTAAATGACACATTTGTTACACAAAAGTGGGTTTGTCTGAAAGAAGATCCTTGTGATTACAGAATGTCCAAATTTGATGTTTAGTGAGCAAATAGTGTGGCCACGGAGACAAGTTGAAGTGAAATTTTCGAAAGATTTTTTTTTTCTCTGCTCACTCAAGCATTGATTGCCCCACTCTAGCAGACGCAGTACACACCAATGTTAAACTAAAAGCCTTGTGCCATGTGTATTTTGTTGCGACAACAACAAAAGCACATGAACAGAACTCAGTCGTAATTAGGAGTGTCCGAATGGTAAGGTCCATCTTTACCATAGCACGTGAAGGCACGGTTATTCCCAACTTTTCCGACTTCAAACCAGGAAGAGTGTACGGGAACGCCCACTTGAACTCGGAAATCCCACTTGCAAAGTCGGAAAAAAAAAATATGCCAACTTCACCGACAAACTACAATGTGACGTCACTCTACAATAGCGACCCCTTTGGAAAAACAGACCGTGAATGGTAAAACACAATTTACTCGAGTATGAAACTAGATGGCTTTTTTTTCATTCATAAATATTTGACACAACTTCACTTAGCACAACATATGTGACAGTATCTCCTTGCATGGAATTATACTATGAACTACTGAACTGTATGAAATAAGATAAAAACAATAAATGAAGCAAATTTGCAAGAAGGCAAGTTTGCTGGAGGTCAAAATGAGTAATGAGGACCAAATTAAAAAACAATTCATCACTCTCCGCCATTTTGGTTGTTTACTTTCGCCTTAAATGCTTTCAGATCGGAACTGGAAAAAAACAACTGGGATAAGTCCGACTTCCGACCATCCTCGAATGCAGCATAAAAAAACCCTGGTACACTCTTGTGTGCCATGGCCTACCCTCCTCTGCCTCTAATTGGCTGGTACCCCCTGATTACGCTGATTAAATTAGCTAACTTTTGGCATGAGGATTGATGAGCCAATCGGAGGCAGAGTACACTCGTCATGTCGAGGAAAACAATCCTTCAAGTGCTCCCCCAAGCCACAGCGGTGACACAGAAATTTCGCTCAGGTGAAGTAATTTGCCCTTGTACACGGGATACTTGATTGCGACGTGGGTTCGACCCCGGGGTGGACGCTGCCTGTTACACACTAATGCTCAAATTAAGTTTTATTGTAGCTAGGCTGGTACTGGCAATCCTGCGGGGGAGAAGCGCACTTGATTTAAGATGAAATATAAAAAAAACTAAAGATGATAAATAAAAATATTGTTCAAGCAGCTACGGCTGGTTGCAAATGACGGATTAAGTTGTGTATGTAGATGATGGACTGTAATGTGAAACGGTACCATTCAAAAAGATAACTGTCTGGAAATGCCAAAACATCTAGGCACTGCCTGATAACCATCTCACAAAGAATATTTAATTGCCTGCGCAGTAATGCCGCACACTCAAGAGAGAAGAGAATTGTTGAACCAATTTGAGATTACAAATTGAACTGACCAATTTAATAACATAGCTTCAGTTGGTAACACACAATTGAATTAAATTAATCCAAAGTGAATATATTAAGTTTAATTAATTATGAGTTCATTATCATAATGGATTCATTTTGGATGAATTTAATTCACTTGGGATTCATTTTGGATGAATTTAATTCAAGTGACTATAGTATAGTATAGTATAGTATAGTATAGTATAGTATAGTATAGTATAGTATAGTATAGTATAGTATAGTATTGATTAACGAATGAGACAGTCCTCCAATAATTACAACCACATAGGTCGTTTTGGAAAGCTGCCAAATTACGACCTAGTGTTGCATATATTAGTTTAGCGACATCTATCGGCCATGTTAAATAGCGCAAATATCCAAATGTGAGACTCAAGCTCGGTCCATCTGATCCGAAGACAAGGAGTGTTTATCTGACAGAGCTATTTGATCAGTGATTGTTTTAGTATTGTTTACATGTTTTCTAACGGTCTACAACCTCACTATTAGTGTCCCATGTAAAGACGTGACGTGTACTGTACAACCTCACTGAGAGCATCATCCTAACCCCAATCATTAGTCTGACTGCGAATTGACATACATGTGGACACCAAAAAAACATGAAGATCATTAGTGGCCATTTTGCTCAGTAAGATAAATGTTTGTCTTCCGTCCAGATGACCCGGGTTCGATTCCCATTACTTTGTTTTGCTATTTAACATGGCTGACACAACATGGCTGATAGAGGACTCTAAAATCCAATTTATAACACTTGGTCGTATTTTAGTGTATGGCAAAACGACCAATGTGGTCGTTATTGTTGGAGGACTTGCAACGAACGCATAACAGGTGTGTTGAGGGGGGTGTGCAATGTGGATGCTGGACTTTTCTTTTTTGCTTCACAAAGACGGTGTAGAGAGACAGTTTTGTTGACTACTTTTGCATTTGCATAAATTTGTTTTAGATCGCTTGGAACTGTGAATTGTGAATAGATTGGAAATCATCTGGACCACAATACACCATTTGAACTTTCATAATGGACTCTTGGATCGCTAGAAAGTGTTCAAGATTTTGAGATGTGTGCGCCGCATGAGCGACGCAGTACTTGATTTTATTAATGCAAGAGCAAACGCAGAAGTATAAACCAGGCTCAAGTCTTTTCATCTAATTGTCCTTTACTTCATCATCATCATTAAGCAGGCAGGTGCTTGCGATAGCCTTGGTCACAAGGTACGGGTCACAGTTGGCTGCAGGGCGACGGTCCTCAAAGTAGCCTTTCTTTTGTTGACCCACGTGACGAGGAATGCGGATGCTGGCATCTCTGTTTGCAATTCCAGCAGAGAATTCATTCAAGTTGGAGGTCTCAAGATGTCCTATGAGACGTTTGACGTTGTCCTGACCATCGTGTGCGTCATACACTTTAATATGCTCCATGTGTTTTTTGCTCAGCTTCTCGATGGCCTGCTCAATGTATCTGTCGAAAAAAAGTACACAAGTCAATGGGTGATTACTAGTTCTATATATTTAACAAGTAGATTTACCAGATAAAATAAATTTGGTATACAGAATATAAAGTGCTTAACAGAAACACATTGTGGGTGCAAGCTGGTTTCAAATTGCCCATATCATATTATCCGCAAGGTAAGATCTTGAGGTTTTGCTGCCAATGTCATGCACGGACCCCTGCAAGTCAGTTTCTGTTTCCACAATGTCAAGCCCGGTGTTCTAGGTTAGACTACACTCCGGGCCCTCCTCTCTCTGCAAATGAGGGAGGCTGCTCTGATTGGCCAGGAAAACACTCTCAGAAAGGCGTACAACAGCGCAAAACACCCATTACAGCTTTTCTACTGGTGCAAGTCTATGAAAATACTAAAAGAAAGCAAACTCCACCCATGCGTACAGTTAAACTGCGCTTTGCGCCAGACATGTGCTGGGAAAGAAAATAGAGCGCATAGTCTCTCCAGCGTGTACTGGGTCGTCCCCGTGGCCTCCTCCTGACATGCCCAGAAAGCCTCACCAGGGTGGCGTCCAGGAGGCACCCATCCAGATGCCGGAGCCACCTCATCTGGTTCCTCTCAATGTGGAGGAGCAGTGGCTCTATTCAAAGCCCCTCTTGGATGAACGAGCTTCTCACCCTATCTCTAAGGGAGATCATGGATACCCTGTGCAGGAAACTCACGCCACTTGTATCTGGAATCTTGGCCATATGTGAGAGAATCTATCTTGATCTGTAAATTGAGAGCTTTGCCTTTTGGCTCAGCTCCTTTTTCACCACGACGAACAGATACAGAGTCTGGGTCACTGCAGATGCTTTACCTATCTGCCTGTCAAGCTGACATTCCATTCTTCCCTCACTTACGAAAAAAACAATACTTGAACAAGATACTTGAACTCCTCCTCTTGGAGAGGACACTCCATCCTTTTCTGACTGAGGACTTTGGTCTCAGATTTGGGAGTATTGTTCCCAACTGCTTCACACTTGGCTTCAAACTACTCCAGTAATAGTTGGAGATCGCAATCACGAGGGACATGGTCAGACACCTTCGCCAAGTCCACAAAACACATGTAGACTAGTTTGGCCAACTCCCATGAACCCTCGAGGACCCTGCCTATGATGTAGACCTGGTCCACTGTTCCACGACCAGGACGGAGACCACACTGCTCCTCCTGAATCTGAGATTTGACTTTATGTCCGACCCTCCTCTCCAGCACCCTTGAATAGACCTTAACAGGGAGGCTGAGGAGTGTAATCCCCCAATCAAATGAATTGTTTTACATTGAAATACAGGGACATCCATAGGAACTTTATAAAATTCAGAAAAAAAGAAAGCATAGTAGGTATTTTTTTCTGTGTTAAGATAAACTTGACCTCCACTCTATAGCAGTATTTAACAACTTGAACAAATGACTTTGCCCCAAATAAATGCTCTTTTCCTTCTTTGTCCCCTTTGCAGATGAGTGAATAACTCCATTATTGTTTGAGGAAATACAAGAACTACAGAAAGTTACAAGAGTTACAAATGACTACCAATGCACATTTTTGGTAGAATTATTTACTCACTGCAGTCCTCCTTCTTCCCTCATCTTCTTGGTGCTGACATTAGTGTGGGCACCAGAACTATTCCAGTTACCCGTCATTGGTTTGGGGTCCAGTGTTGCAATAACCCCAAAGTCTTCGCATATACGGTGCAACAGGAAGCGTGCAACCCACAGTTGATCACAAATCTCAATACCTTCACAGGGACCTACTTGGAACTCCCACTGAAATTTGAAGTAAAGACAAGGTTATAATGCAAATAACTAAAAGGGCTTCCAGGGATGTATAATAAAAGAACATTTCTTAAAGGAAGAATCACCATGGCAATGTAAATCATGTTTTCTTTCCATACTTGCCTGAGATGGCAAAACCTCAGCATTTGTTCCAAAGATCTTGATCCCAGCATAGAGACATGCCTTGTAGTGACACTCCACAATGTCCCGTCCAATAGCTTTGTCTGCGCCTACTCCACAGTAGTAGGGACCTTTAAAAAAAAAAAAAAAAAAAGAGTCAAACAATGAGTTGTGTAATGTCTACATCGCCCTTGGGATTACCTGAACGATGAAAGGAGCTTTGGAACTGGAGGGCCATGAGTTGGCCACTAGTTGTCGAAGAGATGCTAGTCTGCATCCTGAATAGTGTCTAATTGCTTTGCCTTGATTAGGACATCAAATCCCAGAAGTTTGCTAGGAGAAGGTGACCTGGCTAGTCAACTCACCTTCCTCTTTTTCATGTGCTGTGATCCCCTAAGACCTGGGTAACCTAACCAAGTGTGTGTGATTGTCACATGTGCCTGGGTGGTTTCTCTTTTTGGTTCTTTGTTTGGGAATTTTCATAGACGGGCGTAGCTAGAAAGGGCCGTTTGCCATTATGGGATGGAATGTAGCTGACTCCCGACCAATCATAGTGGCATCTTCATTTGCATCAAAATCAGGGAGGAAGGAGCATAGGTCCCTCTTAACAATTGACTCACTGGCTCCGAGAGATGAGATCGGCGTGTGCATACCAGAGAGGCCTTGTAGTGTGGTTGTTAACATTGCTTTTATGGAAATGGCGAAGTACAGTTGTACTCAATGTCCTATTGTGTATTTACAGGAAGAGTGAGCAACTTTTGCCAAGTCAATAGTTGCATTGCAATACTGTCCACTGTCGACATACTGACCTTGGGGTGCAGGGAATCCATTTTTCGGCCAACCAAATGGACGTCCATCATTTCCCATGAGTGTGTATTCCTGCTCAATGCCAAACCATATCTGGTGCTCTTTAACCTGGTCCATGACTTTCTTGCAGCTTACGCGATGGTTTGTTCCTAAACACATCAACAAAAACAGTTTCAGATTTCCTGTCTTAGTTTGGAGAATAAAATATGTCAAGAAAGAAAGTAGAGAGGGTACCTGCAGGAAGGCGGTTGTACTTGAAAACTTCGCAGAGGACTAGTTTGTTGGGGTCAAGAGTGAATGGATCTTTGAACATAGACACTGGGACGAGGTACATGTCGCTGTTGGAGCCTTCAGACTGATATGTGCTTGACCCATCAAAGTTCCATTCAGGAATATCTACCAGTAATCAGATTGATTTATAAATCAGAGAAACACCACATGGTTTTTAATACCATGTTCGGATTTGTGCATGCAAACACATTCAAGGTATAAACACTGTAATTCTCCTGTCTGATAGCAATGTTGTTAAAGCAGTGGTTCTTAAGTTGGGCTTGATTGAACTCCAGGGTTCTGTGAGTCATTCTCAGGTGTTCGGCGAAGGTCAAGACACATACCCGACTCAAATGATTTGTGATGATACATCCCTCTAGGCCAGAGGTGGGCATCGAGGGCCAGAGTCCTGCAGGTTTTGCATGTTGCCTTTCTCCAACACAGCTGATATATGATCAGCTCATCAGCAAGCTCTGCATAAGTCTGATAATGAGCCTGTTGATTGGAATCAGCTTGCGTTGGAAGTGAGAAACCTCCAAAACCTGCAGGACTACGGCCCTCGAGGACCGAGATTGCCCACCTCTGCTCTAGGCCATCATTTGCTGCTGGTGATCACGCTACATTCCTTGTGCTGCAGGGAATTTTGTGCACTCTGTAGTCGACTTGTGGCTGGTATGGTGGTACATTGTGGGATTTATTTTATTATTGCAATCCCTTCATACTATATCAAGCAAAAAAAGAAACTGGTTTGACGAATAGGTGCAATATGAATTCACATGCTCCAGCGCCCCCCACGACCCTTGTGAGGACAAGCGGTTAAGAAAATGGATGGATGTATAACGGAACGTAAAGTGTTCAATTCTGGGGCCTCTGCTGTTTTCATTGGCCCTGGGTTCCATCTTAAGAGATGAGTTGAGTGATGGGACTCAGCATCCTAACTGCATGGTTTGCAATGCTAAGTTGAGCAATTTTAGTCCAGCACAATTAGCTATCTAACAAAACAAAAGGAACACTTCCTTATGCTATATAATGGGGAATACAAGAACACGCTTTCTGAATTCAAGGTGAAGAGAGCCAGATTAAATGAAAAGGTTACTCTTCCTGTTCATTTTATTTATTTACCAATAAATCCTATATCTAAGTGTTGAATTTGAAAAAAATAAATATTTTTCAATAAAGAAGGGTTTGGTGAATGAGCCTAGGAAACTGGTGGGGTTTTGTACCTCCAAACAAGGTTAAGAACCACTGTGTTAAAATTAGTATTAACCTCAACCTGGTGGTTCCATATCATACCTTCTACGATATTACTGGTGTATTTTTTGGGGTGATAAAAATGTGAAATATCGCAAAATTGACGTGATGACGTAATGCGTAACATACACATCATAACAACATATCATACGTCTTCGAGTGTATTTGGACGTACATGGGTCTCTCGCTGCGGCATAAAAACAATGTTGGAGCGTGTGAGGCTGTCGGCAAAGTGGGAGTGAGCTACCTTCGTCGTGTGGAGAATGTTTGCTTACGAGAGGTCAAATATGATGCAAAAAAGACATTGGTTTGCAAATTGTGCAGGACAATTGTTGCCGTTAAAGTTAAGAGGATGCACAGGCTAAAGACACGCAAGGAGGACATGGAAACAACTTGTGTTGTGAGTCATGAACAAAAGTTAATTAATGGATTAGATGCACTCCTTATGGGAAAAACAAACAAATTGACGGTGGTTGGATAATACTGAAGCGGTCGCGTAATGTTTGACCAAGATAAACAATCCGCGGTGGTTATTTTACAGTGACCGGTAACTCTCCTCATAGTTGACGTGACTTTGTTATGCTAACCGGCCGCTACACTAACGTGCCCTCGACGAGACGGCGTGCGCGTTGCTGTTGCGCAGCGGCATAAACCGCGGCGTAAACCGCTTATTCATACCCGCTAGTAATGTCTACTGCATTTTCTCGCTCCTCTTATTGACCAATCAGAGACGTTCACGGCAAAATAATGCTCACAGGAGGGTTGCCGGTTACAGCAAAATAACCACTGCCTAAATAATCGCAGGGGAAAACATTTTTCAACAATACACTGGCCTGCAATTTACAAAGCATTTTTTTTTTTTGCCTCTACAACATGAGGATCAACCACACATGAGAAAATAATGGACTTTCTTGACTCATGCAATTTGCCACTGACTTATGTAGGTTTGGGTTTTCTTTGTATTTGCTAAGTAAATGTGCTTTATGTGTTGTTTTTATTTCCATTTCATTCCATAACGGTTGCTATATTTATTTTTTCTATTCATTTCAATTGTGGTAAAAAAAAAAGTGCCTTAAATATTGTGCAGCAATAAAAGTTATATTATTCCAAAGCACCAATCACCAATCTATTGTTCAGTAATTATTACCAATATCGTTAAAAATATCGTCACCGCAACGTTTATAATGTCCTTAAAACGGAGAAGTTGTTGTCAGGTAGTCGATCATTAAAACAATATATTTACCTTGTATACTTTTTGGTTCAGTATCCAGGGTCCGGGTTTTGTTGCGAAGCCCCTCTCCAGTTCCATCAATCCAGATGTAAGTCACCTGGCATTTGTCCCCTTGTGGCAGCCTAATGTAATGCTCGCGCACAACCTTGTTAAAGCAAGAGCTGATCGATGTTGATGACATGTTTACCTGGAAGGTGTCTCTATCCTGAAATGGCATTTTATAACTTATTGTAAGTACAATTTAATACATATTTTTATTAAAGTAAGGAGCTCTACACATAATGTTAATGACTCACCTAACTACAGATTTTTATTCATTTGTAACACTAATTGTTTTTTCTTTGTATTGCCTCTGGAAGATTTCTGGTGGTTCTGTTTGTCAATGTTTCTTTAATTTTCAGTCATCTTTCCTGTATTATATTTGTAAGGTCACCAAGTCAACAGAAAAAAAAATATTGTTTTGGTAGCAATTGTTTACTGAAAATGTTCAAATTCAGCGGTTAAATAGTTAAACTGATACCTCATAAATCTTGCTAATATTTACTCAAACCCAGCATACTTCCTTCAGCAGTATGGTTATTGTTACAGCTTCCTGACATGTTTTAGTTTTCATTCAATAGGAACCTAAAAATATTAGAAATTGCATTGATTGTATTTTCCAGTCATACAGCAGGTATTCCATATAAAGCACACAACTTACTTTGTCGGAGGTGACTTCACTTGTCTACAGACAGCTCTCGATCAGCACAGGGCAAAACCTGTTTGGGGTATTTAACTGCATGCAAATGATTAGCAGTCAAGTGTAATCTAACGTAGAATGTGACGTCACAGACAGACTCTGAATGTGTCTGTGAACGAGATTCCAACTGTTCTCAATTCTTTTACTGTACAAGTACTGTAATTATTAGGAATTATGCAACATTTTGGAATTATTTCAATATACATTTTATGATGTTGAATTAGAATTGATTGAATTGCATCAAGATAATGTGCCCACATCCAAAGACAAACCAAGCAATTGAGTAAATTTCAATTTTTAGTGCTTCAGTAGTTAGTAAAAAACAACAACATAAAAACTTCAATAAGCCATGTGAAAATAAACTAATCATTCAGTACAGTGCACAGGCTTAGCTGAGGTGAACATAAACTTTCATGACAAACCAAACAACCACTCATTAGAATAGTGCCTGCTGCTATTAGTGGCTGACTATGAGTTGTTAAGATGAGTCAAGGTTTGCAGCTCAGTGACCTCAATTAAATCAAGTATGATGATGGAAAGTCAATAACTCATGCAAGAACCAGACTAAGATATCAGCAACTTTACAGGCTTCAGCTGCATGTAAGAACCAGATCATAGAGACTCTATCAAAGAATGATGATGACTTAAAACACAAAGTGTCACAGAATTATATGTTTATTTTATAGGAAAATGCAAAACAAGCCAACTTTGCCAGGTTTGTTTTCTTGATGCTGCATTATTTGTGTTATATATTAATAAGCAGACGTCTTTCTGATTCATGCAGGACTAGTTAAACATGTTTATCTATTCATCCATTTTGTACTCATGAAGGTTGTGTGTAATTTGGCTCTACTGGAGTTGCCTGAGGGTGAGAAACAATTAAGTATATTTCATTCATATAACACTTCTTACAGACATGAGTCACAAAGGTTCACATGGTGAAAATATACTTTTTTTTTTTTTAAATACAAACATATTACATTAATAATATTTTTTTTAATAATCAGATTGTACTTGAATGCCTTCCTAAACCAATGTGTTTTTAATAGTTATGTGATGCATTTGACAGTTTGTGAGAATTTTTTATTTTGTGGATGACGCAGGAATTAAAATGCCATCAGCAGACAGCAGTGGCCTCACATGACACTGAAATGAAAAAAAGTCCACCATACCTTAACAAACAGTGCTCTATGGAATAAACTCTTGCCCCAGGCTTTGTTACTTGGCAGTAAATAACATCAATGTTGCTGAACGACACAGATGACAAGGTAGAACTTCGGAACAAAAGCCCAGACGATTACCTAAGGTGAAGAACATGGCTCTGATCTGTTGATTAGTGGTGTTTGTTGTTAGTGGTGTTAGCACACGGCCACGAGAGAACATCTTAAAAATAAAAATAAAAGAAATAGATTTGCTCCGTTTCTCTGTGGCCTCATGATCGTCATTGACAAAGAAAAAATTCTCAGTGCTCAAAAATGATGTGCACTGAAGACAAACCTCTGACATATTTATGCAGAAAGTATGTAAGTCATGCATATGTTGGCTGTTAGAAACACTCCCTGTCAAAACAGGTAATTAATTATCTTGCAGGAGCAATAGGGTCCAATGGATAGGCCTATCTGTAATTATGTTGACCGGGAACGGAGCGCAGGTGTTGCGACAAAGCAAGTGGTTTAACTTATTCGTCTCCAAGTGGCCAAAGTCTGGCGAGAAAAGTGATCCCCTATAAAGAGAGACATTTTCTTTTAGCACTACTGTACATCACCAACCTGCCTAATCACGCTTGTCTATTGGCAAGTGGAACCGTTTGAACAATTACAGTGCGCCATTCTGTTCACTTTCGAGCATGGTCACAATATGTTGTACTTAGACTTTTTTGGGTTGCTTTGTCCATCTATCCATTATCAGAACCGCTTATCATCAAAACATTCATATGTACCATTACTGTTTAATAATTGCTTATTTTTATATACTTCTATTACATTTTTTACCTTTGTTCTGATGGGAAATTAAACTAGAGACCCCAAGGAGGCTATTTTTGGGAGAAATCGCAAAATTGACATTTATGTCCAAACTGTCTAAAATCGTCAGTATCACAATATTGATCATTTCGACTTGCGAACTCTTTTGCTAGAGCGGGTCACATCTAAAACTTATTGCATGTCTTTGCGATATGCATATTCCATGGGCCAATATTGGAATATTGATATTTTTTTCAATAAATGGGGTATATGCCACGGAGGAGGCGGGACTTTCGACTTCCGGGTTTCACACATCAGCTTTGTTTCCAGTTCCAGTTTGCGACTTATGGGCCGCGTCTCAGTACTTGCGTTTCCGCCTTTGTGCCCCTCGGTTGCGCGTTCCCGTCGACGGGTGCGAGTGTGTAGTGTGTCTGTCTCAGTTGTCTGAAGGATTTCAGAGAACTGCGATGTCCTGCGCACTCCCGCCGATGGGTTATGAAGGTTGGGGGGCACAGGGGTGGGGGTGCGAGTGTTGGAATGCAGCCAGCAGTGGCCAGAAAAAGCGCTGATGTGTGAAACCCGGAAGTTGGAAATCCGTGGCATCTACCCAATTGTGCAACCCAACCCTGAAGTCAGTAATCAGAGCCTCTATGGTGGCGAATAAGGTACAATACAAGTATTTTGATGAAGGGAGAGGCATGCTAATTGCTAAGCTAACCGAAGACTGACGCGTCTAGCGCGTTTAATTATTTATTTCTGTGAAATTAAAAGCTAAACCCACTTTTCACAGATGTCTGGATGGAACCACGTGTAAGCGGAGAACATCCAATTTGGAATCGCAAAATAGCAGGCAAATTAATAAGTGTCTGGATTTTGGAGAGAAAATCGACTCGCTACACAGAACTGGAAATATTAGGGTATGCCGTACACCATATGTCAGACAAGAGGGGTGGCCTAAAAGTTTTTATAATATAAGTAGAATAACTGTAATGTTATTTATTTGTTTTCACAACAGAGTCCTGAGTTTTGAGTTTGACTTTTGGGGTCTGCACAACAAATGTTTTCCAAATTACATTACAGTAGATTACTGTATATCTTTTTTCTTTTTATCAATATAGCTTTGCTAGAAGAAATTACAGTTTGCTGCTACACACAATGTGAATTTAAGAAATAAAAATGGTTGATTATTTAAAAAAGAATTCCATTATTTATTGTTATAATGTCAGATTTTTATTGTTTCATGCCCCTGGGATTGCTCCTGCACATAAAACATCAATATATCAATGTCATCAATCATAAAACAATCAACAAATACCTACGTGTTTGCAAAAAAATAAAATAAAATAAATAAAAACTAGGTTATGATAGTCCACAAATGTTGAATCAAGGCAACTGGAACCTTGTTGTTTGCTGAGTGTGAGTGTTTTCTTTAGGTTTTTCTCATGATGCGTCGGGACTTGCTCAGGCACCCGCCTTCTCTGGTACTCTTGAATGAGTGGTTGCCTCTCCACCATGTTCTTTGACGCCTCTGGCCACTATTGGGAAAACACACAAAACAAATTTTACATTCTGCAGTGCAGTGATGTAGAGCACCCCCTAAGGCTCGGTATAGCGCCGTGCCTGAACTCAGTAGCTTACTGTCATTTGAAGTCACGCTGGTGTTACAACGTTCTTGGTTCAAATTCTGAGTGAGTTTGTTTTTGAGTTTGGGGAAGCTCACGGGTAAAATGGCTGTCTTGTAATAAATTATACAGAACTTCCAGTTTCTCCGAATGCAGTGTTGTCAATGTAAATCCCCCCCAATGGTGAACTGTAAAGGAATAACTTTGACTAAATCAAATCATGCACACACACACACATACACACACAACACCTTGGGTGCAGATGAAGTCCAGCCTGATTGCAGAGCTTGACACTCTGTCTCCGGTAATGCATCCATCCACAGAGCAGCTCATGTGCGATCATCACGTACAGCCAGAAGATGAGCACAGAGGGATCCATTCAAATGAATCAAAACATTAACAAAACACTTCTAAGAAACTGGTGCACTATTTTTGTGTCCCTCGACTACTCCGGCTCCTCAGTCCTTTATTTCACCAGACACAAATGGCTGCAGATGTGGTCCCGCACTCTCCATGCAACCATGACAACAGGCATCCTTGAAATGAATGTATTTCATCTGAATGATGAGAGTTACTGAGCCCAGATGGTTGCTAGGGACAGGATGATGTCATTCCCTTCTTGAAAGAAACTGATTTTTTTTGATTGAGCATGTTACTTGTGTCATCATGCCTTTTTTACTATTAACCCAATTTAAAAAAATAAAATATATCAGGGTGATGAAGTTGAACATAATAGTATAAAAATCACCCATAGAGTGGCCATTATGGTACAGTAGTTATACTTCACTCCAAAGGCATTGAAAAGGTTACTTTTTTTTGTTGCTACGTACTGAATTGGAATTTGAGTTTTACATTAAACGATGAATATGAGAGACATTTGAGCATATACTGTATACCTCTAACATCTATTTACTGTGCATACAGAACTTATGCCCATCCTGGAAGATCGCATTTTCCCTCGCATTTGATGGCAGCAGCAAAATGAACTCAGAAGTCTACAGAAACATCTGGTGTGCCAATTTCAAGAATTATAAATCCAATTTGATCAGGATATCTATTGTCATGCAGCAAGATAATGACCCAAAGAAAAACTTGTATCCATAAACATTTTTGACTCACCTTGCATAAATAATTTAGAATTGGTATACGCTGGCTGTATCATGGTTTATATTCAAATAAAATTTCATTCAAATGAAAATACTTAAAATGCATTATTATTTCCCAGGTATGTATTAAAAAGACACAGACAGAACTATATCAAT
The DNA here is from genome assembly GCF_051991255.1 of Vanacampus margaritifer. NCBI lineage: Eukaryota > Metazoa > Chordata > Actinopteri > Syngnathiformes > Syngnathidae > Vanacampus > Vanacampus margaritifer. Next base: position 15,024,424 of record NC_135445.1, on the reverse strand, counting down.
GCTCATCAATTTAATAATGTCATTAAAGTTATACAGGTTCAAGCATGTAAAATATCCTTCCAAAAGCTGTTGACCCTTCTTATCTTAACAATCATTCCTCCTTCCTCTTTCCCGGCAGGGCACGCTATCAGTTTAGAACTGTCCTTGTAAAACTTTGTCCTTATGATCCGTCAAGGATGATGTCCACCGTACAACTGTTCGACCGCACCTCTTCATAAGCTCTTGTCTTTCAAACTTGATTTTCGCAACTTATTTCGCATGTCTTGTGTCATCTCAGGGAATGCTCAGGCTTAGACAAGCAGATGTTTTCTAACTTTAGGATACAGATCCCACCCATGAAACAAAACTTCCTTGGACCTCCACCTCTGTCGGCCCATCGGCAATGAGTTGCACGGCCTTGAGGTCATCGCCAGATGTAAATGAATAGTATGTGGTGATTATACCATTATCAGTGTAAGTATTTCTATGTGTGTGTGATGCAAAGTCGACACAAACAGTTCTTCTGCTGTGATGTCGCCTAAATTTCACAAGGCCACCGAATGGTAGCGGGACTGACTTTCCTCCTGTCTCACGCCACCTCCCTCTCTCTGACACCAGCAGACACCTGCAGACACAATATTGTATAGCAGTGAACAGTCCATATATTGTACTGTAAAAAGTACGGCTAGGTATTGCCAACAACCTCACGATACAAAGCGTATCATGATACAGGGGTCACGAATACGATACGTATAGCAATACACATTTTTCTCGATATATGGCCTTCAAGGCGATGCGTAACCCGATAATATAGATTACGTGCATTTTTTATGAAAACAGTCCAATGTTATACTCAAATTATGTTTTTATTATGCTGAGTGGCAAAAATGTTTTTTTCTATTCAAATGTAAGCAGTGCTTTGTTGAGCAGCTGTCAGATACATGATGGGAAACTTTATAAATGAATGTGCAATATCGATTCTGATGCTTCCATATCAATACGTGTATTGTAAAAATCACCACAATGATATATCCCCTATCAATTTTTTTTACCTTACCCCTAGTGAAAATACTAGCTTTAGCTTTAGACACTTACAGAGATATTGTTGAACCCAGCTGCCATTGGGTGAGTATGTGCTGGTGGAACTCTCATGTGGTCTTCCTGTTCACACGGAGAACAGTATTAATGTACACGGTGACACAAAAAAACAGAAACCTTTTAACAATCCAAGAAAACCAAGAGTGATGGAAGAAAAATATTTTATTCATAGTAATTGAAACCTTAAAACATGCCATTTACAATCAAGCAATGATGGAATCCCAGCTATCTAAACTGAGATTTTGCAGCAGTCAATGAGGAATCTCATTAGCAGATTTCAATAGATTCATACAGGAGAATGTCATCTACAGGATGTAATTTAAAAAAAGAAGAATATTCCAACGTTGTTTGTTAAATGGCATGTTTTAAAGTTTCAATTACTATATTTTTTTTTCTTTCATCACTCTTGGTTTTATTGGATTGTTAAAAAGTTCTCTCTTTTTTTTCTGTCACCCTGTATTAATCCAGGGGTGTCAAACTCTTTGAATTCAGTGGCCTTTTACACCCAAATTTGATCTCAAGTGGGTTGGACCAGAATGTCTGTGCCCTAATAGGCTATAAATAACAACAGGACAAAAATATTGCCTGTTTTTTAATGCAAATAATTACAAGCAAATTCTGATATTATTCTATTTTTATGATTATTATTGTTATTTTCTTATTGTGGAGTAATCTGAAATTTCTTAACAAAAATAAGTGTACATTTTTGCATCAAATTCTAATTAGCAACCACTTTCTAGAATAGCATTTAATGGGCCAACAGTGCACCCTCCAGTAGACACAAATAGCAGTTCATTTGAGTGTCAAACTGCAGTTTGGGCCCCATGACGGTCCGGTTCTGGCCCACGGGCCATACGTTTGATACTGCTTAACTCCAAAGTAATAGATGGAGGATGGGTTGATGGATTGTTCTTTAACTGGATTGAGGTTCTACTACAGCTTTTAATGAGATGAACTTGCCGTGAGATCCGCTTCATAGATGTTATTACTGAAACCAGTTTGGTCTTCAGGAGACGATGACGATGATGGGTCGGTCAAAGCCCTGCCCCTAACGTGGGTCCGCAGGTAGTAAACGAAGAGGCCAATCAATGTGCCAGTCAGCAGCAGGACCACAATGACTGATGCTGCAATCCCTCCCGCATTGCTAGGCTTAGTTGAGGCTACAGAGGAAACGGAATAAGGATTCCATGCACACAAGATACTCTGACTGGTATTTTAAACAAAAAAGATTGGCTTTCCTTACTTGTGGCTCCATCTGTGACTTTTTTAGCACAGTTGACCCCGACGGTGTACTCAATATCATCTAGGGCCAAGAAACCAGAGGCACCTTTGATTCCCTCAAACACAATCTGGCAACAAAAACAAAATGGAGAGTAGTCAGTGTCACAACGGGTCCGATTAAATTTACATGACATTAGAGTTGAACCTGGTATTCCTCATTGGACACAATGTCAATGTCAAAGCGTCTCCATGGGCCTCCTAGCTCTTTGACATCCTGCTGCTCATTGAGAAGACCTTTGGACAGTGTCCACACCTTCAGCTGGCTGTCCGCTACAAGATGCAGAATAATGAAACATTTATACATGCTAATTCTGTTCAAAGCAGCCAAATAAAGTACCTATTCAAAACTATTGATACTAGATTCTTACATGAATATGGTTTGTAGGCCCAGAATTTTAGGCAAGTGCCTTTTGTGGGTGGTAGGTGAGGGCTCAGCAGGTGAGCCTTCTGATTGGCCGCTGTCCGGTTGCTACTTGGAATGAATAGGAAGTGGCCTGGCAAAAGGAAATGAGGGAAGATGGTCAGTGTGAAATGGACACACCCTCTCCTTTGAATGTCCTCTGTTTTAGATGTATTTGGTTATTGTATTGACCTTTCTCTGTTCCAAGGCTATGGTCTTCCGAGGGGGTAGAGTAGTGCTTCTCTTTTTCGTGACTCGTCAACTCCCAATCCAGTTCGTCCCACTTGATGTTTTGAGTGTTACTCCAAGTGCACATTCCTTTTTCAAGACTGCACTTTGAACCTAAGACAATGTCCAACACAAACGCTAGTTTGTAGCATGAAAAACAGACGACATATATTTTGTATTTCATTGAACGTGGACTTGAGAGTTCAAAAACAAGTAGATTGATGAAATTGTTCTTGAACCCCCACAAACCTTGATTTTCACATGGATGAGCAGAAAGGAAAATATCGTCAATCGCAACATGAGTGTCTTTGCCTCCTCTTCCTATTACCTCAAACTGCAGCTGAAGAACAAAACAAAAACAAAAGCCTGATTTTCTTAACATTACAAGTTTGAGCATAATAGCAGCAGTTTTTTTTAAAATCCTATTTACAGTGGAAACTTTGAAGTTGAATGCTATACAATTTGGAATTCTTGAAGAAAACTAAACCTCTAAAATGCATCAGGCAAACTTCCGGCTTCCATCCATGATGTCAACGTGGAGAGTGAACTAGTATGTGATGTTTTTTATATAAAGTGACCAGGGTTGGGGAATCCAGGTTCAGGACATAAAAACCGTGAAACAGGGAGTTTGCCACAATGCAAAGAATAAAATATAGAAGAAGCTAAAATAACTGCTATTGGTAACTTACCAGGCTAGGCTAGGCTAACGGTTACCTTATCTGGTGATTTACCAGATAATCTTTACCCAAGCTTCTTCTTTCCTCTTTTTCTTTTACTACTACCTCTTCTAGTTTCTAGTTCCTGATTGGAACTCGGTACTCGCCCATCATATGTATTTATTATGCACTGTATATTCTTTTAGAAATTGAAATGCATGCTAATATAAAAAAAAAAACATATTTCCAAGTATTTTAATGACACCCCATCCTACCTGCCAGTCCATCATGTTGCTGGAGATGTTGCCATTAGCATGGCGCCAGACATCTCCCTGGTTCAGACTGTCCGTGAAGATCTTGACCCTCTCGCCTTCCACTAGCTTCATATACACTGACAAAGAACCTGCAAACCATTCACATTTGTGATTTGTTTGTGATTGAGTGTGAAGCTGTCTGTGACTTTTAATGTGTTTGTCGGACTCACCAGGGTTCTCGTTTCCCATGTGATACCAGAAATTCAGACACTCGGTTTTGGCTGTTCCCTGGTGAACGGGCGATGTGAGGGTTGCGGTAGTGCCAGCGGGAAGGACGCTTCCGCCAGTTTTAACCATCATGTAGAAACCTGCCATACACACAGAAGATCATGTAAAACATTGATGTTGAACTTCAAAAAAACTACTTGTCATTACCCAGTTCTGTCTCCAGAGTGTGATCGTTTTTGGGTTCCATCATTGCTGCAGTGTGTCCGTTTCTATGAACCCAATAAACCTGACCAGAACTTCTGTAGCCACATTCCTGACCCTCAAAAGAACACATCTTCTGCACAGAACAAGGATGGTCCACAAGCGCCACATCATCAATGGCCACCTGGCCGTCAAAACCGGAGCGTACTGCTTCAAACATCAGCTGCGGGCGGGGTAAATATTCGAGTAAGTGATTAGTAAGTAATCATTTTTCTAGCTGTGGGTGTTGCAGCATACCTGATATGTTGTGAGCTGGTGTGGCACTGGGCAGTGTGCTTCATGCCACATGTTGCCATGAGCTCCACTGCGGGTCCACAGCAACTTCTCATAACCTTGTTTATCAAATAACTTCACATTGAGAGTCCCTAAGAGAAGATAATGATATTCAGAACATTTTAAGGCTCTTTACAACATAATGAGAAAATATTAGGTGCATAATGGTGTTTGTGTGTGACAGTTTGAAACATCTTTTGGTGCATGTTATGTTTTTGTGTGTGAAGTTTTATGGGGTAATTTGAAAGGGCTTGTGTGTGTTTTTTGTTGTCAGATGTGTTTTTAGTTGTATTTTTGTGAATGTCAAAAGTCTTAGTGTGAGTGAGAGATTATTCGTTAAATAGGAGATATTTTTGAGTGAGAGTGAGAGGCCTCTACTGTGGTAGAGTGTTTTGAGGGGTGAATGTGAGAGGGTTCTTTTTTCTTTTCTTTTTTGCATAGGTGAGATTTTTTTTTTATGTGAGATGCCTTTAGGTGAGTGTGAAAGGTTTTTTGTCAAGTGAGATGTGTTTTTGGTGTGTGTGTGTGTGTGTGAGAGAGACATTTGTGGTGAGTTTGAGTCTTTTTTTTACAAAAAAAAAACCTCACACGCAAAAAAGACACACCACAAAATGTTTCAGACACCAAAACCACATTTCTCACTTGATAAAAAAAAAACACATCACGTTCACCCATTAAACACCCGTACCCACAGTGAAACGCCTCTCACACTAACCAAAAACATCTCACACACACCCAAAAACCTGTCATACCAGAAGACATCCCACACTCACTCCAGGAAGATCTCACATGAGAACAAATTCTCAGTTACATCACAATCACTCCAAACTCATGTGAGAGTTAGAGCTTATTTTAAGTGTGAGTGTTTTATTTTCTATTATCTTGTATTTTGGTTAATGTGAATGTTTTTTTATATGAGTGAGATATATTTTTTAAAATTATTATTAATGAGAGGTTTTTAGGTGAGTCTGGGTTTTTGGGGTGTTTATGAGATGTTTTTTGATGCCATGGTGAGGTGTTTTGGTGAGTCAGAGGAGTTGAGTTGAGTTTTCTTTGGCAGTGTGAAAGGTTTTCTTGTTAAGAGTGAAAGTTTTTATGTGAACGTTTTTTGTGTGTGTATGAGATGTTTTTTTTTTGGGGGGGGGGGGGGGGGGTAATTAAATGAGTGTCTGGGTGTTTTGTGTGAGATGTTTTCCTGTGATTATAAGAGTTTTTTTGTGTGAAATGTCTTTTGGTATGTGTTTTTAGGAGAGTGAGTTGTTTGGAGGAGTGTGAGATGGTTTTCGTGTGTGAGAGAGACTTCCTGCTTAAATGTGAACGTTTTTGAATGAGTGTGTGTGTGTGTGTTTTTTTTTTTTGGTATGAGATATTTCTTGGTGTTATTTTTTCCGGCGAACGTAAGAGGTATTCATGTAAGAATTTTGTGTGTGTGTGTGTGTGAGACATTTATTTTCTCTTTTGGTGTATGTGAGAGGTAACTATTATTTTTTCCCTATACATCAGCTCAGTGCTACTGATGGTGAAAGACCTTTCTAGACGAGACATCCTGGCTGAGTACCTCACCAGCGTTTGTCCCATAGATTTTGTAGAAGAAGGTCAGACAATGGCCGCTATGACCTGCTAATAGTGGCAAGGATAGTAAACGTCCAAAAACACCACGCAGAGAGGAACTCCACATGTCCACCACAAGACTTTTACCTATCACAAGAGGGGGATAAAGCAAAACAATTACAGTAGTAGTAAGTAAGTAGTAAGATGTTCCTTTTTCAATCAAAATAAACTAAGTTGTTGGTGTGGAATGTACCAATGATGATTATTTTAACTATGAAGCTTTATTACACACATACTGCAAGATTCTATGCATGTCCACTCAGGAAGAGAGACCTTTACATGTGCATCATCATCTAAGATGTTAAATGAGTGTACCAATCCCAATGGTGTGGTCCGTCCCATCAAGCAGTGTCCAATCAAAGTTGTCACTGTTGTCCTGGTGCCACCCACACAGTCCAGCCTCAAAGTTACACGACAGTTCTTCCCAATAGCCGTGCAAAAGAAAGTATTGCAACAAATGTGTTAAACCATTCTGTCTGGAACTCTTGATGATATATTCATGATAAAAGTTACCTGTTGAAGGAGATGGGAAATAGTCTGCATGGCAGCCAGAGAAGTGAACATTTTTTACTTTAATCTCGGCGGAAGGAGACAGTTTCACCGCACGAGATTCTAACGCCAACTGATGGGAGAAGAGGAAAAGATGAGCCAAGGTGGAATTTTTTTAAACATAATTCTGTGTTTTGTCATACACACTGTTTTATATATACTTTTTAATCACTGTCACAAAAACAAGTAAATCATAGAAAATATGCACCTGAAAACGATGTTCCCTGGCTCCGATGGCAATTTGTGCAGATTGCCACTCTGCCTCCCCTATTCCGGTCTTTCCACTGAACTCCCACAGTTTAGGCCGCACACCCAACATGCTGTCTATCACCCGGACTGTTAGGTCACCTGCAGGTACGAGACATAATAGTCAAATGTTTGATGTATGCAAAACAAGACGAAATTCAGTGCAATTGATTCATAAGAGTACCGATGTGAGTCGGCTCTCCAGTGAGTGCAAAATCAAATTGAAAGGTACAAGCCGGCCCAGATGGACCCAGAAGAGGAGTGCGTGTTTGCGCCTCTGTCAGCTGTTGGCCTGGGGCCTCGGCAACATATAAGTGCTCTTCTGCCCAAAACAAGCATGAGTTTATAATGTTGTTATATCACTTAAAATAAATAAATAAACCATTGATCCGTGTCAATCTGTACCTTTAGCTGTAGAATTCTGGTGAAGCACCCAACCTTGACTCCCAATGCTTGTGTCTGTCCAGCCTGAGCTGCCTTTACTGTATGAGAAGTCCCCTGTGACACAGAAAATAATATTAGCAAATCAACATTTTCCAGTTTTTTTATTTGTATTTATTTATTTTTTAAGTAATGAGCATAACCACTGTGACAATTGTGACATGCTTAGGGGAGTCAAACTGTGCTAATATTAAGGGGGAAAAATACTCAAGCTTAAATAATACACCCTAAAACGGATTGTTAAAATAAAAAATAAAAAAGATTACATTTGACCAATCTAGCTAGTAGTTATGTGTCCCACAGATCCTTTGGTTAAAACAACCACTCAAGAATGGTAGATATTTTCAACCAATATATATTGGTTAATCTGTGTTAGAGGCTGACATTTTTTCAGGAATCCCTTGACCAAAAAGTACCACTGATTGTCACACGGACTCACTTCCACTCAGAGCATGTACATACACTACATACACATGATCAATAAAGCCAATTGCACAACTTCTCAATTGAGAAATTAGACAATAACATGCATTAAAGTTTGAAAACAGCTTTTTTTTGGGTTTTTTTGCCATTTTGTTTTTTTCTCAAGCACATTTCACATTATTGACACAGCCATGCAACAACAAAAAGTAGAAGGCACTGCGGAATCAGAACTGTACTACTCATAATTGCATATCATGAAAGTACATAACCAGCTCAGTGGCCTAGTGGTGGAGTGACTACCCTTAAACTAGTAGGTTGTGGGTTCAATTTGTGGCTGGGTCATAAAAGACTATAATAATGAGACCAATTACCCCCTACTTGAACCACATGTTCTGTTTCAAGAAAAGATGTACTAATGTAAAAAATAAATAAAAATCTTTATTAATAAAAAGTTACCACTTATTTTAAGTAAACTTTTCTTACGTAACAGAATTTCATGCTTGTAATAAACACATTTTACTAAATATTTTGACACGTTTTCAAATTTTAGGACCTGTTACTGTTTTAGAAAGAGGCTAGAGTTTACATATTAGTTTTAAGAATTCCTGCCAAGCAAATTTTGCTTACCGGATTACCAGGTCAGTAATGGTTCTCACTCTATGAATTATATGATTATTTGAGTGGCTGTGGCCGTAGATCAGGGGGTAGAGTGGGCCGTCCAGTAACCAAAGGTTCAGTTGTTTGATACCCACTCTTCTCTAAATCATGTGTTGTTGTGTCCTTGGACAAGACACTTCACACACATTTTCTCACACTATTATATATATATATATATATAGCACAGCCACACCTGTCAGCCTGCCCCAGGGCAGCTGTGGCTATACGCATGTAGTGAGTGTGAATGTGTGAGGACGTGAATAATGCATCCATTGTAAGTGCTTTGAGCATGCAAAATAGAAAGTGACATATACATGTAAGAACTGTAACTCTGGAGGTAAAATAAGACAAGTGCGATTAAGTGCAAGTTATGTCATCGAGTAATAAAGATTTATTTAAACCCTAACCCTAACCCTAACCCTAACCCTAACCCTAACCCTAACCCTAACCCTAACCCTAACCCTAACCCTAACCCTAACCCTAACCCTAACCCTAACCCTAACCCTAACCCTAACCCTGTGAATGTGTGAGGACGTGAATAATGCATCCATTGTAAGTGCTTTGAGCATGCAAAATAGAAAGTGACATATACATGTAAGAACTGTAACTCTGGAGGTAAAATAAGACAAGTGCGATTAAGTGCAAGTTATGTCATCGAGTAATAAAGATGGTTGTTAAAAGGTAATCCCAAGGGTGCGAACTCAATTATCTGCATACCACACTTACGCCATAAAATGACGCATTACCGTTCCCGTCAAAAGACAAGAATGCTCGAGAGCAAACTTGATACAAGGAAATAAATGTGAACAAACGAGTTCAATAAACTCACCACACACAGCTTCATCCTCTGCTCCCTCGCAGTCAGTTTCAAAGTCACACATCTTTTCAGGAACTGTGCAAGGGTCCTTGGGAGCTTTAGGAAATCCTTCCAACCACATACTTTCTGAAAAGAAAGTGTGTCACTGCAGGCAATTCCACTAATGAGGATATTGTGTGATAACATTAAATACACTCTTGTCATTATTACCGTTTGATCCACGACATTCGGGAGACAGCACAATGTTGTCGATCGCGACACCTCCATATGCAAGTTCCCTGATTGCTGCCATTATAAGAATCTGTGACAAGAGAGGATAATTGAGAGAAATGAAGAGAAAGTATCATAGATAAGGAACAGTGTCACACTGCAAAAAGTGAAATCTTAAGTAAGATATAATTTCTTAATTTTAACCTCAATTTGCTTCTTTTGCTTTGACAAGTTATTTTTACTCAAAATAAAATTGTCAGACAAGATCATTGTGCTTATTTTAGGATACTTATTACTTAATTATCTTATTTGATCAGGCAATCTTGGTATTGAGTGTTAACACCCAGTTTAAGTACTAAGAGGCTTAAAACAAGCATTTTCCACATTATAAGATGACAACTTAACCAACATCAAAGGCCCTGAACTAGAGTTTCATAAGATGATTTTTTTTTCTTATTTTAAGATTTTGCATAATCTAGTAATAAGATAAATGGAAAAAATACAAGTATGAGAACAATCAGACAAAAGTGCAATATAGCTTAAATGGTTCGTTTCGTTATATTTACTAAGATCATTTTTCCTTGTTCCAGTACCAGCTCAGCGGTCTAGGTTAGAGTGACTACCCTCAGACGTAGACCTCAATGTGACCTTTTACCTCCTCGCTTGACACTCAGGCTAAGTTTTCCAAGTGTAAAAAAATACTTATGTATTTTAAGAAAATAGTTCTATTTATTACAGCTTGAAAAAAGTCAACATTACCAGTACTTGTTTTTAGTCTAAAAATACTATTTTCTAGGGATACGATAATGCTATATGTTACTGATAAACCAATAATTTAGAAAGTGCCGATGTCGATAACCGATAAGTAAGCCGATAATTGTTTGCAAAATTAACTTGAATATAAATATACTTTCGAGTCCTACTATAAGGCTAACATGTACAAATACATTGAAACATTGTTTAAAGCATCATGAAGCTGAAAATGCAACAAAAACTGTGAGGGTAACATTTTGGGAAGACACAGTAAAGAAAGCCCACATTGGCGACTGCCATGTTGCATCTTCTGTCAACACGAGGTCTGTTGTGCGCATTATGAAGTCACAAATATGCAACACTACCATAGGAGAGGGGAGGGGTTGAGGAGTTGGGCACAACTTGAGCTACCCACAACCACAACAGATGGACCATTGCGGCAAGTCTATTATTATCGGCGGTTTTCTGTATTATCTGGTCTATCTGTGTGATGTCAAATTAGTTGATAATTGCCGATAATTATCAGCCACCGATATTATCGTGCATCTCTACTATTTTCTAGACCGCTGTGGTTGACATGGGCCTAGTATTATCTTATTTTTCAAAATCTTACAAATTCTTATTTTTCAAAATTTTACAGGTAAATTTAAGTAAAATTGTCTTGTTCTGTTGGTAGATAATTTGCTTATTTGAAGTAATAATTTTCTTATTTTACTATATTTTTTTCTTAAATTTTCTACTGTCCTTTTTGCAGTGATATGAAATATGAATATGAAATATATTTCAAACAAATACATATGAGATACTGTGTTTTGTGTGTGTGGGCTTAGGATAATAAGCACTCACTTGAAAAGTAGAGTTATTGACAATTTCCACTTCAGCCTTTACCCAAACATCACCCAGAGCTCCGCCCCGCTTCCACACTGGTCTGATGCTCTTATCGGCCACCAGTACCGTCAGCCCACCGGAACTCGGCCCGAACTGGTGTGTGTACATGACCATCTACAGCAAGAAGTTCAAATGAGCTGAATGCAAATACTGTCGCAATAACAAATGACCATGTGGGCTTGCCTTGCAAGGATGAGTACTATTGGTGGGTTCTAGGCGAGGACTTTGGAAAGCAGCCCAATCTTTTCGGAGCCCTCCATCAGGAACAGTAACATACAAGAAGTGACCTGCAATATTCATTAACTTTAGTCTAAGTAGAGGATGGATGGATGGATATTGTTGTTGATTAATTAAAAAAAGAATGTGCACATGACATATTGGAGCAAAAATCGGTTTGAATAATGAATTAGAATTGGCACAAGTAGTACCCAATGCGCTGTTGTTGGAATGATCCCGTCCTGGTCCTTTCAGAGGGTCTGTGATGGAGATGTTTTCCTGACTCGTCCTTACCCATTTTAGATTGGACAGTGACCTGAGGTCCCAATCGCACTCGTCATTCTCAAAGTCACAGCGCCGATATCCCTCTGCACACACACACGCACGCACGCACGCACGCACACACGCACACGCACACGCACGCACGTATAGTTATTTATGCAAATTGTATTGAAGTGAAATCATCCATCCAAGCTGTAAAAACAAAACAAAACACAGTGCCCCTTAGTGGCTGGAGGAACAATCAACAAATCAAACATGGGGCTCCTACACAGACAATTCCGAATATTGTCAGGATGGAGAATCATAAAGAAACTTCTGGACACAGCTTTCTTTGATTCGTCTGATAATGTTAGTCAATATGAATATGCATAAGTGTCCACTTAGCACTTCCAAATCCCAGGAACCAGACATTCCCACTGTATCTCTTTATAACACACAGTAGTATTCTGTGCGATGCGCATATTATATAAACTTTAATAGTAAATCCCTTTATTGTATGTCTCACCTGGGTAAACCATAAAGATTTCCCATTGGAATCTTTGCTTTGATTTATCTGTGTCTTAACACCTAGCCTAAATAAAGCCTAAATAAAGAAACCTACGTAATAAAATGTCACATCTGTATAAAATATAATACACCAAAGTATCTACAATTAAAAACATATTGTAATATTATAAATTATCTGAATATGGTAACCTCAGTTTATTAATTGATTTGTTTATAAGGACTGATTTGAATTGTTTTACCTCATAAATTACAGAGGTGGGCCTTTTACAAAATTTTGCTGATCTGTCATCGTCATATGTCAGTGCCCTGGCCACCCTTCCGTCATAGTCAGGTTGTCATTTTTTGGTGTCCGTCAGTGATGGACTGAGAGGTCCGTCAGTACTTGACACGGTTAGAGATGATTAAACTGATTGACGAAAACACTCTTCCATTAATGCTTCTTAACTTCTTAGTCCAGAATTTTTTAATTTTTTTTTAAAGGTTCTCATAATTCGTCCGGGTATCCGTCAGTGAAGGACTGACAGACAGTCCGTCAGTATTGACGGAATGCCCACCTCTAATACATACAGTAACCTCAATTTGTGTTCTACCATATGCCAAACTGTGATTTAACTGGAAGCTTGAAAAAGACTGACTAGTTTAAAGATTTAGAGATTGTTTCAAAGATACGGCTAAAACCCAAAATGTTTTCAACTGTTTCGTGTCATTTCTAAAGGCGTATGAGACCAATGTCTTCCATATGCGACAGGAGAGAGCTCTGTATGCATTTGTGATTACTCACCACAATTCTCTTCATCGGTTCCATCGCCACAGTCATCAGTGCCATCACATACCTGACGTTGATTGACGCAGCCCCCACGCTTACATGCCAGCATTTCGGCTGGACACTCTTTTCCAGGGAGTGACACTGGAGAAGTAAGGAGTAGGAAAGGGTGTGGATGTAACCCGGATCACAAGAACAGCCATTTAATAAATACTGTATAGTATTGCTACAAAAAAATAAAGCTATTTAGATGCTCACAGGGCAAAGCACAGTCCAGAAACTCCAACTGGTCCACAGCAACATCTCCTCTTCGCCCCTCAAAGCGGTTTGAGTAAAGATGGATCCGAAAGGGTGCGGCGATGCGGCCCAGAAAGATGGTGGCCTCTCGCCACCCACGGACGCTGGTGCCTTCAGGCCGCCACACGATGGCCTTTTCAGAGTCTTGGCGGAAGACAGACGCCAACAGTGAAGAGGAGCCAAGTCCTGTTTCACCTAGAGGGATGTCACATTTCGATCTGAGCTCTGGCGTCATCACATCACTTACATCATAATAATGAATGCACTGCAATTAAAACGTCGCTATGGTTTTGAGAAAAATATAACCGCTTACCTGAATCCCACAGGAAATATCTAAGACGAAGGCGACATGTTGGTGAGGACTCTTGCATCTTTGGTGACACAAGGACTGCAGTTTTGACATCTTTGGACTTAACCTCTGTCACACCCATAAACCGACCTGTGGGTTACGTACGTAAGTAATACACAGAAAGTGCAAATTACGTTGTGTAGTTTAGTATAATCCATATAATGCCTCCCCCCCCCCCAAAAAAATCCAGTTCATTTTACAAAATGGATTATAATACTGAAATCTACACTAATTATTTTTCGAGTGACATATGTGTCATTGATGTAAATGTAAATGGTACCTGAGGCAGTCCCAGTGGTGAAGTCAGAGGACGGCCCGCTGTCCGGCAGCGTGTCACCTCTTTGACGTCGTTCCCACTTGTATTCTTCAGTCAAGGACTGGTCCTCCCAGCCGCATGTTCCTGTGTCCTCAAAGTCACACTGGAATCCCACCCCGCTGTAGCCTTGGGAATAAACAGAGTTATTCTACTTGTCCCATTCCATACTCAATAAAAAAATAAAATAAAAACTTGCTTTAATAAGAAAACAAATACCAAACTGTATGTTGCTATTGAAGTACATCAGAATGATATTTAATGGCAAAGTATCCGGGAAACACAAAAAAATAAGAATGACCAACAGGAAGACAGAACAGGTCAAGTGTCTTAAATGGAAAAAAAGGAGACATGGGGAAGGGGGGTTGGGGGGTGCACACCCTTTATCCAATGCCAAATACCAAGGTAAAAGAACCTTTTTGACAATATTACCTATAACCTAAACAACTCAACAGCAAAAATATATATAATTTTGAAAGAGACTAGTTCTACCTGTATTTTAATAAAGCTGAATTGAGAACTCCTGATACTGTGGAAGCTCTCTATAGACAATGATTTGTTCTGTAAAATGGGACTAAAACATCTCAGGAAAAGCCTACTAAAACAGTCGAACTTTATTTGGGGTTAATCTGAGGTACTTTAAATGGTAGCAGGTGTGTGCTGACTCCCATTTATCGTGACTTTAAATATAAGTGAGTAATTCTGAACGCAGCCACAACTACGAGTCGATAAATAAAACAAATTATCTTAGTTATTTTTAGTTGCTCTCCCGAAAAGATTATTTCTTTTTAATTGAGCTGTAAATGTTATGATTAATGGTGGAACATGTTTTGTAATGAATATCTATTTTTGAAATTGTAAAAACCTGGCAGTTGAACAGGGTGTGGGATCATTTCCAGGTCAACCTTGACTTTAAAGGGGAAGACAACCTGAAACATTTCTTGACAAAATAATATGTTATATGTGACCTCACTAGTCTAAACATGACATTATAATTAATATTACATTTGTGGAATAGGATTTATGTAGCAAAATCCAGATGTCTTTATCCATCTCAGTGGGCGGACATTTTGCCACTTGCTGTCGACTGACGATTACATCAATGTTGCTCAGGGCTCAGGCAATGACCAATCACAGCTCACCTGTTTTCTGAAGCTGAGCTGTGATTGGTTGCTACCTGAGCCCTGACAAATGACATCAAAATGACATCACAGTTGCTATGATGTAATTTTCACTCGACAGCAAGTGGTAAAATGGCCGCCTTCTGATTTAGCTTAAAACTGCTGGATTTGGATGCTTAACTCATATTCCAGTAGCGCAATATTAACCAAAATACCATATTTAGACTAGTGGGCTGCATAGAACATATTATTGTCAAGATTTTTTATTTATTTTTGGTTGACTTCCCCTTTATCGGGAACAGATGATTGGATAAATATTAAATGTCAAGAACCATACATACCACAGTCCTGTTCATCATTGCAATCCATACAGTCACAAACAAAGTCGCATTTCCTCTCAGGGCTGAGACATAGATTAGAAGCAGCTGTGGAAGGAAGAACAGTGGGCAGAGGACAGTCAATATACAGACATTTGAATATCATATTGTATATTTATATTTGGATAATGAATATTGCTGTGGCATTCCGTGGCATTCGTTTGTTGACGTTGAAGAGGGTCTTCTGCCCAGATTTAGTCATAACTGTTTTAATTTTCCGTATTTCCTCAGTAAAGCTTTGTGAGTGTTATCACAATTTCTGCCAAGTGTCTATAATCAATGATGTTTTTAAAGTCTTATCGTCATGACTGGGACCTCATCTATTTCCACAACAATGGGCCATTGTCTGTGGTTGAAGTGTCTGTAATCAATGATGTTTCTAAAGTCTTATCTCATTGGTGGAGGCTTTTGTGGTACCGCCCTTCAAGATAGTATAAAAATGTTGTGAGTCCGCTGTAACTTGACACTTGCGAGAAGCTGCAGCTATGTTCTGTAAACTCGCTTGTGTCCGGAATATTCTGTAAAATAAAACCTTCGAAGGAACTGTTCACCGATCTCCAGCCTGTATTCTGATAATCAACATTCTCTCCACCCGGAAGACAACGAACACGGAAGAAAATATATTTCTTCAACAACATCTTGATTTCTTATGACTGTCGGAGTTCTTTGCAGCAGTCTCAAAGGCCAGAGAGAAAGTAATCAGTTTAATGAAGGCAAAATGCCACCTGTCCATCCAAAGGTCTCTAAATCAGATGTGTTGAAGACCACATTGGACAAACATACTGCATCTCTATCGTCAGCACCTTTTTATTTATTTATGTTTGGGTGCGGGACTCACACTGTAATACAGTAATATGTTCTACTCACATAGATTTGTCTGTGAAAAATGTTTACGTTTTTATACCTACTGGCTGCGGTATAACCCAACTGTTTTAACTTCTTATAATATTTATAATAGCCTCTTGTGTAGCTATAGCAGAACAATATTTGAATACTAGAGTAATTTACTAAAGTACACAACAACTAAAATTATATAAATCAAATATGTATTAAAATTATGTCAATTAGCTCTACAACGATCACTTTGAATGAGAATGAATGATTTGATCTAGATGACAAATTCAACATCATCTTTCATGAGAGCAAATGAAAGTGAGAAAAACACTTTCTGAAGCATTTCACTTACCCAAGTGCAGAATCAAAGCCAAGATGAGTGCTCGGGTCTTCATTTGTGGAATCCTCTTCCACCACATCTTGGCAGCTCAGAGCACAATCTGACAGCTTCTGACTTTTACCTCCTTTTGCTTAATGCCTTCCTATGTCATAAAAGATAACAACTGGACTTTAAATTCTCCCAGCATGCATCACCACAGTGTAATAAGGCACAGTGGCAAATTAATGTGCAGCGATTTTACCTACAAACCCAATTCCTCAAAAGTTAGGACACTATACAAATTGTGACAAAAACAACTGAATGCAGTTATGTGGAAGTGCCAAATTTCAATATTTTGTTCAGAATAGAACATAGAAAAATATGTTCATTGTAAATTTCATGGTGCCAACAGATCTAAAAAAAATAATAATAATAAAAAGTTGGGACAGGTAGCAATGAGAGGCTAAGTCAATTGCACTTGTAAAAAAAAAAAAAAAAAAAAACTGCTGGAAGACCAGTTACCACTAATGAGGTCCATTGGCAACTTGATTGGAGTTGGATTGGAAAAAGAGCTTCTCGGAGTGGCAGTGTCTATCAGAAGCAAAGATGGGTAGAGAATCACCAATTCCTCCAATGTTGAGCAGAAAGATAGTGGAGAAATATCAGAAAGGTGTTTACCAGCGAAAAAATTGCAAAAAGGTTGAAGTAATCATCATCAACAGTGCCTAACATCATCCAAAGATTCAGAGAATCTGGAAAAATCACTGTGTGTAAGGGTCAAGGCCGAAAAATCATACTGGATTTGTTGTTATCAGCAGTGCTGCATCTGTGATGGTATAGGGTTGCATGAGTGCGTGCGGCGTGGGCAGCTTCCACATCTGGAAAGGCATCGTCAATGCAGAAAGGTATATTCAGATTGGAGAACAACAAATGCTCCCATCCAGGCATCATCACTTTCAGAGAAGATCTTGCATTTCTCAACACGATAATGCCAAATCAAATGCAGCACCAATTACAACATCATGGCTGCGTAGAAAAAGGATCCGGCCGAGTATTGAAATGGGCAGCCTGCAGTCCACTTTTTTCACTTCTAGAGCACATTTGGCGCATCATAAAGAAGAAGGTGCAACAAAGAAAGCCCAAGACAGTTAAACAGTTAGGGTGGACTATGCATGAAGTGTATAGCTTTAATTAGGAGTGGATGAGTACTGATACCAGGTATCGGGCCAATACCCGGCCTTATTTCATTGTATCGGTACTCGCAACGGCTGCTGCTACCAGTATCGGCTGCACTTTTGTGGCCGTTTTATGATCAGGAATTAGAAATTGGAAGAAAAAACTATCCAATAATTTCATGCAATTTAAAGAAAAATGTTATAGTGAGATATATAGGTCTTTCTTTAAAAGAGTTGAGCACTCGTGGAAGTTTCGCTTCGGAGATTTGCGCCAACACAACTGTATATAAAAAAAGAATGCTTTGCCAAACCACAATCATGGCAGCATCACTAATTTTGAAACAATAGAGACAACTCAACAGTTTAAAGAACAGGAGGTATTGTTCTTCAGGTATTTCCAGCACAACCAACCAGTTGTGTTTTAATGTATGAAAGGTGCTATATAAATAAAGTTCGATTAATGTAAGGTCGCTTTAAGGAGAACAATTCAACCAAAACACTTACAAGTTGTACAATGAATATAAATACTTTTAAGTCTACAAAAAAAGGAATAAAAGAGTTGTAATCCCAAATTTCTATTTTTTTCCCTGAGACAAACTGCATTAAAGATGAAAGTACACTTAAATGACTTATTTTAAATCCATGGTGATGGTGTATACTTCAAATCACAAAACCACTTTCATTGCCCAATACTTCTGCATATACAGTAATTAACTACTGTACATATGAAATCATAAGAAACACTGATTTTTCATGGTGTACTTTTATTTGATATGAACTCAATTGTTCATAAGTATATTACATGAGAATCATACAATGAGATCCAATGCAAAAGCTGTATCAAAAATTCGACCTTAACTTTCAGTGGGAATGAAGTCTATCAAGGTGGTATGGATATAACAAATATGTTCATTTAAAAGTCTATACTGAAGCTGCAAAAACTGACAATAGCAATAAAATCGATTCTGAAGACTTTCTTTAGTAGCATTTTATTAAACAATCCCTTCCCTAACTTTATTTTCCAATGTCCCACCAAGAAAAGTCAACATTGACACCATATGGCAAAAAAAGGTGACAAGTGACTTCATTGGATTACTTAGTGACATAAATAAGACATAATATCAGGATTTAATTGAGACACTGAAAGGCTAGAGACGCGTCCATCATATTTTTGTTGCTGTCCATTTCAGTATCCTTCGTTATCCCAGGTCACCTCATAGTCCGGGTACCGGACCTTCAGTTTTTCAGTGGTTATTGCGTGGTTTGCTCTTCCGAATCCCTGTAAGGTAAAGCAACACAGAAATGGGCACTTACACTTGGTAACGACACTGTTTTGTCACTATTTGAAAGGAGTGTGAGTGGTAAAATTCACTCACCATAGAGTAGCCGTAAACATGGATCTTCTTTGTCTGGGCGTCATGTCTGATCCTTCCCCCTCCGACACACTCACAGTCCAGGAGTCCATCCTTTTCCAACTCGTCAGAAACTTTCTCGTAGATATCCGCTGATATGCAAAGAGGAACCATTTGATGTGATTAGATATATATACTGTATATATAAAATAACACTTAAGTGTTTTTTCCACTTGAACCAACTTCATTACCAAGATGCCAAATTACACTTATTTACCATTGCACATTTTTTATGCAGTTTAATTAATTGTAGCATTGCTCATAGACTCAGAGCAAGGCTAGACCGCGTTCATGTTCATTATCTCCGTTTGTGGTGTCGGGGTGCCATCTTGTGGTGTGCCGATGGCACATGACCTATTTCTTGTGGTATTAGACTGAAATTATTCCGTAAAATCTTATTAAACTCATAATCGTGATGCATCAAAACTGAAGGTCGCAGCAACGTCTGGGCCGCAATACACAAGTGACAGATGGCAAAGTCATACTTTTGTTTTCTTGGTTGCCATATTTTGTCACACATCAGCAGCACTCACCGTGGTACTCGGCCCAGCCGTATCCACGGACAATATCTACTTCCGTGTCGTCTCCTTCCTCTCTGCTGTGGACTCTGATGAGGACGTACTTAAACACACCGGAGGGATCGATGTCTGCCTGCGGGATATTGACCATGCGAGCGGCTGCTTTTGTTTGGGTGCACATCTCTGCACAACTTTACAGCCACACGAGCAAGTAAACTAGAAAATTAAGGGTTTCTATTTTAACTACAAAATCTGTTTCGGCCTGTGTAAATGCACCATGTAAAAAGTAAACACGCGAGTTATCTAATTTGTTACCATTATAAGCATGCCTACAAACTACAGTTGTTTCTTATTCGGATCACTTCCGTTAATTTCAATCTGCTTCTGTTTACGGTTTTCAAAGTAATGTATTTGCGTGACTTGTATACTACATTCTTTCAACGTGAAAGGCATTCTGATGTTTTGACAAGTATTTTACTTTGATCAGATATTTTTTAAATCAATAATACATAGTAATTTACTGCAAATATGCGAATAAAACAACAATTGAAAACTGTAAATTTTATTGTGAATGAACGAAGCCAGAACAGGTAGTTCCTCAAGCCCATGACGTCACAACGTCACAACGTCACAACCTACTACTATTATTATTATTATTATTATTATTATTATTATTTTTATTTATTATTATTTTTTTTTTACAATGTTAATGTATGTTTAGTATGCATTTAAATTAACATTTTGGGAAATGACAGGGATGGGCAACAAAAGCATACATTTTCAGTAGCCCTATTGAGGGCTAGTGGGGGATTGGGGGCATTGGGTCACGTAGGGCCATACTTCCTAACCAAATGAACTGTATGGAATGAATGCCATTTCCATAAGGACAACATGCTCATGTCTGTTTTTTAAAAAGATTTATTTTTATTGAAGCAATGTGCAGAACAATATCTCAATATGTTTTAATGCTCAAATACGTACAGGATATAAAAGAACCAATAGGCCCTGATGTTGGCATTTTTATTAGCTGCTAACTAGACAAATAATAATAATATAGACAGCAAGGCAGACAATGTAGCAGAAGTTGAGGCAGTTTTGAAAGAAAAGAAAAGCTTTAAAAAAACAAAACAACAACAACAAATACATAACTCATTTTGGCCGCAATCGTGACCAGTCAACTAGTCTTGGTGGTCCTAGTGTGAAGCCTACATCAGTATTGGCTTGTTTTTTGTGTTGTTTTTTCAAACCATTTTTTCCCCTGACACTTACTGTATTCTACACATAAAAAACACATTAGAATAACAAACAATCTTCTTCTTCTTCTTTTTCTTCTTCTTATTCTTCTTCTCATTCTTCCTCTTCTTTTTACCATTAAAGCTAAACACGGACCAAAGTTATCAGTTTAACCCAATATATCAGATACTACATTCATTGTATTATTGAAGACTAAAATCTCTGCTGAGACTTAGAGCCCACAACGTTTACTGATCTTTTACAAAAGTGTGCTTTATTTTTATTTAAATGAATGAAAAACATTAGACATAATTTCAATTGAATCATCAACTATAAAATGTCATGGTCGTCTTTAAGTGACTTAAGGAAAAGTAGAGTAGTACCTGAAAGTTTTTTTCCCCCCATAACTGTAAAAGAGGAATGGTACAAACTGTACAATCACCACAATTCCCACATTTATGTAAAAAACATACAATTAAGTTAGCTAAAACAGAGGGTAATATATTACTGAACCTGTCTGGTCTTACAGTAATATTTTAGAAACACATTTATAATTGTGTTGTTATGTACTCCAAAAATTAAATACAACTTTCTAAATACATATTCGACATTGTGTGTGGTCCACCAGAGACATTATCTGTACAGTATTTGTGAAATTACAGTAAAAGATATACAGTGTGAGACATTACAAGTCACTTTGCAAGCAAGTTTGAGGTCCTATAAAATCATGAGTTCAAAACGTTTTGAAACTTCACATTCATATTTAAATCCAGGGTGATATACAGAGCCTAAACAGTGTAAACTGTGCCACAATCGAATTGCCTTTTTTTGGCTGCGCTGTGTGCCATTGCAGGTCTAGATAGCTCTGTCACTGAGTCCTCTTTTTTTCCACTCACAGGCTCGAAATGCGATGAAGACCAGGACGGTGACCAAGAGCAGCACAAAAAGAACGGTAAGGCTTTCCCATACTCCTGGTGCTAATGCCTTCCATGTTTGAACTTTTTCTGGTGGCAGCAAATTACTCAGACTTAACATGTAACCCAGAGCCCACCCAACTGAGGTATTGCCAGCCTGCAGGATCAAAAACAAAATGGGATTGTAATTTCTTTGGCATAAGAGCATCAGATACACATTGCAGTAAAAATATGCCAAAGCTGTCACCTTCTTCTTGAAAGAAATGTGCGAGAATGACTTGTCATCAAAGCTGTATCCTTTGAGTAGAAGAACCTTGACAAACACAGAGGAAGCGCAATAGTCCCTCAGACGAGATGCTTGATCTGGAGCAAGAGCCAGCATCTAAATCAATGTGTAAAAAAATCCCAATAAAAAAAAAAATGTAATAGCACATTAGTGTAAAGGAAGCAAAAAAATAAAAAATACAGGTAATACAAAATGAAAAATAAGACTTGTTACAGAAACCTGCACTACATAAAAACCTTGCAAGAACACTGAATGCACAAACTTCCACTGAGTAGGGATTTGAACCCTGGATTCTTGCTTTGATAAAAGTAATACTGTTGAAAAAGTGCACTTTTTAAAAATTTAAGTGGTAGTTTAATCGTAAAATACTTTTAATGATTTATTCTACTGTGAGAGGTCAAGTACCCATTTTAAATTATGTATTAAATGACTAATTATTTGGTTTATCGTCCACCAGGTCGGAATAATACAATAGTGCAAACACCTCCCAGTATGATTCAGTGCATTTTCACAATTTCATTGAATTTAAAAATGTTTATGTTAAGGGAAGAATCGGCAAAGCATACAGTTGAGTGGCTAATGGGTGGCTTTGGTAAAAAAAAAATAAAAAAAAAATAAATAATGTATATAAAATGTGGGGTTGTCAGGCGATTAAATGTTTTAATTGTAATTAATCGCATCATCGCATGACTTCAATAGTTAACTCATGGTTAATCGCACATTTTATATCTGTTCTAAATGTAGAATAAATTTAAAATAATAAAGTTTTCATACTCTTGTTAAAAACAGTGGAAAAATGTTAAAGTAATAGAAATATGGCTGCATCTTTTAGTCATTGATACAGCAGTTTCATAATAATTTATGAAATTGGGTTAAAATGGAAAAGAGGTACTGTTAAAAAAACTAGTGTGATTTTGATTTGTGTTGAGGTAATTTTTCTGCCACTAGATGGCATAATTGCATTTGTAAGACATTGGTGACAGCTCTGTGCAGTTTTTCTTTTCATATTAAGAGCTATCTAATCTTTAACATGGAGTAACTTTAAATTGTAAAATGCAACTTGACCCCAGTCTCCATGAATATATGCATTATTACTAAATTTATTACAGCAAAATTTTTACCTTCCAAGTAAGGCTCGGTCGTTAAAAAAATTGTGCCGTTAAAGGATTTTTAAATTAAATCAAAAGTAACACACTAATTTTGACACCCCTAGTAAAATGGAAGTTGGATAGTTGGGACATTACTACCAGGTGCCGTAAACCACAAATGAAACATTACACATTACCTGAGAAAAACTCATTTTGCACACTGTTTGAGCAGCCTCCTCCATTTGTACGGGAGTGCCCACTGTGATTCCAGTGATGCGCTGCAGGAAGGAGTGAATGTAGAAGAAGGCCGAAAATGCCTGTTTAAAAAGACAAATGAGATAATTGCATGGACAGTGAGTGCATACAGTCAGTGTATTTCAATGGAATCTTCTACTGATTGTCACAACAATTACAACAGCCCAATGTTACCCATTCTTACCATGAAGCTGCCAGTCACATTGGGCTGAAAGACTTTATCGAAGGAGCAGTGAGAGAAGGGGCATCTGTCGAAGGAGAAGATCTCTGACACATTGCCCACACATTGCTCATAATGTCCACTGCCGTGTATAAGCAAAGAGTCTTGCGCTTCATAGGTGCTTGGTTTGTACTTGGCTGTACATGGAGAGTTGAATATACTGTCCAGATTTACTTTTGTAGAAGAGTCTGTAGGATGGCACGGGTGAGTGACTGATACTGAATAACCCTGAGACTGAGAGAGTAAGGGAGGGCGAGGGAGAAATGGATGGAGAACTTTTGAAAGCATCATGCAATATTTTGCTTACAGTAATGACAAATAGTAACAAATGAAGTCAAGTACCTTGACGATGTGGGCCAGCAGCCTCTTGAGGACCTGATCCTGCCCGTAGCAGAGGAAGCTGTGTGTGTACAGAGAATACTCCTGACCATACAGACGTAGCTTCATCATGTCCTTCTCATCCTCAACTTGCTCCCGAGTCACAAAAGTTATCTGGGTGGATGCGCCGCCAAAATCGAGGGCTCCCACTGTGGGCCTGCCAGAACTGAGCCAGTGTCCTACAAAGCCATACTAGAAGGGAATTACAGTTTAACAGAAATAAACCAGTTTAGTGTTCTTTGTGTAAAAAGTGACACGTTTTTTTGTCTAAAACAAGCCTCAAGCTTTTAGATTTAACTGCTGCATTCGATACAATGGCCCATGATTATCCTGGTCCTCGGCCTGGAACAGTGAGTGGACATTAGAGGCAAAACCAGGACCATCTCTGTCAGCCTTGGTAACTGTTCCTCAGCTCCCCTCACATGTCGTGTCCCACAGGGCTCAATTCTAGGCCCCCTTTACTTTTTATTTACTTTACTATTTGGTTCCTCAATCAGGAAACACGGAATATTCTTCCACTTTTGTGCAGATGACACTCAAATAGGGCTGGACTGGCCATCTGGCATACAGGGCAGATGCCCGGTGGGCCGGCCTCTTTTGGGGCAGATGCAGTGATTTTTAATTATAATTTTTCTACATTTTACCCAAAGAGACTGTCTCACAAATTAGAGGGACCAGTCCATTAACCCAGTTCAACTATAGATAGCAAACTGAAACATCATCCATCCCTGCACTCAAATGTTTGTGACTTATAAAAACATATTTGGCAATCTTCTGTTTTCATGGTGTTAATGATATAAAGACTTGGCTGGCTCAGAGCTTTTTCAGTTACCAGAACAATAAGACAGAGGTGATGTTTTTTGGTGGCTCCACCAGGAACATCATCATAAACCTGGGTTCTTTGGTTTCTTGGTCAATGACCAAGCTGACTTCTTCAAACCTTGGTGTTACATTTAATATTGAATTCAAATTTGACAGCCACATCAGGGGAGTTTTTAAGCCCAGCTTTATCCTCGTATGTTAGCAGATGGGAGAGGTAACCACAGGTCACTTGTACAAACAATGGACATTATTTTGGCGATGTAATATGACTCTTGTTTGACTCTCTGCTGGTGTGAAGCTAACCAGCACTAGCATCAACTCAATGTGAAAGGGGTATAATCAGTCAAATTGCTAATGATTTTACCCTTACCTTGATGAAATTCTCTAAAAGGTAGTTGACGGTCACCCAACCATATGCTCCTTCCTCTTGACCGGACAGAATGGCGGCCCCCTGGTAGCTGAAAGGGTATGATTGGATTTTTTGGCCAACTTCTTGCAGAATTTGAGATGAATGCTCTGGACTGGAAATGCTAGCAGGGTAAAACAAAAACATTAACATGAGTTTATACGTTGTGAGCATGTTTTTGGAATGTAGGAGAAAATGGAAGTACCCGGAGAAAACCCACGCAGGCATGGGGGAGCAGTATGGGAAAAAAACGATGGATAGATGTTCTAGATCAGGGTGTCCAAACTTTTTCGTTTAAGGGCCACTAGAAAAATGCTACAGATATATAAACCAATTTATTCGTAATAGTGGCGCCTATTTTTTTTTCAACACCCTCCCTTCTTACTTTGACCATCTCCAAACATTTATTTATTTATTTACAGGGTGACACAAAAAAAAGGTCATCACCCTCAACTTGAATAACTTATTTTCCAGATTTACCAAG
This sequence comes from Vanacampus margaritifer, assembly GCF_051991255.1. Taxonomy (NCBI): domain Eukaryota; kingdom Metazoa; phylum Chordata; class Actinopteri; order Syngnathiformes; family Syngnathidae; genus Vanacampus; species Vanacampus margaritifer. The sequence continues at coordinate 14,998,602 of NC_135445.1, read as the reverse complement.
AAGAATTAATGAGTATAAAGACATTTATAGCTGAGGCATATTTTCTGCTCTCCCTTACATAGGGTGAGAAACTCGGCCATCCGGGAGGGACTCAGTTTTGAGCTGTTACTCCTCCGCATTGAGAGGAACCAGTTGATCCAAACCATCTGGTTCGGATGCCTCCTGGATGCCTCCCTGGAGAGGTGTTCCGGGCATGTCCCACCGGCGGGAGACCCCGGGGACGACCCAGGACAGGCTGGAGACACTATGTCTCTCAGCTGGCCTAGGAACGCCTTGGGATCCCGCTGGAGGAGCAGGTTGAAGTGGCTGGGGAGAGGGAATTTTGGGCTTCCCTGCTAAAGCTGCTGCCCCCGCGATAAGCGCTAGATGATGGATGGATGGCATATTTTCGGCTGAAGTCTATCCACACAGCTCAATTGCAATTTAAAGAACGGTTTGGATGTCGTGAATTTCCTGTCGACTACCATTGATGTTATGCACAGTCCCATGGGTTCTGAACTTGTTGACCCATCTGTAGATCATTGAGTGGACAGGAAATTCACAACATCCGAATTGTTCTTTAAATTGCAATTTAGCTGCGTGGATAGACTTCAGCCGAAAATATGCCTCAACTATAAATGCCTTTTCCTCAGTAGTCAATGGCATCTCAAAGGACAAATTTGGTAGACTTTTAGAACATTAAATATTCTTGGTAAATCTGAAAAACAAAAATAATTAATTATTATTATTTTTTTTTTTTTTGCTTTTTTTCCCCAGGAGAGCTCAGTATTGTTCATTCGATTTGACATCATCATTGCTCTCCTTTTTTAAAAAAAAAACTAATAAATTAAAAAAATTTAATAAATGTTTTTATTTTTTTTTATATATATATATTTTATTTTTATTTTTTATTGTTATTTTTTTATATATATACATATACACACATATATATATATATATATATATATATATATATATATATATTTTTTTTTTTTTTTTGTATGTGGGTGAGAATGTGTGTGTGTGTGTGTGCGTGTGTGCGTGCGAGCGTGTGTGTATTCATCAGTTCACCTAAAGCCCATTAAAAAAAATCCCATACTAATAGTATAATATAATAATAAATTGCCAAATGCAGAAACATCAATGTAAGTTATCACGATGTAGTGGCTCTCGCTAACAGACAGAATTAAGTAACCAGAATTAGGTTAAAAAATTCTATATACGTAGACCATGTTTCTATAAATTTTGATATTTGGTTTTTATTTGAGGCAGATATTTTTTCCATTAAAATGTGATTTATGAGGAGGTTAGACCATTGGTCGATATTCAGAGTTTGTTTATTTTTCCAGTTAACAAGAATTGTTTTTTTAGCGATAGTAAGGGCTACAAGTGTAGATTGAAATTGTTTATGTGGTAAGTCAGTTGTTGTTAGGTCACCTAGCAAACACAAGTTTGGAGATAAAGGTATCCTACAGTCCAAAATAGCGGAAAGTTTTTCTAAGACTTTAGTCCAGAAATACATAACCGGAGTACATAACCATAAAGCATGAACATAAGTGTCTGTAGTGTTTTGTAAGCATTGGAGACAAATGTCGGAGTCTGAGAGTCCCATTTTCTTCATCATATATTGAGTAATGTATGTTCTGTGAATAATTTTATATTGGATAAGTTGTAAATTTGTGTGTTTTGTCATTTTAAATGCGTTTTCACAAACTTGAATCCAAAAGTCAGGTTCCGGTGCTATAGACAAGTCTGTCTTATTGTGTGTTAATTATTTCTAAAGTTATTCAAGTTTAGGTGATGACCATTTTTGTGTCACCCTGTATTTATTTTATTTTATTTTATTTTATTTTATTTTATTTTATTTTATTTTATTTTATTTTATTTTATTTTATTTTAGCTATGTCAAATGATATTTTTAGAATGGGCCCCAGGCCACTGAAAAATGGATGGCGGTCCCAAATGGCCCCCGGGCTGTAGTTTGAACACCACTGTTGTAGATACCTAAGGAAAAGTAATGCAAAGTTCCATCTAAACCGCACACAAACACTGACTCACTGCAGAAGTCTCATGCCAGCTGTGGCACCCAGGTACACAGGTGTGACCTTGTGTCTATGCGCAGGGACATCGTGCGCCGCCTGTTCTAGACACTCCTCCAAGCTCTGCCCTGCCGCTCCCTGTTGGCCCGCATAGCTGGATATCCCACCCCCTGAAAGAGGTATAAGCACTTCATGGCATGATTCATGTTGTAACTAGAGCATCATGTACTACTTGGAAATAAATGAAATCATTGCTAAGCCAGTGAACCTAATGTGGACGAGTGGTGTAGAAAATGCTGTATGAAGAGAATCAGGTCAAACGTACCCTTTGCATGGCATTCACTGTGTTGGGTGACCACACCGGTGCCATTTTGCTTGTCTGCGGGCCATTTGTATACAAATAAGGATGTGTGTGATGATCCAGCATCCAAAACAATTCCGTACTACAGTACAAGATTGAAGAACAAAATAGAAGTGGTTAAAAAAGCACAGAGAGACAGTTAAGCAACTCTATACAAGTGTTCAGTTTTCAAAAACAATCCTTTGACTTCTGTAAAGTTTTTGTGTTGTGGTACAAAATTTGCATGCACTGTCTTTTTAGATTTCAAACTCAAGTAATCCCCCCTGGAGTCTAATGCATTTTCCCAGCCATCTTTCTGCCACACACTCCTGGAAGGATTATTCCAAATATTCCTCGCCATAATGATGTCATCTACATCTTCAAATTGGGTCTCTTTAATGATAATCTGGGCTTGGGAAAGATGAAAAATTCACATGTTGTCAGGTTGAGTTGGCATGGGACTGAGCAGGTTGTCATGGTGAAGCAGCCACAAGTTTCCTGCCACAACACTCGCCTCTTCTCACGCACTGAACGAAGCAAACAGTATAGTATCTCTTTGTAGACGTGCTGGTTGATGATCTGGACCACAACGGGTTTGAAATATACTTTTTGTGACACCAGTCTTGCAACCTTTCTGAAATTCTGATATTGTTTGCACACATTTTATAGACACACACAGTATAAAATAAGAAACACTGTTTGTGGCCTTTATTGTGCACAGGCAGCAGAAACCCGAGTTGACCTTTGATGCATGTCTAAAGCTAAAATAGGTCACACCAGATGAGAGAGCATACATGACGGCAGTTCAAAGTCTCACGTTTTTTTGCGACGTTCTTTCATCGTGTATTTTAGTTGAATTGCAGATTGTAAAACCTCAGGGATGTTTAGAACTTCCACTGTGTTTGATTTCATTCAATATTGTATTCATTCAGATTTAATTTTCATCAAAATTTGAATACAGGGTCATAAATAAGAGTACAGCACAACTCTATTCCTGTACTCCCGACAACCACTCCCCCATTACAAGCCAATGTTTATTTATTTCTGCAAGTGTATAATGTCAAAACATACAGAGAATAAGGGGTACGACCAGATATACGTTTTCAACTTCTTCCTATTTCCCTTTTGAACATGTAAACTGTGACTAATGATGACTGTATAAGGTTTTTCTTCTTTAAAATCTTTTATTTTTATGCTACTTGTTAATATGTTCAATAAACAAAACAAAACAAAAAAACAAAATTGGATATTTATTTCTGTAAGTATATAATGGATACATAAACTGTGAATTTCAATGTGAATACAATAAATACATAAACTAACTGTAATGTACCTAAAATATAAGAATATAATTTCAAATGTGAATATAAATTCAAACCAAGTGTTTAGCATTAGAGATTCCTCCAGACAGCTTCACTTATACGATGTTTGCTTACATGTTAACAAACCTGACACTAGCACAGATCCAATAATAACTCTCGGGAGCGACCTTACCATAAAGCCGGGCACCCTGGGAATGTCTTCCCTTGGCACAGTGAGAAGCAGGACTGCAGCCAGACTGATCACCAGCAGGACGACGAGGACAGCAGGATGAGCTGCACACTGAGCCATGACCGAGTAAAAAAGAGGCTCACGAGACGTCTGCAATGTGAACGCCTCAAGTTGGAGATGTCACACTACCTCCTGCAATCCTTGCTTACATCCCACTGCAGAAAGCAACATTAAACATTGTTGGATTTATGATCCTCCCCACGTCTAAGCTCCAAGGCTACTCGTCCTGTGGACGGAACAATGTTTTTACTCAGTCTGACTTGATGTGAAGCGAAACCCAATGCACGTTTGTTGCTTGGATTGAGCCTGAAATCCACGTTTTCTTGGTCTGAGGAACAAAGCACACAGTTTTTCACTCGTGAGATGAAAACAATGGATGTCTTGGGCTGGCAGGGATCCATATTGTAGGTGACTGGACTGAGGAACTGCAGGGCTGCTTGTTGTTTTTGTCTAGTATTTGCATGTAAATGGGTGCAGCCCCTAAGTTGGCTTGCAAATTGAATCCTCTTTTGAATGGAAAGTTAAACTAGGATGGGAAGTTTTCCACAGAAGACTAAACTGGTGTTGGGGCAGATTTGCAACAATATTTAATTATAAAGTGTCTCAAATTAAATACAGTACATTCCCCTTCAAAATATTGGAACAGCAAGGTCAATGTTTGTTTTTGTTTTAAACTGAAGATATTTGGATTTCAGATTTTTTTTAAAAATTACTATGAGACAAAAATTCAGATTTCCAGCGTTTATTTCATGGCGTTTACATGCAGATGTATTAAACAACTCAAGACAGGGTGCCTTTTGTTATTTATTTATTTGTTTGTTGTTTAACCAGGCAAAACAATCAACAGTTTCTCGTTTACAATGGTGACCTGGAGCAATTGAGGGTTTCAATTTTCAAGGACTCTTCTACAGTGGACAGCCAGAACCGGGATTCAAACCTGACCCTTCGGTCCATGGACGACTAACACTACCAACTAGTACAACGAAAATTTTACAAAAACTAAAATAGAAGCTATTCATTGAGACTATAACGATAACTAAAATTGTCTGACAATTTCGTCAATAACTAAAACAAAAACGAAAACAACACAGTGGCGAAAAATTCACACAATCAAATCAGAAGGAATGAAACGCGGGTGGGAGAAAAGAACCACTCAGAAACTGTTCAGTGTTTACTGCACTTTATTTAATGTTCAAACATGACATTCAATGTGCTGCTGTAAAATTAATCTCAAGCAACTATGCAGTTTTTTTTAATTTAAATTATATTGCTCTCAGTTCAACATGTTTCTTTGAAACAATTAATAAAGTCACTGTTGGATTAAATGTGTCTTGTGTGTTAAACTAGTTACAAATAGGTGTGTTAGAATTTTTTGTATAAAAGTTGAAATAGACTAAAATTGGATTATACAATCAGATGACTAGATTATGACTAAAACTTTAATTAATTTTAGTCAAAAGACTATAACTAAAACTAAATTAAAATTTCTTGCCAAAATTAACACTGCTACCAACTGAGCTGCAGCCGCCCCTACCTACTGTATCGACCAGGTTTCTCAGTGAAAGTCAACTTGGAAATAACCAATTTTGTTTAGCGGGGATTGAAAAATCTCTTCTTTTATCATGTTAAAGAGACAGTGTGTAGAATTTCTTTTTTTCAATGGTTATTCATTAAAAAATAACAATATTATGCAAAACAATACATTGACATATATTTTTTAAATATAGTCAAAGGTCTAATAATCACTAATTATATTTCATAGATCGCATCCACGCCTTACAAGAGGCTGACATGTTTTGCCGCCACATTTCTTTTACAGATACCTGAAGGAGAAGAAGGTAGGCTTGTGAAGTGTGGTCCCTCTGAGGCACCGTAGTGTTTGCTTCGAACTTAGGTCATTGCATTCTGTTAGTTCACCACTAGATGGCACTAAATTCTACACACTGTCTCTGAAAGGTACTTTTTGGCATTAGAGTTTTTATTTTTCCTTTCGGACAATCATTGTGACAATTTTCAACATACAGTTTACAACATGTATTTATAGTAACACTCGAAAAGAAAAAAGGCTGACGGGATGAAGCCGAAATTTATTAATTCCCGTCCCAAGAATACATTAGGACGCAGATAATCAATATGGTAATTAGTCAAATATCTAGTTGAGTAAGTTGTTGATTGATTCCATCAGTTCATCTTCCAGGTAGTATTTGTTGATCAAATGTTGATTAGTTCCCTTGTTGTTCAGTTTGGTCCAGTAGCATTAGATAGTTGAGGATAAAGCCACACCTTTAGTCGGTTTTGTCTTCATCTTGATTCCTGTTCACCACTGCTTCACGTCGTGCAATCCTCTCCAGACCGCGCAGCTTTGTAGTCATGTCCATTCTCATTCTGGTCGTGGCAACGTTGGATGCAGCTAGGTCATTCCTCACCCGTGACTTGTCATTACAGGTCGGCTTGCACTCCAGCCACAGTAGCCATTTCTACTGCCTTTTTCTTTGCCCATCTGCCTTTTTCCTCAGCATCCGACGATGCCAGAGGGCTCCAATCCCTAGCAGAAGCATCCCAGCCACCAGCGTGACGAACAGGTAGAGATCTTTGCCATCTTCAACTTCAAATAGCGAGGCTAGACACAGCGGCCGCCATCTTCCCCAACTATCTTCTGCATATCCAGACATAAAAGTTCCACCCGGACATGAGCACTGACCAGATCCAGATCTCATCGTAGAGAAGATCTTGTCAAAAGCACTTAAAGAGCAGTTCACTAGTTACATATTGATGTTTGGTATACAGTATTTGGTATATTTTACCCCATTGTTTATGTACAATTTTGAAAACTGGGCTCCTTTTTTCAAAACATTCTCACAATTATCCAAACAAACACTCATTTTGCATAACTCCTAGATTGTTTGCAAAGTTATATGCCTCAAAATGTATGTGCACTTGCTTTAAAAACATACACATATAACAATTCTGTTTTGTTTTCATCTTACCAAGGCAGTCTTCAATTGATCAAACATTAATGAAGTCAACTACTGTAACCATTACAAAAGACATTTGTAAAAAAACAAAACAAAAAAAAAACCCCCCTATTTTAGGGAATAGCATGTGCCAGATTTTTTTTTGCCAGGCATTTTTATAATTTAGATGATAAAATGATTGATATACAGAGAAAGTACACAAATCCTATAAACTAACCAAGCACTGCACAATACTGATGCTGCAGGCTGAAAATATTTATTTCTTAGCATACTCAGTTACAGTAACATATCAATCAACAATAGAAATGAAAACAAAATACTTTGTAGTAGTTTTTCTTACTAATGTTAAGTATAGACAAATAAAATGAATACATGAAGTGTTTTCAATTAAGTACAGACATGTGCTTGCACACTTGGTGGATGTGATGATCTAATTTGTTCATTAGTGTGGTCATTGGGGATTTTGTAATTAGTTGTAAGTAAGCAACATCAAAATCCTTATCTATGGTGTAGTTTATAAATATAAGTATAATATAAGTTTTGCAAATCACTGTGTAATGTTTTGCAAAAATTGTCTGCTTATTGTTGTGCAACTCTGGACAGGTGTTTTGCTCCTTGAGTGGAAAGATCTGTTAATGATGGGATGATATGATATGATGTTGTAATTGGTGCTGCATGCGATCTGGCGTTATCGTGTTGAGAAATGCAAGCTCTTCTCTGAAAGTGATGATGCCTGGATGGGAGCATTTGTTGTTCTCCAATCTGAATATACCTTTCTGCATTGACGATGCCTTTCCAGATGTGGAAGCTGCCGATGCCACACGCGCTCATGCAACCCTATACCATCACAGATGCAGGCTTATAAACTGAGTGCTGATAACAACTTGGGTTGTCCTTGTCCTCTTTAGTCAGTATAATATAGCACCCCAGTTTTCCACAAAAAACTTCGAATCGTGATTGGTCTGACCACAAAACAGGTTTCCACTTTGCCACACTCCATTTTAAATGACCCCTGGCCCAGAGAAACGCCTGCGCTTCTTGGTCTGCTTTAGAAATGGCTTCTTCTTTGTACTGTCGAGTTTCAACTGGCAACGGCGGCTGGCACGGTGGATTGTGTTCACCCACAATGTTTTCTGGAAGTGTTGCTGAGCCCTTTCTGTGAATTCCCTTACAGTTAGCATTCCTGTTTGCGGTGCAGTGCCGTTTAAGGGCCCGAAGATCATGGGCATCCAGTATGATTTTTCGGCCTTGACCCTTACACACAGCGATTGTTCCAGATTCTATGAATCTTTGGATGATGATATGCACTGTAGATGATGATTACTTAAACCTTTTTGCAATTTTTTCGCTGGTAAACACCTTTCTGATATTTCTCCACTATCTTTCTGCGCAACATTGGAGGAATTGGTGATTCTCTACCCATCTTCACTTCTGAGAGATACTACCACACAAAGAAGCTCTTTTTAGACTCCAATCAAGTTGCCAATGGACCTCATTAGTGGTCTTCCAGCTGTTTTGTTTTTTTAAGTGAAATTGACTTAGCCTCTTATTCGTACCTGTCCCATTTTTTTTTTTTTTTTTTTGATTTGTTGGCTCTAGGGGTGTTGAAAAAAATCGTTTCGGCAATATATCGCAATATTACCGTGCACAATTCTCGTATTGATTCAATATGCGGCAAATCGATTTTTAAACATCAATTTTTGATGGAAATATTCAACAAAACATCTTACTTGAGGTTCGCTTTTAAACCCAAGCGTGCCATCTAGAGGAGTCAAAAAATATCATAGGTGCTTCATAAAGCTTCCTTTGTCTGTCTGTCTGTCTGTCTAGTTAGCTGTTTAGCTAGCTAGCACCTTTAAATAAGAGTGCCATCTAGAGGAATAAGAAAATATCACAAGTGTTTCATGAAGCTTCACTTGTCTATCACTACTGATTAGTATTTTCAAAATGTCCCAATCTCCCAAAAAAAAAAAAAAAAAAAAAAGTATTTTCAAAATGTTGAATAAAAAATAAAAACATATTGAAATTCGGCACTTCCACATAATTGCATCAGTTTTTATTCACAATTTGTATAGTGGCCCAACTTTTTTGGAATTGGTTTTGTATGTAAGGCTCAATTTACAGTTAAGCTAAATCGTCAATATTGGTCACCATAATTTGAAGGTCTCAAACCTTCAAACCAAATCTTAATGTGTATGTACTCTAACGCAATCATGTAAATTAGGGATGGGCGATTATTGATTCCAGGTATTGGGCCGACATGTTATTAGCCGATACATTAATTTAAGGCATTAGCTACTCATGGGAGATGTGGATTCTAGCTGATTCATATTTAAGCTCATCAGCAAGAGCCTGATAATGATCCTGATCATTGAATCAGGTGTGTTGGAGTAGAGAAACATCAAAAACAGAAGTTTCGTTTCACATCTTTTTTCGCCCTATTTTTGCACCCTTGAACGGCACGTGTGTACCATTGTGAAGCGGTTCATGAAAATCCGGAATGAATGAAATAATGAATGAATCAAAGTAACTTGTATTAAGCAACACGAGCGCTCCTCAGCATTTGCTTGCATTGTCTCGCTGGCTGCAATTGTTTGCCACAAAATTGTTTAACCCATCAAATGGCTGCCGATGGGTGGGGGTCGGTGACGTCATGTGAATATTATGTATACTCGTACAGCTATTGGTCTTGGAAAAAAGTAATATCTAGGTGATAAATAATTTCAAAACAGAATTTTGGGACTTGCAAGTATATTTTATTTACAGTTCTATTAACAAAACGTTTCACTGAATTAAGGTAAGAAATCAAGGAGTTCATACGGTATATTAAGCGTGTGTGCATGCCTGTATAACAACGTGTGCATGTTTGTGTGTGCATGTGTGAAAGTGTGTTGATAAGTAGTAAAAGACATTCTCAGCAGCAATCGTAACACAAGCACGCTATACAAGTTTCCCATCACTAAACCAAACTCTATTATTATTTCATTCAATTGAAGTGCATCATTCATTTTAAATCCACAGTAACAACAACACATGTCCGAAAAAAAAAAACTGAAAAAGAAAAGAGTACTATAGCAGTGGTAATAACATGTCAGCATGCAGGCCAGAATAAATTGTTAAAAGTGTGTTTGGCACCATGTGATTGTGCAAAATGTTACATTGTTTAAAATCAATCATAGATTTAGTTAGTGTCTAACAGTGCAGAATAATAATAAGAATAAAAAGAAACAGTTATTGTGATTTTATGTCTTCTTAAACAGTTTGGAAATGCCATCTCAGCGTAAAGTGCTTTGTGGTGCCGGACACCAGGAAGGCAGTTGTTTCTCATCTCCAGAAACTGGGAAAAGGCCTGTTTTTGCATCCAACCAACGCTTGCAAGCTTTAGCAATGCTTCAAATTCACTCAGGCTCCTTCATGAAAAAGTTCCCCGGCAACAACCTCTGCCCCGAGGAAGGTTTTTCACCAAAGATTGAGTGCTGGTTGGCTGAAAAACGCGGCCTTTTGATGCAACCCTTTCGAGACCGGAAAAGAGAGAGACTGCAAGAGAGAGAGAGGAAGACAGAGGGCAGGCCCAAACGGAACATGGCTTACAGAATTTGCAGTTTCATCTGCTGCAAAATAAATGCTTCTAGAAAATGTGAAGAAATTTAACTAAACAACATGCATTTGGCATTTTTTTTTTCTGGAGAAAAAAAAAATGCATTTGGCATTTTAGTGGACAACTAAAGAGGGACAGATGCAGTTTACAAAGAGTCTGAACTATAACGTGTTAACATATTAGTAATTCCATGACATTAAGTGACATTCAAATACAAATAGATCAAACACACACACATGCTTTCGTGATTAATCATATACTTATCATTAGGCTCTTTAGTAGTGATGCCGATGAAATCAATAAAACTATTTTAAATTGCGTAAGGTCACACAAACAAATTCCTTAGAGGAAGCTTACTGGACATATATTGCAGGATTGTGCCACAAAAAAAAAAAAACATACTACAGTGGTTTATAGGCTCTACTTGGAAGTGATATGTTACAGTACTGGTCTTAAAATTGGCTTATTCATTATTGTAACTTAACACATCAGAAAGCTATGAGGCAGGTAAGAAAATCGGAATAAACGACAAAGGTTATGTTGGCAAACTGACAGGAAAAGAAGAATAAGTAAGTAGGTAGTATTATACATAATAAGAAAATGTAGATGTGATTCGGATGGCTCTGTGCATGCTCAGGCAGCCTACAAACATCTACCTGTATGGTCAGAAAATCCTGACTGCTCAAAAGGTGCAAGTTGAGTGTTTTGAGCCACGTCTTCAGTTCCTCCACTTGCCGGCGGTGAAAAGGAAGTCACCTTCCTCTTCCTCTTTCCTCTCTCATTGGGCGGGCGTCATGCGCCCTACACTACGGTGCTGACGGACGGGTCAGACAAATTGAGTTGTCCCGTGATGTCAGTGGGCGGGTACTGCTGCAGAGATGGAGAGAAAATGGGAGGGAGAACACACAAGGGTGTCATTTCCTGTCCAGAAAAAAAATGTGTGGAGTTGTGGTATCATAATTATGACAGTGTATTCGGGCCACGCATAAATATATATTAATTTTAAAAAGCGGGAGCAATATTCTGAGAAAAAAATTGCAAAAACATAAATTTTTAATAAAATTTTGAGTTTTTAAAGGGGCAAATTTGCAAGAAAAAAACTTACACACTTACACTTAAACATACACATAGCATTCTACTCGAATGTTTGTGCCAATACTTATAGGTGGGATTTTTAAATAAGGACATGGTAATTGCTTAAGCAGAGATTAACCATATGTTAGCGCTCTTTGAAGCATTGGGTACGGCCAGCAACACAGACGTCTCGCTTTCCGAAGGTCCACAACCTGAGGATCAAGCATTTAAGTTAATTTGTTAAAATGTACATTTACTTGTACATTTATGTTTAGTATTATTATTTACACATTCATACATTTTGGTATTTTTTTGTACAAGTATCTAAATTGATGTGTCGAATCTGCTGCTCTCCATCATTCACTTGCATTTATCTAAAGTATGCTAGCTTTTGATTGGTTATTGTTAGTCAGTTGATAGGGGATCAGGAAGTGTTGTTGCTTTAGCTGCCGTGTATGACGAGTAAAGTTTAATTTAAGAATGAATCCGTCTCCATCCTGCCTTTTCATTTTATAAACAGTCGCAAATCAGCCACTTTTTAAACTTGAAAATTTGCACGTTTTTTCTCAGAATATTGCCCCTGCCCTCTAAAAAAAAATATATATATATATATACGGGGCCCTAATACGCCGTTGTACATCATTACCGGTACATGTTTTGTTTGAAATGCATTTAAATACCACAGCAAGGTTTTCTAACCCCTCTCAGGCTGATCAGTTTTGTTCTTGACCTTTTGTGCCTGAGGTGGGCCAGTTGGGAGCAGATACTACACCTGAGCCAAGACAACAGCACATTTGAATCATGTCTTTACTTCAAAGGATGTTTTCCTCTCACTGAAAGAGTCACTCTTCTACTACATCTACAGCTACTCTTCTACATATTGTAGTTTTTTTTGTAGAATGTTGTTTTAGAAGCCCAGGAAGAGAAAAAAATAACATTTTGGGTTGATTTCAAAGTGCTGTTGTGGCCGAGCCATCACGTTACTACTGAACACTTCATCTAAAGCAGAGTGGAGTAAATTATAAAGAGGAGCAGCAAGACTTGGTTTCCATGCAGGCTGCTAGTTGCTATGGCAACAGGGATTTTGCTTGATTTATTTTTCCATTGAGAATGTGGTCTGACAGCCGCAGGGTATATTTTTCAGTGTTCATGCTTTTTTTTTCTGATTTACAAAACTGATTGAAAAATCCAATCATAAAATATAGTAAATTATTCTGTCAGGAATATGTTCTTATATATACAGATACGTAGTGTGCTTAATTACAGAGCACTTTTAATCATTTAAATCTTGAAGCCACATGCAGAAATGTGAAGGAGTATTAGGGCAACACAAAAAAGAAAAAGTGAGACAAAAACTATAATTTTATGATGTCGATGTAAAAAATTCCACGCGGCCATAAACATAGCATGCTGAGTGGAGCTGTCGCTTCTCTCCAGTGACAGCGTATATTTTTCCAACACTTGATGCAATTTCAGTTTTGTTCGCCCACAAACATTTACAGATTACATTAAACTATTCCCATTGATGTTGATCTGGATTTTATTATGTCAGAAAATTACATTCAAATTGATCTTGTTTTTTTTCTCTGAATATACTGACTTCAACGTCAATGTAATTGTCAATAATTGGGTCAGTAATGACTGACGACTCCCGTTTCGCTGACGACTGAAGCTTGGTTCATGCTAGTTCCATACGGCGAAATTACATAATTTTAGCAAACATGTCCCCTCTGTGCAGCTTCCGCATTGCTCACATTTTCCGCGCCTACAAGAATTTATAACCTACGTGGACCACAGAACTAATAGTGTAGCAATTTTGCATATAGTTCATAAGTTCTGTAGTTTCCTACATTCTAGAGAGGCCACAAAGGCACCAGTTAGCGTAGTTGTTGTCTTGGCATGATTACGGTCGACAGTAATCTTCTCTGTGTTTTCATTAAAGAGTTTGTTGTTTGCTTGCTGCTTGGTCTGATCATTTCTGCAACGCTACAGCCCGTATCCCACTGAGTGATGAACATTTACGAGTTTTGGAGAAGGTAGCGAATATGCACTCCCGTCAGGGTTCGCCAACGTTCGCTAAACTGTTGAGAGAACCATTCAAACTGTTTAGAGAACGTTTAGCGAATGTTGCAACCTTGAGTGAACCCTGACGTGAAATCAACATTCGCTAATGTCGCAAATGTTCACACCTCAGTGGGATAAGGGCTTAATAACCTGGATTTCCAGTAGGCTCTCTTGGTTGAAGGCAGCCATTTTGCGTTGCCTATGTTACTCTCAACGTCCGCATAACTAAGAGAAGAAGTAGAAGGAAACAAAGAAGTAGTAGTAGAAGAAGAGGAAGAACTCAAAATCTCATTTCTAATACCTAATTTGAGCTGGATGCATCACTTAATAATATGTATTTATTTGAAGAAAAAAAAACACTCACTGCTTCATCACAATAACAATGATGCACTGACGGACCAATGAAATTTACTGACGTTCTAAAAAAGCTGCTTTAATTTGGCGATAATGGAAAAGCGGTTAAAATAACGATGACGGTTTGACGATTGCTGTTTGGTTCAGCCTGAAATAATGACAGACTGACGATGACAGACCCTCAAAATTCAGTGGCGATGCCACTTCTGCTAGTATCTAGCTCGATTCTTCACAATTATTTTCTGTCCCGCCCCCCAGAAGAAGAAAATACTTTGCGCCAGCTCTTCTCTCTGCTGTGACTATAAATAATATAATTTATCTAACTGTTATAGGTATCGTATCCCTATTAAAAGAAAGAAATATAAATCTGCTGAAGAACATAATTTTGTTTCTACTCCCTGCGCACACTATGACAAGGGGAGCGCCACCTACTGTAGTGAATGTGCAATTTCACTTTATTCTACTACAGCAAAAATAAATGAATAAAAAAAGAAATAAAACGTTCCTGTTCACATAGTACCCCACTATTTTGATTAGGACTGATCTAGTGTCTAATTTTGTGACTTTGTTGACTTAGTATCACGTTTTTTGTTTTCAGTGAAGCCCTAATACCATGCTCCTTTTTAGAGAGACATCCACACTAGAGATACTCGTATTATCTTTAAGAATGGACGTCCTCCATGAGTTTGACCTTCAAGTTCCTGCTCATGGCTTCCTGCGCCTTCATAGGCCAGCTAACAGTGGCCTCTACTGGGGTCAAGTGGAGCAGCACAATAGAGACGGCACAAGCATACTAATAGGTTCAAATTGCCTTAATGAAAACAGCTATGATGGAGCTTATCAGTACACAGAACAACTAAAGAGGGTATTACACTGTTTTCTACTGCCACTACATCTATGACAGTTTGCATGCTTGCAGAGGGAGAAAAGGAGCAGTGTGGCATGTGGGTGAGGGACACTGACACTAAAGTCCATTGATATTCATTCATGTAAAAGAAGAACATTTATATAAAATCAAAAATAAAGGTCAAAGACTGAGGATGGCAAATATTTTAGTTCCATCTTGTGTTTACACTAAATGCTGTTATACTTTGAACTTTTCCACTTGGGCTCCCAAATCGAACACAAATGTAAAGGAAAGAAGATGTAGGTCTAAAAATAATGGCAATCTCTCTCTTCTTCTCTTCCGTTCTACTGCTGAACCTCAAGAAGGGAGAGTAAAGGTAATTTTGTTCAAAATAAGGACATAGAACACAAGAGAAACTGAGAGACGATATTAAAGAGAAAGCCCCCCAAAAATCTTGAAAATAATATGTTCTATGCAGCCCCACTAGTCCACGGTATTTTTGTTAATATTGTGTTAGTGGAATATAAGTTAAGCAGCAAAATATAGCAGTTTTTATCATTATCAGAAGGGGGTCATTTTGCCACTTGCTGTCGAGTGAAAATGACATCACAGTTGCTCAAGTCTCAGGTAATAAACGTTCACAGTTCAGGTTTAGAAAACAGGTGAGCTGTCATTGGACATAGCCAGAGCCTGAGCAACTGTGATGTCATCTTCAGTCGACAGCAAGTGGCAAGATTTTTTTATTTTAAAGGCTAGATTTTGCTGCATAACTCATATTCCACATATGTAATATTAATCAGAATGTCATGTTTAGACTAGTGAGGTCACATATAACATATTATCATCACAAAATGTTTAAAGTTGACTTCCGCTTTAAACAAACACACACGCAGTCTCACACATATATAGCATCACTTCTGTGTGCTATCCAACAAGTTGTGGTTATACACGAAACTGTAAAACTGATATTCTTAATGCACGGCAACAAAAGATTAAAAGAGGAATGAAGACAAAATAAATCAGTTTGCATTGTAGCACAGTGAGTCTGTGGCCTCAAAAAGTAAAGGAAAGAAACAAAAAGAAGTCTTCAGCACCTGAAAACACCCTGAAAAAGTCACAGACGGTTCACGACAAGGACACTGAAAAATAAACAATAATTATGACAGCAAAATATGACAAAGCAAAATAAATAAATAAAGAATTGACTTGAATATTCATACACATAAATCCATGTGTAATCCTGAAACAGACATCTGGATCAGTTTGAAACCTCATTAGTTTTCTTCTCAGCAGGCTCGGCCATCAAATAACCACCTTGAAAATAGAATTTTGAATAAAATGATAGGACAGCGGGACATGCTTCAAACCAAAAGCAAACAAAGTGCAGGATTGGTGCAAAGAAAACATGAAGACGTGAAATATAAAGCCGCAAAAACTACTGATCACAAACACACACATGACCGTTTACAGGACACACATCACAACATGTCTTAAGACCAAACAATTGGCAGATTCCACAACCAAACCAGCAGCCCAAGACAACGCACCACTGGCAGCTTTTTAAAAATTAATTTCATTAAATCCCCCAACCCCCCTCCGCATTGCGCTCTAACATTCTCCTTCTAATCAATGCCGCTAGCTAGCCTCTCTTTAGCCTAGCTCACGGCCTGACCTGACTGACCTAAAGCCCTCCAGCCAGTAGAGGCGCTATAGATGTTTGATGATGGATCGAATGCTGAACTGACAGACACGTGGCAGAGGCAGCTGAGCCCTGTGGATATGGATGAGTGGAGCATGGCACGCCCTCGTGATCGGATATGGAGATGATTTCAAGAGAGGACAGAAGGAGGAGAAAATAGAGAGGAAGAAATAAACAAGGGAAGATGTTGCTTCTTGGTCTCCTTACCGTGTCTTTGGAGGACCTACGTCTCTTGATGCTGGAGGCCAGGGTGGTACTGATGGACCTAAAAGAGGCTTTCTTTTTGGGGTCGGGCTCTGCTCTACCACTTTTTCTATCCTAAAATAAATATATGTAGAAACATTATTCATGTTCTCTGCCTTGGGGAGATAACCTTGCTTTCACTTGGCTCTCCCAATAACCGACGTCAAGTGTCATGCTCTAATTAGATGGAAGCAAAATGAGCAAAGAGAAAGATAGAGAGTGTTCAGGACGTGAGAGTGGGTGTAACCGTATGATATGAGGGCACTCGTAAATTTTATGCAAGCTGTCACACAGGCACCGCAAAGATGTCACGGTAGTCCAATCGTGGGGCTCCTAGAAATGCATTAGAATGAGTGATGGGTAGTAAAGATGTCAGTGAGTGTGATACCATGTTTCACTAATTAAACTAGGCCATATATTCCCAACTAGTGCTTGAGCACACATTTTACAGTTCCGACTGCCTTTCATCAATAACACCCAGACCCAATATAAAGAGCTAGAAGATATATCAAATAACTTCTACTTTGCCATTATTTCAACATGCATACTATTTAAAAACTTTAAAAAGAAGATATTTTAATCATATCCGTCACCATCAGAGTGCCCCGCCACTACTCTCAGCTCAACAATTTTGTGTTAGTGTGCATGTAAGAACTCATATTAAGGTATTCTTACATCCTGAGTCTCTAGAGAGGAAGATGGCTGCATAGGGGAAGAAAAGAAAAATAAAAGAATCATCCACTTGATCGTTATTACGTAAGAATATCCTTATGCATAAGCCAAGGGATCAGGAAAAGGGAAAAGATCTTGAATAAAAAGCCACTAGCAAAGCAAACATCCACATTCAAAGCCAGGCAGATATAAAAAGTCAAGCTACAATAGGGTTAGTGGAGAGCCACTAAAATGCATATGGAGGAGGGATACAACAGCAATTGTAACTGAAGCCCATTTAATGTCATTATACCACAGAGGGTATAATGGAAATTCACCCCACACATCAGGGAATGAAATGGTATGAAACAGAGGTGGCAAATCCAGGTCCAGAAAGTAAAAACGCTGCCACAGTTTGGCTTTAGCTATTTATGCTAGCTAGCTGAGCAGGTAAACGAGCACCATGAGCGCGAGCTAGAAGCTAGCTAGCACCTGGGGCTAAAGCCAAACTGTGACAGGGTTTTTACTTTCTGGACCTGGATTTGTCACCTCTGGTATGAAATAATATTAAAAAGCAGACTCTAGATTCAAATTATACACCAGAAGTCAGCTAAGGCGTGAAAGGAAAATACTTCATACTTTATACTGAAAAGAAAGCATTGCATAAATAACGTAAGGAGCAAGAGTTTGTAAGAAGGGCAGGTGGGATGCTTTGGGAGGGGCAGGGCTGTGTGGTGTGAATTTTATCATGCTAGGACTTTTTGTGGTTGGATGGAAAGATAAGAAAATGGCAAAACATAGCAGAAAGAAAGACAAAACAAACAGCATGACAAATTCAGAATCTCCAACACTGGCCCCGCAGTGTTTCCTTTTCATCAGGTCTCATGTCCACACTTATTTTAAGGGCACATTTTTGCCATCCAGCACGTTCCTCTCAAACCCCTGATGGCATGTGATCAGGAGGCAGGCATGGTTGGCATGATGAAAGCTGGCACAAGGAGTGATTGCTGGCTTGATTTTAATTAAGAATAACATGACTCTCCTGTTGGAAAACGACATTTTT
Source organism: Vanacampus margaritifer (assembly GCF_051991255.1). Taxonomy (NCBI): domain Eukaryota; kingdom Metazoa; phylum Chordata; class Actinopteri; order Syngnathiformes; family Syngnathidae; genus Vanacampus; species Vanacampus margaritifer. The sequence continues at coordinate 14,980,125 of NC_135445.1, read as the reverse complement.
TGTTAGTTTATAATGAAAGTCTGGGAAAAACAAACTGCCACGAACTTTGTCTTCTTCAGGTACGTAAAACAATTCCCAAGAGACTTATTTTTTTCAACATAATTTCTTACACACAGCCCAGGCTGTGCAAGGAATGCAAGGCCATCACATCGGTGGGGGGCTCGCAGCTGGTTAATTCTCCACAGCAGGTGGAGGGTGCCACTATGGTGCATCTTCATCATCATCATCATCATCATCATCATCATCATCATCATCATCATCAACTCAGATCACATGACAGGTTTTATGAATCAGTTCATTTAATAATTTGAGAAGGTTTGTTCAGACAGTGCACTTCTGACTAATATTTGAAATGGAAATGTTGGTTGGTAAGCCTCGTTTGTTGCTAAGGATGCAGGGCTGAGCGTCAAGACAAAAACAGAGGAGCAGCGGTACAAATGCCTCGGTTCTGTCCGCTCATTACAAACATGGCTAAGTCCGCAATAACAGTAAAACAATGTTGAGATACTCTCCGTGAAAAAAAATCACGTGAGGCAAATCTAAGCTAATGCTCCTTTCCTTGTTATTTAACATAGGCTAAAAGGGATACGTTAAGCATCAAAATCTACAAATTTTTATACATGTCAGGGGGCAGCCATTTTACCACTTGCTGTCGACTGAAAATTACATCACTGTTGCTCAGGTAATGACCAATCATGGCTCACCTGTTTTCTGAGCCGTATTTCACAATGCAATATTAATCAGAATACCATGTTTAGACTAGTAGGCAGTGTTGGGAATGTTACTTTATAAAAGTACTCATTACTTGCTCCCCCCAAAAAACTGATTTAGTGATTAAATTACTTCATATTAAAAGTAATTTGTTACCAAGCAAAGTAACTACCACTTATTTTTTTTCCCCTCAAATAATAATAATAATAATAATTATTATTTTTATTAATATATGTATTTTAATACGGGGGCTTAATGAGAAACCAAATTTTGTTTCACATTTTTAGATGTTAAACAGTACCTATAGGCAATTCCTAGGGGGTTGGAAAATGAATAAATTATTATTATTTTTAAAGAATCACTGATTCATGGCATTTCATACACAGCATAACTCAATATGCTTCACATAATGTAATTAAAATACATTCAAAAGCAGTTACAAACTGTGTTAAAGAGCTTTAAAAGCAAAGTAAAAAAGAAAAGAAAAGCATTAACCAGTTTACTAAAATCACTAAAACACAATTTGGTGGAACTTGAACTTTGAGTAAAGCTTTAAAAGAGTGTACAGTTGAAGAATAAAATTTTCTAAAACACAATTTTAAAAGGCTATAATCTTTGGAATGGGAAAAAGGGCATAGTCTTAAAACAGGATCTATAAACATTTACACTTTATTGGTATTTTTTTTAAATCATTCAGATTATTCACACTGATACTAAAGGATACCAGCAAATTGGGAGACCGTATTATACACAAGCATAGATGAAAAATGCTTTTTAACCCATTTTGTCCAGGAGCGCATTAATGTATTTCTACCATTAGAGCCGGGAGCGCTGTAGTGCTTTTCTACATTTAAAGCCAGGAATGCGGATACGTCATTTATTTTGTTTTGACCAATTCTCGGTCTCTTAGTCAATGAAGTGCATCAGAATATACACGTGAGGGTTACATGGGGCTTGTAGCATTTCCTGGAACTTTACTTGAGCATTGATGGCTGATCAGATTCGAGGGAGTTATGAAATAAATGATGGTGATACACGAAGGTGCTGGAGGACTTCAAACCAGCAGAAGCAGTCAACAGTGATATTTTGTTAAGAGATATGTTTGTAGACAATGATAATGTCGAAAATTTTTAAAACAGAATGAAGGACGGATAACCACTCGATTCCCCGAGGTTATTACAACAGAGCCCCAAGGTTGAAGGTAAATATTCCCCCAGATGCTACACAGTAGTTACGTTTTTACTAAAGAACTTGAAACCAATATTTACGATGACCGGAGCCTACACACTCCGGCAAGTATAAATATGTCAGTGGTCTCACCCGACTGTGCAGGAGATGAAAACTTTTATAGGGCTATGTATCGGCATGGGGCTCCCAGCTCACATGTAATTATATATTTTTTTAATCAGCAATCGTAACACAAGGAAATCAAATAAAAACTACTAATAATTAAATGAAATATGCAATAATTCAAATTAAAAATAATGTGTGGAAGTCTGTATTATTCACACAATATTTTGTCTGTTTTATTGGATTTATTTGAGCGAAGTTTATTGTTGTTGTTGTTTTTTAAAATATATTGAACATTTATATAAAATAAATCACAGGTGTAAGCTCTCAAATGTTTTTGGAATTATGTTTCTATCTGCTTCAGGAGTTGAGATATCAGGCATTGACAATACTGTATTGTTGAATTTCCAGAAAAACGTTTTTTCTTGGGTTATTCTAAAGTCACCGATAGGTGCTTCAGGTCTTAACTCGCAGCCATTTACACGGAAGCAATCCCCTTTGCTCCCGTCTGTTTTACTGGATTTTGACTGATTTTGCAAGACCCACAGAATATTGTGTCCTATTGCTATAAAAACATGAAACCTAACAAAAGAAGGATTAGTTTCTTCTTTCATCAGGAAAAAAAAGGATATTCGTATCTGTCTCTGTTTTGCAGCCATTAGCATTAGAATATAGCTAAGTTTCATCATTATTCACAAACCTGTTGAAAACGCTGGGGAAAAGAGCTTGTTGCAACATGACCCTGACTGATTTCTTATACTCTGCTGCCAACTGCTGGACGTTTTTTGTTGTTGTAATAACTACTATTGCTTTAAGTGACCTTTTCAGGTCAAAAGCTGCATCAAAGCCTTCTGTATGCTCTGGCATAAAAATAAAAAATAAATAAAGAAAAAAAACGTATAAATACATTTTTGGGACCATGACAAAATTTACAATAGAACGTGTTTATACGCTTTTGGGAGCAAATGTTGTTAAGGATGATTTTTTTTTTCTGGGGGGGGGGGTATTATCCACGGGTTGCATGTTATTCACAGGCTTTAACAGTACATTCAAAATGATTGAGGTTCACCTGTATAGAGTGCAATGAAAGGTCAGTAAAGTATATTTATGCATCAACAGCAAAGGGAGACCAAGACAGTTTTGAGGGAGTAAGAAGTAAACTGCGTGAACATATTTTGATTAGTCAGAAGTGCACATTTTCTGAGGTTACAATTCTTTGTTCATTTATGGAGTATGCAGGTTTGCGTCATATACCGACGTGAGCCATAATAAACATTTTACAAATACAAGCAGTTAAAACATTTCAAACAGTGGGATTCCAGGACTTATTGGTCGCTGCACTGAGGGAGGAGGAGACCACATACACTGCAGATTTTCCATCGTGACAGTTTCGTGTCCTACATAACCAAGTTGTCATTTTGCATTTGTCAAAATGAGATAACTGTGAGCAATCATATCAGCGCACCCAAACAGTATGAATAATATCTGGCACAGGACATATTGGATTAGCTCAAGTCATGGGCTCCCTCAGCACTCCTCGCATGAGGTCTCATTATAGCGACTGATAGCGCAATGAAGATTATGTTTATCTTTAGCTCCAAGGCCCTGGCGATGGTTAATGAGCAAAGATGAGCGTGCTTGAGCCATCTTTGCTTAGCCTTGCAGAAAAAAATCGACGCGATCGTCGTTGACGTGGATCTAAATCGTGCTGGTCCACTCGCAGTTAAGTGTGCCCCTCTCCTTTCTCCGTGATGCGACCCCACCCCCGCCCACATTCTACGCATCCCATGCAATCCCCTGCTGTACACACACACACAGAATGCACATCCATGTCAGGACACTCACAGTCACAACAAATACACACTATACTGTAGTCAGCAAAATGACAGACAACTTTCAGGAAGACATTAGTTTGTTGACAGGCACTTGTGATTTTATACTCTACCTTTTTCATTGTGTTATGGATCATACAACAGTATACAGATATGGTGCAAGGCTCACATCATTGTCACCGATCACAGTGAAACCGTAAGAATGAAGGAGATAAGGGTGCCTCTTTCAAGAGGGAGCCCTTACTTGTTTTAAAATTTATCATGTACTTTTAATGGTGAGTCAGCCAAACAGTCCAAAGATATAATTGTATTAATGAATAGTTCAAAGTGGGAAGTCAAATGGAAGATGCGGCAAAAATATATTCTCTGCTAAGTAGTCCACACTGTGTTCCACCTTATGTTGTTTTTTTGTCCATTTTTCACATTGAATACAATTTTTTGACTAATGATAATTATATTCTTGTTATAATCAGGATTTTATTGAACAAATTCTCCACAATGGCAAGTTGTTGCTTTTTTAAATTAAAAACAAAGTGTTCCAAATTATTATGCAAATCAGAAAAAAAAAACAAATGGTTATCAACAAAAAAATGTTGGATTTTTTTTATCATTCGTTAGAAACCATTTATAAAACAGCAAATGTTGTGCGGATTGATAGGGCGTAACAAAATATACAGTAGCCTTAAAGACTGCGGCCTTTGGCGGAACCTGCATCAAGAGGGTCTTGCGACTCCAGAGTTACCAGCAACTTCAAATATCTACTTGCTGATCATCAGTAATTTTAGTTTTTTTACAACTGCTCTTTTTGACTTGTTGCAGTTTCTTTACTTAAAGTTTTTGTTAATATGCTTTTATCGGGACAAACCTGTTTGATAATCTGAGCCATATTCAAATTACACTGGGCAAAAAATAAAAAAAATAAAAATAAATTACTATTGAGTTTTGTGCTGATTTAAGTTAAAATTGACATGCTGATTCCAAAATTGCAATCTTTTTTTTTCCAACCACATCAAGGTTTTTTTTCTCTCCACAGCTTGCCCACCAGAATTCCACTGATTAACTGTAAAACTGTTGTAAGAAGAATCTTTTACCATTGGCAACTGGCAACTTGATTGTACAGTCACATTTAAGAGTAATTGAGTAATTAAAATTGAGGTGAGAGGTGTGTGCAAAGAGGTCAGTACTATCAATATCTGCAAACAGAAAGCTATCATAGAAGGAATTAAGAGGATTAGTGCTGTCTTTTCCCCTAAACTTGTAACCATGATGGCTACACCGTTGTAAGTTCTATTTTGTTTTATGCTATTCCATCTTAGTGTTTTATTTAGTACATACACTGTAGCTCAAACACTACACGTGAAAGAGGAAAACTGGGTCAAACCTGTCTCAGATTCATATCAGTGGTTTTAATAGATTGGGGGAAACTGTTGAAAATTTTGGGAAAAAATAGCAACCCAACAACAACAAAACACAACTTAAATCCTACATGCATAATAATTTGGAAAATAGTATTTACAAGGTTAATATTGGACTACAAAATCTGTCAAAGTTATTTGGTAATGTTAAAGTCTCTTAATTTCTCTTTCATATTTCTTCTGCCAGTTTGGGCCTCCAACAACATCTTGCTGTTTGACCACGATGACAAGAAAAATATTTGTTCTCTTTGATTGTACCAGGGAATTGATGTGAATCTTTATGCTCTGCATGTCCTTGTTAGCTTGTGGCTACGGCCAGAGTGAACGAATCAATAATGACATAATAGAATTGCACCACAAACTAACTGTGATTGCCTTTACCAATTGGAAATTGTATTTTTTATTTTTTATGTTTGCATGATGTGACCTAAACAGATTACACAGGCGATAATGGAAACCATCATGATATGGACAATCTGTTTGAATTAAAATGTCCAATTTGCTAACTCATTCACTCCCAGCCACTTTCACTGAAGCAACCCCCTTCGCTCCTGGCTGTTGTACTGGATTTGGACTGATTTTGCAAGGTCCACAAAATATTCTGTACTATTGCTATAAAAACAGCGAGGGGGGAAAAAGTATGTTTGTATCTGTTCACAAAATTGTTGAAAACACTGGGAAAAAGAGCTTGTTGCAACAGGGCCCTGGCTGATTTCTTATACTCTGCTGCCACCTGCTGGCCATTTAACTACCATTGCTTTAGGCGACCTCTTCATGTCAAAAGCTGTATCAAAGCCTTCTGTATGCTCTAGCATAAAAAAACATAAATAAAAAAAACGCACATTGTATAAATACGTTTTTAGGAGTGCAGGAAAAATGATAAAAAACAACAACAACATATTTATACTTTTTGGGGTTTGAATGAATTAAAGACTATTTTTGGAAAGTTTTGAGCTTTGAGAATCCTGGTGCGGACAAAGGAAATGATTCCTACCTGCAGGTTCTTCCTCCAGACATTAACGGCCGCAAAGGCGAGCTGCATCTGCTTCCTGCGGGCGTCTTTATGGCGCTTATAGGCTATTTCGATGAAGATGAGGAAGATTCCTGCTGCTATGCCACCAGCCACAAGCATGAAGACCCCTGTACAGAGGGAACAGGAGAGAAAAGAGTTGAGCTGTTGATGCTAAAAACACACACTTCTCTCACTGAGCATGGACATCGTGAGTCATGCTCAGTGGTTGCCACGCCTTCTTCTAAAACAGCTCCCACGGACAACTGAAAAGCACACATTGCTCATATTTTACGACCACGAAGCCACAGCACGAGAGACGGTACACATGACCAACGCCAACACTAAAAAAATGTTTTGGGTAAAAAGGTATTGGACAAAAAAGGGCTACAGTAACTTACCACTGCAGTTTTTGTCCAATCACTTTTAACGCTTTTTCTACGCCTTAAGGACCATACCTGCCATGTTTTCAAAGGTGAGTGTGGCTGGGGCATTGCTCCTTGAGTCACACTCCTGGTATCTCACCCAGGTTTTATCTAGATCTTCCATGAAGCCGTTCTCATGAGAACTGCAAGGGGTCAGGGATGGTGAGGAGAGAGGTGACAAAGTTAATGCACTGTGCAAATAATCAGATGCGAGAGTCGCTTATACCCTGATCGCAACTTATATGGGACGGACACCAAGACTGGTCACAGACATAGACAGACAGTGAGGGTACGAAAGGGAGCTAAATAGAGATGTAACACAAGGCGATGACTAAAAATGGTCAATACATGACCGTGAAATCATAGAGATAAAAAACAGACACAAAAAAAAATCCGACGAGTAATGCACCTTCGGCTGGGACAGACCTGAGAATGGCCAGGGACACATTCTGTTTCCAGGGGCTGTCCTTGCGCATGCCTATGCCAAAGCCCGAACGGAAAAACAGCTCTCCCGTGGTCACCAGGTCGCACTTCTGCGAGGCTTCAAACTCCAGCACCGCAGAGTCCCAGATGAAAGCATGCAGCTTGCTGTGAGGGAGGGGGAGGCAGGAGGAGGAAGGAGGAAGGAGGTGGGAGGGAGGAGGAGGAGGAGGAGGAGGAGGAGGAGGGGTTACGGTGCAACAGTACAATGATCTACATACACATTTATGGTCGGCGGCCCTCTCTCGCTCTCGTGCACCAGATCTTGTGTGTCATTCAGCGTTTACCAGTAATCGGTACCGCTGCCTATGGGCCAAATGTAATCCAATTCCAGATGGGTAAGGGACGCCTCCCCATCTCATAGATGTTCGTCTGGGTACAACCTGAAAAAGGGTGCTCCTCCACTCAGTGTTAGCTCCACCTCTCTCTGGTACCTGTGCGGTTGTTAAATCCACACCCACCCACTGAGTCTGCTCTCTGCTGAGCCATGGGCCTGGATTAGACAGATAACTGTAGTAAGTCCTACGGATTCCCATCTGATCCACAGGTCCATGTGTCCCTTCACCTACTCGCCGTCCCTCCCCCCAAACCTGAATAGGGCAGCATTAACTTTGTGCTTGACAGGTTGAGCATCCAGCCAACACGCTCTGGTCAGCGCGGCCTGGCCGAGACTCACTTGTCACGCACTGCCTGGATGGCCTCGGCGGCACTCTCATAGTTGTGCTTCTCCATGTGGCGGTACATGGTGCTAAGCTCCACCTGCCGCCGGAAGTAGATGTCCACGGAGCTCTGCTTCACCGTGGCATAGATGAACTTGTCAGATGGGTTTCTGAGCTGAAGAGAACATTTGTCAGAAAGTCATAAAACTATAAGTACTTCTGAAAAATATTTTGTTGGTATACTTGTGGGAAAATTACCTCTACACGGGATTTTATTTTTAAATCAACGCCCCTAGTAAATTGTCAAGCTGAGTAGTATATTTGGATCTGTACCAGATTGCACATATAACAGCAGTTTTAAAGGGGAAGTCAATCTTAAACATTTCTTGACAATAATATGTTATATGTGACCCGACTAGTCTAAACATGACATTCTGATTAATATTACATTTGTGGAATATAAGTTATGAAGCAAAATCCAGCCATTTTTCTCCATCTCAGGGGGTGGCCAATTTGCCACTTGCTGTCAATTTAAGATGACATCACATTTGCTCAAGAGCCCAGGCAACGATCAATCACAGCTTACCTGTTTTCTGAAGTTGAGCTGTGATTGGTTGTTAGCTGATACCCGAGCAACTGTGATGTCAGATTCACTTGACAGCAAGTGGCAAAATGGCCGCCTTTTTGATATTGATAAAAACTGCTTTATTTTGCTGCTAAACTCATACTCCACTAACGCAATATTAACCAAAATACCATATTTAGACTAGTGGGGCTGCATAGATCATATTACTGTCAATAATTTTTTGGGGGGTTGACTTCCCCTTTAAAGGTCTTATAATATGAAGGTATGAAACTTAAGTGGGGGTTTCTATCAATAATATGCATCGCCAGCCTGTCTACAATCCAAGCAGGTATGAAAAAAGTACGTCTGCGACGCATTTTTTATTTTTTAGCTTTCTCCTCCTTTCTAAAAGGTGTGCTTCAAACGGGCCGATTAAACTTCCATGACTTGGTGACGTCAATAAAACACGGAAGTGCACTCGACCCCGCCCCGTCGGGTTAGTGGTACCGCCTCTGGTAAAGATTTGGCACACACACAGAAATTCGAGAAGCTGGTTGCTCCTTTTTTTTTTCCCTGCTCGCAAACGCTTAGTGGAGAGGGGAAACAATGATCAGGAAAAAGTGGTTGTTTCCTTCATCCTAGTCTTTGAGAAGACAGTGGATTAATTTTTATTTTTGAAGGACGTGTACTGACAGCATTTCTTGAAGGACTGTTTTGTTAGTGAAAGCCTGTTTAAGCATAATGGATCGGTCCCAAAGGTGATCCCAAACGCAATTGCAAACGTGAAAGATGTAAGTTAAACATTTTATTTTGATTTAGAGTTCCTTCCTATCCTTCCAATTAGAGATGTACCTAGATGTACCATATTACTGGTGTATTTTTAGTGCCTAAAGTGGGAGCTACATTTGTCGTGTGGAGATTGTTTGGTTACAAGAGGTCAGATATGATAAAGCAGACGGTGGTTGGATAATACTGAAGTGGTCGCGTATTGTTTTGCCAAGATACAATCAGCGGTGGTTATTTTCCCGTAACTGGCAACTCACCACCTAGTTGACGTGACTTTGTGATGGTAACCGGCCGCTAAGTGGTCTCGACGAGATGGCTTGCACGTTGCGACCGCGCAGTGGCCTAAATGTCCACATTTGTGTTATTCATAACCGCTTGTAAATGTCTAAAAGCATTCACGGCAAATCCGAGACATTCACGGCAAAATAACGCTTGCAGAAGAGTTGCCGGTTACGGCGAAATAACCATTGCCTAAACAATCGCAAACTAACGCTACAACATAGTGTCTGCAGTAACGTTATGCTACATTTTCTTACGGTAAACGTTATGCCACTTTTCCACATATTAAAATAGTTCTCAAATGTGTAAAAGACATGTCTGTCAAATTGGTACGATTGTACCACACTGCTTCTGCCCGCCATTGCGAGTCGTTACCATTCACAACATTAGCACATGGCTACCAAGACCAAAATGGGCCCCTTCGAGAGAGAAGGGTATGGCCTAGGCGTGGCCTGATACAGCTATTTACATAAAAGTGACATGCCCCTAACACAAGTTGTTTTGAACAGAGCATTTTTTGGCTGATTTAGGGACAGCAACAATATTAGATCCAAAGTCAGTTTTGACGAATGCATGTCACAGACGTGTCTTTTACACATTTGAGAAATATTTTAGTATGTTGAAAAGTTGAATAATATGAGATCTTTAATTAAGTTCCTAGTCATGCGCCGGTTAACATTGCAAGTGATGTAGTGGCGACATTGGGGTTGTATCATCACGTACTCTTGGGTCATTGATGCCGGTGATGCGCTCCTCAGGCCGGTCCAGCACTAGGAAAGCAGCCAAGTTGGCAGTATAGGAAGCCACAATGATCATGGCGAAGCCAGCCCACACCATGCCAAGGATTCTCGCTGAAAAGCTACGAGGTGCACCTGCGAGTAAAAAAAAAAAACATAATATCACTGTTCGGAAACTAGACTAAAGCATATATTCTGTATATTGTATACAACCAAGGAAGAACTAAAAAAAAATGGACAAGAATGCACTTTCCAGTGAATATGTAGAAAGACAAAAGGAGTAAAACTGTTACAAGACAAACAGTATCAAAGCATTTTCTAAAATCAATTACAATGTCATCTTTAAAGAGAGGCACATCATCTGGAGCATGTCACATTGCACAAAGACCAAAGAAACAACAAGCTTCTTAATATCTTGACTTTGACATCTACAAGTTACAAAATACTGAAAATTCAATGAAAGGTACAACTAATGTTCTGCCCTAAAGTCTCAATACCATGTGCCACATTCAACCCAATGACAAATTTCTCCTCTTTCGGGGTGTGCATGTCACCTTCTCCAATTCCAGAGTTGAGCAACACTCCCCAGGAGAACCACATGGCAGATGACAAGGTGAGGGCATCTTCCTCTTCTTCTTCACTATTTACTTTAAATCTTCCAAACGGGCTGCAAGGGAAACGGATTGCATGAGATCCACTGAGCATTTGCAGAGAATGTGCCTGTGAAAACCGTGGCAGCCTGAGGGCAAGGGAAGGAACTGAACATGAGCGAGCAAAGCCAGAAAGACGAACAGAAGGAAAACAGACAAAGAAGGCAGCACAGAGATATGGCGATGGGATGGTTGGAGTTAATCTTCGCATCTGTCTGTCTTCTCATCTAAACTGAGTGGAAGATCTACAAGGATTAGGAGTGCACGCGCGCACACACACACACGCACGCACGCACATACACACACACTGTTCCCTGTGTACCTGAACCGGTCTAGTAGGTAAAGCATCACCGCCACCACATGTACCGAAAGACCCACCAGCAGCCACAGAGTACTTTGAAAAGGCTGCATGAACGAGTCCAGTGTACTGCGAGGGATTTCCTGGAAACATACATCGCAACTGGTTACTCATAAACATTCAACTACTTATTGTAGATAATGTAATAAATCGGGGTGTCAGGCGATTAATTTTTTTTTATCGTTATTAATCGCATGACTTCAATAGTTAACTCACGATTAATCACAAATATGTTCTTTCTGTCAAAAAACAAAAAAAAACAAAAAAACAAAAACAAATCTGTTCTAAATGTGCAATAAATATATGTTTAAAAATTTCATATTATTGTTAACATAAAAGTGGGGAAAAAATGTTAAACTAAGAGAAATATGGCTGCATCTTTTAGTCGTTGATACATTATTTTCATAAAAATGCATAAAATTGAGTTGAAATTAAAAATATGTACTGTACTATAAAAAACGAGTGTGATATTGATATGTGTTGAGGTCATTTTTCTGCCACTAGATGGCATAATTGCATTTGTAAAACATTGGTGAAAGTTCAGAGCATGTTTCTTTAAAATTTTCACTGTTAAATTTTGACATGGACGTGTCTGCTGCATTTCGACTCGAATTCTCCCCAGTACAGGCTTTTCCAATCGCGTGTTAAAAAAAAAAAATTAACTTTAAATTAACTCAAAATCACACTAATTTTGACACCCTAATAATGAGTAGTTAGCAATCAATTCCATTTACAAGTTCAAGCTCCCACCTAACATAAAACACAAATGCAAATCTAATCTAAAATATAAGGAACACATGCCAATGTCTTAAAATAGTTTGATGTGCACATTCTTACTAAAACTAGACGGTGACTAGCAATAAACCATGGATGGCTCTAGCATGTAACTCAACCTTTACAGCAACATTTATGATGTGATTAGAAATTTGGTGACACACTAGCTGAACCTTTGTTTTGTAACAATGATCTCTTATACTTGCGTAATAGATGTATCAAAATGACCAATTTTGACAAGAATAATTAAAGAACAACAATTAAGAAGATTTTCTTCATATTTGATGGGTTTGAAGTCTTTTTCTATTCTTTTAATGTTATTTTATTATGCTATTTTTATGAAAATAAATAAATAATAAAATACATACAATAATATTTTGTGATTAATTTTATTCTATTTTTGGCTGCACATCGGCCAATGTGGTATCTTATTTCCCATAAAAGAGGAATAAAAACCTACATGTGGGTGCTTACTTATTAAGAGATCATTCCAAACTCATTAACTTACCTTTTTAACCAGGATAGTAAGACCTTGATATTTGAAGGGTTTGGAGAACTCAATGTACTGGGCTCGTTCGTTGTTTATAGTCAGCGGGGCAACAATCATGTCAGCTAGGCCCCCCAGGAGCTCTCCCATCATGCCATTCCACTCTTTCTTGTTACTGTTGTTCACCTGCAACCCCAATAGCATGAAAATTAGGATGCTGTTGGATTAAAATGACTTAATTCCAGAAAAGTTTGAATCAAAATGTCATCTACGAACATAAGAGACCTTTTGACAGTACAACAATCCCTCTCCTCATCATGGGTGTTACATTCCAGACCACCCCGGAAACAAGTAAAATAAATGCCCAATATAGAAACACCCTATTTAAATACTCCCTAGGCATTTTTTATAGTGTTTACGACATGACAGTTTTTAAGGTCTTTAAAATCACATTAAAAATAATACACACACATTTAAATACTGTACATAAAATTGAGAAAGCGCGGGAGCAATGGATAACACAAAAATAGCAAACTTAATAATAATAATAATAATAATTTATCATCTCACAATATACATCTAGAATCATGCCCAAAGAGTTAAATTATAAAATGAACCTACAGCTGTAGCTTTCTGTTGGTGTAAAAAGCAGGATTACAGTGGACAACAATCAGTAATATTTAATAAAAACTAGATTATGTTGAAATACTTCCTGTTTTATTCTTCTTCTTTCAAATCCACGTCTGAAATTTACTGAGTCACTGCTATCTAGTGGTTAACAGTGAAATTACACCCAATATAAACACCAGTTAGACCAAAATGGAGTTATTAACTCTTCAAAAAAAAGTTTAAGATCATAAATTGTCTGCATTTTTTCATCACTTATTTTTCAGCCAATGATGACAGCTAGGTTCATCTATTGGAAAATAATTGCCAGTGGTGTCTTCTACTTCTATGGCACCAATTTCAGAATTACGACATCCATCTCCATCCAAATTGTAGGATAAATGACCAATTCCAAAATTGACATAGAAAAATGTGAGAAGCAGTGTACATTATTTGTGCCAAGTGCATTTATATGCAGAAATAATGAATAACAAATATGTCCATTAGTGAGGTCAAGTGACACCAACCCGCTCCTGGGTTCCAAATTTCCCATCAGCCACCAGATGAACCTCGTAGGTAAAGTTCATGGTCATAGCCAGCTTGATCAGCAGGTCAATGCAGAATCCATAACAACACTGCGGCACAATTGGGCGTCCTGTAACCAGAAAGGTTGCGAGTCACAATCTACCAAAAGGAAATATACTGTTTTCATAAATTGAAATCCTTTTCCGGCGCATGTTGACTGGACAAATGCCTCACGCTCTCCGTATGCAGATTTCATGCTCACACGCAGTCGCTCTGAGCGCATGACACACACCTAGCTCAGTCGTCACACACTCTCAATGGCACACTCAGCTGCATGCATACATATATAAATACCTACTGCATATATATGTATGCATCTCCAGTAGGTGAATGTGCGTTAAAAGCACATTGATGTAAACGTGCCTGATGTGTTACCTGGGATGGTCTCATTGGGCCCAGTGCAGATAACCTTTTTAATTAAGACTCCATTTAATGTCATTTCCTCCTTGCATGTTCCGTCTGGCGTAGTGGGTTTCACATAAACAAATGGCTCCTGGTGTATTGTCACTATCTACAACAAATAGGACAGAAAGCTGTTGATCACATTGTTTCAGCTGTTTTCAACCAATGGGACCAGCAAACAGCAATGGAAAAAAGGATGTCCAAGAAACATTATGCAAGAATATATGCACAGACAGAGTAATGAGAAGCTTTTTGCAGATCCTTTCTGAAAAGAAATGTTTAATATATTGCTGCAGGTCTTGGATATGCGGCGGCTTCATTTCCCTCTGCACACTCACAGGGAACATAAGTTGTGCTTCAAACTTGATCTGTGTGGACAGGAACATCACATCACATCACTGTGTTGATGTGAAGCCACCTTACCTTTAATCGAGTAGACATCTGGAAGCCTTGTGGTTTTTCCGTCTCCCCACCAGGCCAGATAATCTTGCGCTGATTGTTCATTACCACCTACAGGGAGACCACACACGAGCACACACACATTTACAGTATAATGAGAGTGTGCTGACATAAGGTGTGCAGATGATAAGAACTTTACATTGAGCGTAAGCATCGTTAATGAATCATTTCTATATAACCACAGCTGTTTGGTTATTTATGATTGCCCTTTGACTTCCGCATCCTACCTTAAGGTGTCATGAAATTTTTTCTTACAGTATAATATTGCCAGTATTTTTTTATGAACTTCTATTTTACATAACAACAAAACAACAACAACAATAACAAAACTAGGTTGACAAAAAGGGTATGTATTATAGTCTGGACCCCAAATTTGCGTTTGCGTATCTGTTTACTAGGGGTGTAAAAAAAAAACGATTCGGCAATATATCGCAATATAACAGCGCACAATTCTTGAATCGATTCGATATGCAGCCGAATCGATGTTTAAACATCAATTTTTTATGGAAATATTCAACAAAACGTCTTACTTAGGGTTCACACGTTAAGCATGGAAGAATTTATATTATTGGAACATTAAGCCTTAATATTTTATTTCAATGCTGCTCAAACAAGAAACAGATTGTTTGTTAAATACAGTGGCTCACAGCCTGAAGTTTCAGATGAATAAATACATTTTCATACAAATCTTACAGTGTACATGTACAAGTTTACTGATTAGTATTTTCTAAATTTGAGAAAAAAATCACAATAATACACTTATAGATTCGTATCGGGATTAATCTGTATCGAATCGAATCGTGACCTATGAATCGTGATACGGATCAAATCACCAGGTAGTATTTCACACTCCTACTGTTTACCATTAAACCACCTAATCCTGAATCTATTTGATGGATTACTAATGTACTTTTTTTTTGCTTTTGGTAAAGTTTTAAAAGGAACCCCGACTGTAATGATAAGTTTGCTACATAACATTTATTTGGTTGTTACTAACATATCTATGAGATAAATTTTTCAAAAATAATTTCTTGTCTAATACATTTTGTAGAAACTTTATTTGTACGCACGCCACCATTGTTGTTTATGTCGCAACACATTCTGCGTAGACGTAGAAGGACGCCTGGCTCTCTGTCGAGCAATGCGAAACGGGTATAAAGAAAGCAAGGTAAGCCTTGTAGCATTCCTAAAGAAACAACATGCAACCGGGAAGAGAGCATGGCGTGGGGAAGGGTGACTTAGAATGCATTTCGACGTAAACAACAATGGTGGCGTGCGTACAAATAAAGTTTATACAAAATGTATTAAACTGGAAAGGATTTTTGAAAAATGAATCTCATAGATATGTTAGTAACAACCAAATAAATGTTATGTAGCAAACTTGTCATTACAGTCGGGGTTCCTTTTAAAACTTAACCAAAAGCAAAAAAAAAAAGTACATTAGTAATCCATCAAATAGATTCAGTATTAGGTGGTTTAATGGTTATGTTAGGAACAAGAGACTGAGATTGACTGTGATAGCCACGGTCGCGGTAGCATGTCTCATACAGCACAAACAACTGAGCATAAATTAGCCGAATGGCCACCTAATTAGCTAGTTTAACGCTATGCGCTGCTAAATCAATAATAGATAACGTGATGACCACCACAGGGTGCAACTAATGAGGGTGAAAGGAAACTCTCAGTGGTCCGTGCATGTAAAAGCATTGCACCTTGGATCATTGTAATTTGATTTGTGGGGATTATTTTGACTTCAAAATGTGATAAAATGTCGTTTGTGTCTGGTTTGTATTATGCTAGCAGTCACAGGCAAAATCAATCCAATACGTTGTCGGTGGTCGAAGCATTTGCATTGAGTTGCATTGTGTGAATATCATAAATGCCTGGATGCTTGGACACAGTCAGTCTTATTCATTCTCGTGCCCTTGGTCTGTCTGGTTACAATTGCTCTATTTATTTACTAATTGTAGCATAATGCTTAGAAATGAGAAGCTGAAAAGGGGAAAAAGAAAAGGAGCTATACAGCAAGCGGCCAAGGGAAGCAACTCTCTGCTCTCTTGGATGAAACCAAAGACACATGAAGATGAAAAGTCAGAGTCAAGGCCAGAGAGAGTCATGTTAACTAGTGATTAGCATCTTTTAAAACTATTTTAATATTGATTTGCTCCTTATGGTTAATTTTATTGAAAAATCTTAAAAGCTATTCACATTTTGTTTTTAAGTGTTTTGTACTAAATCAGCAGGCATGAAGCTATTATTAGCTAAATTATTAGCTATTATTTTGTACAAACCATAGATGTAAGTTATTTCAATGCTTCAAGTGTTGCCCTATTTTGCCCTAATATAGGCTGTTATTAAAACTAAAAAAGCTGCGGGGTATTATTAATTATTATATGTGTGTGTAATGTTTATTTAAAAACTTCTATTGGCAATTCCGAACATCCAGACATTTCTGATACCTCCCCAATGCAACGCAATGCAAATGCTTCGTTTCTTCGGTGAAAACAAACGGCTGATTGTAGTGCTTTTGCCTGTGACTATCATACAAGCCACACCGATTGGCATAGTAGTCAAACGACATCTCATCACATTTCGAAATCAAAATAATCCTCGGATAGTTTTTGTTAACCAAATTGACCACCATCTTGACTTGTGACATCATCTCGGAATTGTCAATAAGGTATTCCATAAGCATAAATGTGCCATTTTTTCCATCCAGAGCACTTGCCCCCCAAAATGTCTGTGCATGTAGTCGTGACCACTCTAGCGTAGACACAAGTGTCACTTGCCTTCTGTTTCTTTTCTGCTGAGCACAGCTAAACAGAAAAGTGTCATATATACACAACACAGCAGAAAAGAGCTATAAATCTGAACCATGCCTTAAGTGAACCCCCATGCAAATCTGTGGCAGCTGTCAGTTTACCTGCGTCCCGTTATAAGCGCCCACTTGAACGAGTCGACTCTTCTGGTAGTTGAGAATGCTGTAGTGGGCGTACTTCCTGTCCCCGTCGTCATTGAACTCCACGCGTCCTGTGAGCCCCTCCGGGTATTTGGATGACATGAGTACCCTGTGGGAGGCAAACACGAATAATTAAAGCCCATGTGCATAATGAGAGAGCGGATGTGTGTTTGAGCATGAAATAATGTGCTGTATATATATGTATTCTCAGAGGAGTTGAACGCTTCATCTTCGTGTGTTGAGCTGATGTCAGCTGTTTTAATAAACATCTGCATGGAGTTGTTTTCCTGTTATGTTGCTGAAAAAAGGGTCTAAATGGGTCACTTGAATGTCGGCTGGCCATTTTCTGTACCACAGATAGAATATGTGATGTAATCTGTTTCGTATTTGTGATTGCAACCACTGTAGCATTTCTCATTTAAAAAACGCATTTTACACAATAGTCTAATGTTGTCTTGTATTTGATGATCCGACAATGCCTCATAGTTTAGAATGTATAAATAATTCTGCCATTGATTTTACTATAGAAACAAAAGGTATACGTTAAATGTGCGTTATATTAGGACTATAATAATTAACATATTTTCTTTTTGTGTGAAACCAACACTGAAGCAAATTTGACGCAGCCAAATAAACAAAATTAGGACGTTTTATACCATGTTTAGCATGAAGCTTTATTTATATACCGCATTTCATACACAAGGTAATTTAAATGTGCTTCCCATAATTGAAAGTTTTTATGCATTTAAAATAGGTCACAAACAAAACAGCTAAATACATTTAAAGGCAAAGTAAAGAATTAGAAACTACAATTACTGAGAGAACAAATTTTGGAAATCAAGATTTTAAAATGCTCCGAAAGACCTTTGTTGTAGGCACAAGGGAAAAAGTGAGTTTTTAACCTAGATTTAAAAGCATTTACACTTTGGGCTGACTTCACATCTGTTGGAAGTATATTCTATTTATGTGCAGCATAACAGCTAAATGCTGCTTCCCCATGTTTGCTTTGGAGTCTGGACTTCACTAATTGAGCTGAGTCTGAAGACCTCAGAGTCCTATTGGGTTTATATTAATTTATTTAATGTATTCAGGACCTAAACCAATCAGTGATTTGTAGACCAGTAGCAGAACTTTAAAGTCTTTTCTACAGCTGACTGGGTACCAGTCTACATCTTTTAAAATAATAAGTGCTGATCTGTTTTGGAACGAGCTGCAGCTCTTTGATGTTCTTTTGAGGGAGTCCAGTCAGAAGACCATTACAATAATCAAGTGTAGTGTAAAGCATTAAGCATTGGGGCACGCAACCCTTCACTCTCAATATATTTTTCAGATAGTGAAAGGCAGGCTGTTTTAGTGAATTATAGTTGATATGACTTCTGAAAGTCAGTTCTGAATTAATCAAAAAAATGTCTGACTTGGTCTTTCTAAAATGACAGGGACTCCAAGTGGTCTCCTCTACTCTTTATTACCAAAAACAATTTTTATTATTTGAATTACATTTTGGTTTGTTTTCGACTGTGACAATACTTTTACTGAGCTGTTGTATTTTAAGGACTTTGGAGGACTTTGGAAGATATAGCTGTTTGTCATCTGCTTAGCCATGATAGCCAACAGTGGCAGTCTGAAGAATTCGGCCCAAGGGGCGCATATACAGACTAAACAAAAGGGTTCCAAGGACTGACCCTTGAGGGATCCCACATGACATGCAAATTTCCAATTGTCAGCCAGCTGAAGCCGTTATGTTCTATGTGCAAAAGTAACATACTTATACCAAGTTTAACAAGGCAGCACAACCGGACATCCTTAAGTCAAGTGCCTTGATGACTTGTTGACAAAATTGTTGGACTCTTTCCTTAGTTTACAATTTATAAAACCTAAATTCACTGTCACTGTCTCATTTAATGAGTATTTGGGGCCTCGCCGGCCACATCCCTAATATATCCTTTGTGATGACTATGTGAACAGATACGGAATACGTAATAATCATTTTGTATTTAAAAAAAAAAATCAAATACAAAAAAGAAAAAAAAAGAAGAAAATATGCAAAATGGCTTGAAAATATTCATCACATCTTGTCTCTGTAATATAATCTGAAAGATACGAACATTTTGCACAGCACTAGCAAATATGGACCAACTGACAAACATGTAGGCCTACTGTATTCCATGAGAAGGGCAAAAAAAAAAGATTATCGTCTTACCCTCTTAAAGGTCATGGATCTATTTAAAGTCACCAAGACTGACTGACACAGGAAGTTACAAAAATATGTAAGTTTGTTTTCAGTTTTGTGGTTTTGTTTGTAATTCTTATCCACTCTATTCACGTATAGTTGCTTTTTAGATGACGTGACAAGCATTTTGAAAATGGAGTAACACCTCTTTTCTCAATCAAATCTGAAGACAAAAAACCTCCAACAACATAAATTTATGAATACCTTTTGAAGAGAGGTCCTGTTTTCCAGATGTTGGTGTTGCCCACACATCCTCTTGGTGGCTCAGTGATATTTTCCTTCTCAAAGAGCTCCTGGATGGACTGGGCCACCACCGCCACTGCATCATTGATATGAGCTGACTCGTTCTTCCCATTGATGAGCTGCAGGCCGATCAAACCTATGACCGATCCAATGACAAACGCATAATCAGTGATCTGAAAAAGGAGCTGCCTCCTAGGATCCTTTTGCAATGCTCAAAGTGGGCAAAAACTTATAGGGTCTCTAGTTTAGACATCCTGAAAAAAGGTGGCACATCAGTAGTTATCTGATTGCCCTGCCTGGAAAAATAAGTCATCAGGCAGGGCAACATAAATAACGTTATTTCTTGTTTGGTTGCTACTGATGACCTTTTACAGCATGTGTAAAGAGTCCCTTGAAGTTGGATTTCATTTACTCTTTTCCTGTTATCCAGAACTTGGGGAATCAGGCAAACGATTTTTTGTGTTAAAACAAAAACACCATCAAAGCAGTCAATAATCCAACTTCAGCTAAGTTTTCTGATTGCAACCAGGTCCAATTGACTTCTACAAGAAGCCACAGTGGAAGTGGAGACGATGACAGCACAAAAATAAGTGGAAAAATGCTTTCTGAGAAGGGGTTTTGTTGTAGAAGGTGACTGGGAGGGCAGAAACACAAAGTAGGTGACCACGAAGTGATACAATGTAGTGAGAGAAACTGAAGAAATGAGAACAAGAAAAGCTGTTGTAGCTTACCATTCTACCAGTTGCAAAACTCTTCCTTAATAGTTAATTAGAAATCGGGACATTAACATGGCAGAATAGCACAATGAAAAGCCAGGAAACACACAATTCAACTGAAGAAAACAAGGAGTACTGAACACAAAACATTTAAACCTTTAAACACAAATGGTGCTTAAACATTTAAACGCTTATCCATCACACGACACACATTGGTTCCATGGTGAAATCATGTACAGTAATACATCAATTGTTAATTTCACTAATCCTGTTTTTGTTGCGATTATCCTTTGAGTTACGCCCGTGTATTTACCACAGGTCTCTGCTGAAAGATGAACGTACCGTCTGGTGCCTCACTCAGCGCTTTACCCGACATCTCCCGCTCGCCCACCAGCCACACGTAGCCTGAGCCTGTCATGTTGAGGAAGCGGGCAGCCTTGTACACTGCGGCGGCGTCTTCCTCGCTGAAACGACATGGTGAGGACATTAAAAGCAAATAAATAAAGACGTTTTTGAGACCAGGTGAAGTTTGAATTAAGAGAAATTATAACTGCAGTGCCTGAAAAAGTATTAAGTAAGCAAGATCAATTTAATTCATGCACATGATAATTGTCTTGAAAATAAACTATTTTATCGATTTAGTAGTAAGTGGCAGTTAGTAGCAGTACTACTACTAGTAGTAATACATATTAGCAACATATTCATGAAAGGTGTTCTTGCTGGTTCAGAGTTGACCAGAGTAATGACAATGATGTCACTAAAACGATGTTTAAACTTTTATTTAGATGTGCAGGATCAAACCTCATTAAACTATTTAATACATTTTCTATTTATTAGTTATTTTTAGAATTATATTTCTTGGATTGTTTATTGTGGGACAAAAAAAAGTTCTCCACTGAAATTGATCAAATTTACAAACTCGATGAAGCAATTTCTGGAGAAATTGCATGTGAATGCTAAAATGTTGAAAGAAATAATGAACATGTGAAAACAAATTAAATGAGGGGAGATGTTATTGAATGATTTGGAATTATGTCAAATGGTGGTGAATATGTGTATAGGGGAATGTTGAAAATTGATTCCAAAGTGAATTGAATGAGCTGAACATTTTGAATGAATTGTCTCATTGAAAATGAATGGGGATTTTTTGGGTGAACATTTTTTAATTGTGGGAAAACTGTGAATGTTTTGAAAAAGAAAAATAATTGCCTGCGAAGCATGGATTTTTGTAATATATTGAAGCTGGAATGTTTTGAATCGGTTGAGGAATGTAGAAGTAGTTGAACGACGAAAATCTGCAGAATAAAAAAAAGTCGAATAACAAAAAACTCTCACCTGGCGGAAAGGATGATGACTCGGGCCTCCAGTTCTTTGGCCTCCAGCAGCAGGGCTGTTAAGTTAGTGTCCTGGCTGAACTGGAGGACTTTCTCTGCCTGTGATGGGGTCATAAGAAAGGTCAAGCCAGCTACTTCCCATCCCTTAGATACCATGATGCCTCTTTACCTGCTTGGTTCGAGTTTGGGCGATTATGTTTTGTAAACGGGAGGAAAAGTTAAAAAAAAAAAAAAAGAAAAAAGGAAAGCGATCCAGTGGGTTACCGGGCTGAATAAAAATATAATTAAAAGCTTGAAGGGAAAAAAACTTTTGCATTTGGTTTTACATGCAAACTGAGGATTATCAAGGCTCCAAAAAAAAGGACGTGCATGTGTTAGGTGGGGGGAAGAAAAAGGTCAATGCAACCAGTAACTAAAATCAGGTGAAGGAGGTGAGAGGGACGTTTTGCCTCAACAACAACAAAAAATAGCTGCTGAAAAGTAAGGAGGAAGTAGCATCCGGGAGGCGGGTTGCTCCCACACGACCGGTTCTCCACAAAGAAAAAAAGACTTGCAAACTATTTTCGTGTGAGAGTGAGAGTTCAGAGGACATGCATTCCTTCTTTTGGAAATTGAAAATGAAAATGATAGAAGCCAGGGCGCTGCTCGCTGATTTTTTTTTCCTTGCTGAAAACATTTTCCATAGCAAAACCATTCTTCATTTAAACGACATGGGAATTTCTCAAATTAAAAATTAAAGAAAACACGTGCTACCAAGGGGGTGGGGGGCATTTCTGGGTCTGTTGGTGACCGGTTCGGGCTGGTTTTCTATTTGCTACGATTGGAAAGTTGGTGGGCGGCGTGCATTGACCATGCAAATATACCTTAGGTCCTCGCTTGTTGTCATAGGACAGTTGGTCGAGGTTTTCATAGTTCCTTTTTTTATTCTGATGAGTAATGTGCACAGAGAAAATATGCAGACACAGAAAAATATTATAAACAGTTGAAAATGGAGGGCAGAAAAGCATTCCAACAAATCTCCACTTGCGCTTCAAATTGGGATCTTTCATTGTGAGGCTTGCAAAGACATCAAGACTGTTGAGCAACACTGGTCGTACAAATCAGACTTACAGTACAATATAATATACAAAGATAGCAAGTATTATAGCCTTGGTTAATGATTTCATACTAATTGATTTTATTTTATTGGTTGATTAATATTATTACACACATACATTAATAAATTGCAACAGATATTACACAACCACATACTAGAAACTCATATCAGCTAAAACACAAACGTGGTTGCCTTTATGCACATAAAGACTCTAGAAATTTACAGTAAATCCCCCATGAATAGCAAAACTCCATATATAATTGACACTCATTATGAATGAAAAGAATAGGATAAACCTCCAATTAAATGTTTTCCACGAAAATGGGTGTTGGCTAAGCCCAAAAAACAAAAAAAGAATAAATTAATGTAAAAAAAATATTGGAAAAAAATGGAAAATAGGTCAGTCTCTGAGTGCTGCATGCAAGTATACAAGAGTCCACCGTATTACCG
Source organism: Vanacampus margaritifer (assembly GCF_051991255.1). Classification (NCBI taxonomy): domain Eukaryota; kingdom Metazoa; phylum Chordata; class Actinopteri; order Syngnathiformes; family Syngnathidae; genus Vanacampus; species Vanacampus margaritifer. The sequence goes on along the minus strand of NC_135445.1, from coordinate 14,956,588 downwards.
TCTTTTCAAGTGTTATTTATTTAACTGATGCTGGTAAATTGCTAATCACGTGTTTTTAATAATTCCCAAACAACTTTTGACTACTATAGCATATAGCGTTATGCGTTTCAATCCGGCCCGCTGAATTTATCCAATAAGGCTAGAAATGTATTTATTTATTTATTTTATTTTATTTTATTTTATTTTATTTTATTTTATTTTATTTTATTTTATTTTTTTATTATTATTATTATTATTATTATTATTATTATTATTATTATTATTATTATTATTATTATTATTGTTATTATTATTATTATTATTATTTTTAATTATTATTATTATTTTTTTTTTTTTTCCCAGCTTAGTGGCCGAGTGGTTAGAGTGTCCGCCCTGAGACTGGGAGGTTGTGGGTTCAATTACCGGCCGGGTCATACCAAAGACTATAAAAATGGGACCGATTGCCACTCTGCTTGACACTCAGCATTAAGGGTTGGAATTGGGAGGTTAGATCACCACATGATTCCCGAGCACAGCGCTGTTGCTGCTCACCGCTCCCTCAGGGGATGGGTCAAATGCGGAGAACAAATTTTGCCCCACTTAGATGGGTGTGACAATCAGTGGATCTTATCTTATCTTATTGGATTTGGATTTGGACATTTACAGCAGGAGACGGCACGGTTTTGTGTTGAACACAGCAATAATGTCCTGATAGTCCAGAGAATCGGTCAATTATTTTTTGAAAGAAAGCAGGGACAAAGAGTTCAGTCTATCAGTCAACATTGTGGCACTGTTGCGTGTTTTGACCCTTTTGACAGCTGAAGATGTTCTTTCTACATGTTGTCATGGGTGAGGTGAGGAGCGCGCATGCAGCAGACTGTTGATATTGGTGAATACATCCCCGGGGCGTGCGTCGAGCACTTCTATGAGCGTTTCCTCGTTGGCTTTTGGCTTCTTTTTGAGCTGCTGCACAAACACCGTGTGCTATGCGTCCCCCACGGAGATGGAAAAGTGGTCAGAGACGGATTGGATGTACGCGCTTTGTCCTCAGCGCGTGACAGGCAGCAGCGGCTATCATGCAGCCGCATGTGTCACACGTACTGTGGGCCCGGGTTAAAAATGGGTGGGCCAATGGAAAAAAATTCTTTAACTTTACGCCTTGAATTGAAATCTATTAGTAATAGATGCAGTCACCAGGTTTGACAGATCACAGTGTATGTGCTATTATAATCTATTTACATTTCTCCTCCCACTTTGCCAAATAGTGTGTAAATGCCGCATCTTGCATATTCATTGAGGCAAACGTACTACCTGGATTAGGGCTATTTTATAATAATCATAATAATAGTAATAATACATTTCATTTAAAAACAGCACCTTTCAGAACACCCAAGGTCACTTTACAAAGCATAAAAACACAGCAAAAGTTGAGCTAAAACAATAAAAATGAAGCTATTGAAAAAGCTGTTTTAAATATGTGGATTTTGCACATTTGAAAAACGCAGTCCTAAGTGCACACTATAAGTAAATTGGGTTGTACATTTATCTGTGTGTTTTTACTGTGCTATGAGGTCCAAATGCTCCTGGTCCGGCCCATCTGTCAAAATTTCAAACCCATTGTGGCCCGCAAGTCAAAAAGTTTGCCCACCCATGGTATAGGCGAACTAGGCGGTCGCCTAGGGCGCCATCTGGTGGAGGGGTGCCAAATAGCAGGGCAAAAAAATATATATATATATTTTTCCCCCTCAGCTTTTCTAAAATAAAATATGTAAACGACCCTGCTATTATTTTTATTTTTGAATTTTTGTATTGAAGAATTGTGTTGTTTTATTCGGAAAAGGTCTCATAAACCGGTAGGAAGTAACCGACGTACTGCCATTCCATTGGTAGCGCTGTCTTGGGCTCCAGGTGGCGGAGTGGTACCTACAATGCAGATTGGCATGGGTTCGCTTCCCTGCCTGGGGGACCATATTTGTATGTGTTAATGTATGTGTGAGTGAGTGCAAAAAAAAAAGAAGAAAAAGTCTTCCAAGTGCAGAGATGTGTGTGCGCGCCACAGGAAATCAGAGAAAACTGAAGTTTACAACTAATTTAGTGAACGATTCTTTAGCACCTGGCTGAGAAGGGGACAAGGTTCATATTGGAGCAATGTTTCATTGTTTAACTACACAAATTGCACTAAACATTTACTTGTATTACTTGTAGTTGTCTGGGGGTGGGGGGATCTACAATCTACACTTTCGCCTAGGGCACCAAATCACATAGGGCCGGCCCTGGGTCGGAGAGTATGAAAATAAATTATGTGTGGATTAGAGTAGCGGTTAACACACTAGCTTTGGCTATTATGCTTGCTGCTAGTCTTGAAATATTAATACCAGCACCACGAACAAGGGTAGCTGCACGAAGTGATGCTCCATCTTTGACGCCGAACTGTTAGTCAGCGACAAGTGTGTGATATTGAAACCTTTATCCATACAATACAAACCGACATCACAACACTGTGTCATGACACTTGTCAGAGTACGGAACATTGCAGCTATGGAAATATTTCACCAAAAAGGTGACAGGTAGTTTGGTTACTTGCAATGTAAAAAACTCTATCTTCAGATAAAAGAAACACACAAGTGACAGAGAAACAGAGAAACAGAAATCTGCCGAATATTTTGGAGCCTGCTACAAAGTTCCGTGTTAAAAAACAGGCTATGCAGTGGAACACAAAAGGAGCCTGGCCAGCTTGATGAATAGATAAACATGCAAAGGACTCCCAATAATTAATTACTACATTCAGAGTAATGTGAAGCTGTATTTGTAATAGTTTGTTTCTATGTGGACCATTGAAATGTCTCTTTATGTGAAACCAGTCCGTTGTACAACAAAAGGGTAGGGACCGCTGCACCATGCAGGGAAAAATACGAATGACATCATCGATTAAACAACATTAACTTAATCTTAATCACATTAAACTGTAGTCAACCCCAAATTTAAACATGTACAATTAATAAAAACAAGAAATAGTAATAATACAAATTGTAAGTAATAGGACTGGGTTCTAAAACTAACTGAAAATGACTATTTAGAAAACGCTTAAAAACAGCCATATTTAATAATCGAGGGAAAAAATCACAAAAACCTAGCATTTGAGCATGTATGTGTATACTTTGTTTCCACTGTACGTGTTGCAATGTACAGTAGTTCATTTCTATACCACTGCAGACTACAACCAAACAACAATGTATATTATTAGTATATTCTGTCAGCATCAATTGGAATTTAACAACGCAACAACCCATAATCAGACGCACTCAACAATCCATCTGCAAATAAACACTGAATGAGACCAAGGTGCGCTGTTCAAGTGACTTTGAGGTTTATGGACCTCCTTCAACAATAACTTCAAACAGGCAATATGATTCCCGCTCATATTGTGAGCTTTCTATTGCCTGCCTTGCAGCATCTAGCAACGCAAGCAAAATGCTTTCCTAGTGTGCAGCCACCTAATTAGTGTCACATTCTGATCTGCGTTACTGCCTCTGTGCAGTTTGCCCAAAGTGTGAAGTGCGAGCACAGAACATCCTTGGCCTGAAACCACTCGGGCCAGAAGGGTCTGGGATGCCTTTTAAGTACTTCTTAGGTTAATTGGAAAAAAAAGAATAGGGAACAGGTTCATAGTGTTGGCTCAGTAGCTGCAGACACGCCTATAGGATTCGTCGAGCCACAATTGCTGCACACAAACATTTTGCTTATCAAAGAGCAAATCCAACGCCCCTGTTGCAAATACAAACTGTTTTGGCCCAAAAGGATATTCTTCTAAGTACATTAAATATGTAAATTTCACAATTGGGATGTTCTACTTTGCTGCAGGTCATCAGTACTGCAGCTGCTGAATGGCATTTTGAGACCATCTCTTAAAATACCTTAAATGAACAAACATATATGCAGGCGTACTGCAGGTTGACTCACAGCTTTCCTTTTAGCCTCTAATTGGATTTAAAAAAACAAAACAAAAGAAATGCAAATCGTACCATATTTGAAGTGACATATTTATTGATGAATGTTCCATAACAAAGCTGTAGCATCATAATCCTGCTTTAAGAACTGCTTAAAATAATTACCTAATATAGTTACATGGGCTTTGGTGGGCACTGCAATTTCCTCCTACATTACAAAAATAGGCTTTTTCAATTAAATGAAGACTTTAAAATGGTCGCAATTTTGAATGTGACAGTGAATTCTTGTTTGTCTATGGGTGTCACGTGGCTGGCAGCCAACCAGTTCAGGGTGCACAGTCCAAAATCAACTGGCATAGGACCCAGCATATCCACGGCCTTTAGATAAGTGATGTAGAAGTTATATGGATAGTTATTAGGGGTGTAACAAAAACTGATTTGATTTGGCAAATAGGTTTTGCATTTTCAATCTTTTGAAAAGGTTTATTGGTGGGCCTTTCAAAACAAGGAATTCAGCTCTTTGCTTCTGATGAACATCCAATGGTGAAAAATGGCGGGCAGCAAGTACTGTAGATACATTCAAGCATTTTTTTTTAAAAACAGTTTATATTTAAATGAATATTTTAGCTATTGTTGAAATTCCCCGAAAAAAAAAAAAATTTGAACAGGGCTCATGACTTTTGACTGCCCCTCGTATTTTGTTTAAATGCTGTCAATTTAGGCTAGTTGAGACATAAACCTTACATTGGAGGGATGGTCACATAGATTTTAACAGTTGGACATCAATTATGTTTCAAATAGCATTTGCTGCACATAATGTATGTAGCGTGTGTTTGAGTCAAAGCACTATATTTTTACATGTGCTTTTTCCTGAATGTTAATATTCATTTTATTGACAAATGTCCAGCTATGATATCATATAGCGCCATCACACATTGACACACAATCAGGGGTAGAAGGCGGTCTCCATGTGCCCATCCAAAGCGTCCAACTTTACATCATCCTCAAGTGGAGATCTTCTTGCAGCTCCTTTTACTGTAAATGCACTTTACACTCACTGATCTCATGCATGGACACCAGCAATCCTTGCGGCGCGCGTGCCTCTCTCTGCGCTGAATTTAAAGGGAATGAGCTGGGAGCGGCCGGGAATTGGCTGTGTTCCCTCCCACAACGGGGCATAAAGGACAAACACCCTCTTCTACTGCATATGTGCTAGTCTAGCAAAATACCAAAATATAGAAAGCTCCACCCTTATGCACAGTTAAACTGTGTTTTGCGCTAGACTTGTGCTGAAATGAAATGCATGAAAATAGGGCCATAAGAGTTGCATCTTGCTGCTTCACTTAGTTTTCTGCACAGCTGCCTGGCATCTCATCTCAATCCCAACTGCATTCTGAATATCTTCTCTCACTTCAGACACACCATTTCATAATCGTCTCAAACATGCTTCTTTTGCTAGTGGTGCTTAAACAGTGATATACGTAAGGTGCATAGGTGTATATTTTTTTCTTTCTCTAGTCTCTGAATCCCCAATGTCCCAACCCCGGAAAAGCGTAAGAAAATGGATGGATTGAGGCATCATCTTGAGAAGTTTACCACCCAACTGGTTCTGGTGTCTACACCACTGGGAGACTCGTCTGCCTGTCAGACCTCTAATGGAATTTTCCAGCACACTGCTGTAAGCTAGTGGCCAACCATGCTACTGTGCTCCTACAATACTAAACTCTATTATTATTATTATTATTATTATTATTATTATTATTATTATTATTATTATTATTATTATTATTATTATTATATTATTATTATTCCAAAGACAGGCATGTCAGGTTAATTGAACACTCTAAATTGTCCCCGGGTATGATTGTGAGTGTGGATGGTTGTTTGTCTCTCTGTGCCCTGGATTGGCTGTGCAACTAGTTCAGGGCGTACCCCATCTACTGCCCGAAGCCAGCTGGGATAGGCTCCAGCGCCCCCTGCGACCCTTATGAGGACTAAGCGGTTAAGAAAATGGATGGATTGATTATTATTATTATTATTATTATTATTATTATTATTATTATTATTATTATTATTATTATTATTATTATTATTATTATTATTATTATTATTGTTGTTGTTATTAATAATAATAATAATAATAATATTATTATTATTATTATTATCACATCATGGTGCTGGAGACAAAAGAAAATGCTAAATATTATACATCCTTTAAATTTTACAGTTAATAGTGCATCAAGAAACTGAAACAAATGGTCAGTGGTTTATAATTTCTCATTAAAATGCTAAGCTTCAGGAGTGCAAAAAAAAAAGAGCAATGTCTGAAACTCAATTGGCAACCAATAATTTTGCATTGCTTACTATTAAATGAAATGTTAAAGCTAAAATATTCAATGTTTTCATTCTCAGGGGATGCTACAATATTAAAGCAGCTTAAATGATTTAGAAATGACATTTAAATCATAGTTGAGTGTTGAATCGTTTATCTCGAAGTACGTCTCTCCACTTAGCAACCGTATTCCACATGAGAGGAAAATTGTGTTTGTCTTTTTTTCTTAAGAGTTTTTTTCCCCGAGTGTTCTATTTTTGTATCCACATTCATATTTCATGTTGTGTTATTCACTTTTGCTTTCTGACTAAGTCCAATGTGTCCGGAAACTCTTTGCTGGTGGTGTGAGTGATCCCCCAGTGACTAAATGACCTCGCTCATGGCTCGCCACATTGCTAAAAATAGTGTCAATTTACTGCATCAGTGAAGCTCAACTAAGTGATTAAGCACAATATTCCTCTTTTAATTAGAGCATGACAAGATGAGGTGGTAGTCAAACTCAATATAATTTCACATCACATAAAACATTCAAGTGAAAAAGTTATTACTGGTTTACAATATCAATGCATGTCCGTAATCACAATCATTTTTTTCTTACTGTAGTGACTAATGGTAATCTATAATTGATTGATTTAAAGTCAAGTAAGATAAGATATAGGAAAAAGCAAATACAACTAATAAATATCGGGTACTCATGACAGCAACCAATACCAAAGCCGATGCACGTGGAAGTGGAAGTTACAATTCCGGATCCTTGATGATCCAATCACAAATTTAATAGCGGTTGCAAAGTCCAAAACTTATTTCATTTTCATCACTCCCTCCCAAAAACTGTTTTTTTTACAGCTTCATTTTCAGATCCAGAATATAAGCATAAAAATACTTCCAGGGCTCTCATCAAAATGCTTCTCATACACACGTTTCCCTCTTGCATGTTGTGAGTTAGTGCTTGCTGATTTTAAATGTCAGTAGCAGCGTTGAAAATGCAGAGTAGCCCAATCCAGTGTGATGAAATCCAAAATGTTACAAAAGCCTCGTGTTAATCACGGCTGATCCAGGTCACTTATTTCAACAGCTTTCACAGCCATCCTGTGAATTGCCTCAAGTGAGAGCGTCATATTGGCCATGTCTTCGCCTTCTGATTTAATTAAACCTCTGAATCGGGACTCATTTCACTCTGGTACACAATTACAGCGAAGAGGCCCAGAGAGGCACAAAGAGAGTGGAAAGAAAAAAAAGATACCCTTGGGTAATTTCAGCTTATTAAAAGGATGAGGAAGATGCTTCTCTACACTTCCCTTTATCACCCTTTTGCATCATTGCAGGTCATGTGAGATTTGCCTCACGTAAGATCAGCATTTCAATGGCCCATATGCGCAGCTCAGAGGCACACATAGATGCGTGCATCAGCACTATGTAAAATGGCCAAAATCCAGTGCGCTACAATAAATTCAAACATCTAAGAAGAAAAATATCCCGACCATGACCCCCTCCAATAGACACCATGACTTCTGTCTATGATGGTTTGCAAAGCCTCACATCAAAGTCCACTATTTGGCTCCCAATGTTGATAGACATGGGATAATTTTGGACTATGGCAAAAAGCAACGTGAAGATGAGCAAATAAACGCACAAACTTTTGTCAAAAGTAGACCACATTAGACGCTGTTGATGTTCCTTGAATGTTAGCAAATGCTTACACAATGGTGAGAAAGAGATGTGGCCACGTAACAGAGAGGGAAACAGCTACGTACAAACTCTGGGAGGTGAGAAATAAAGGGCAGGTGGCCCAGGAGACGGAGCATCTCACCTTGGTTTCTCTTTCTTCCAGGAGCGTCTCCAGCCTCTTCTGAGCAGCTCGGCCCTCGTGGTCATCGCTCACAATCAGGATGATATGGTTCCAGTTGAACTCTCGCATCAGGTCGAACCACACGTGCGCTTGGTGCGAGTAGGGAGGGACGGTCCGCAGGAAGGACAGGTGGATACTCTGGGATCAAGGAGATTTTTCATATAGAGAGCTTATTTTTGTAGAAAAACATTTAAGTAAACAATAAAATAACAGATTTTACTTTGTTAACAGTCCGTAGTTCAAATGAAGCACTTTCATGTCATTTATATGTCAGAACGTGCCCAAAACGGGTTAGCTGATGAACGGCATGAATGTCATGATGATTATATTTTGGAAGTGGAATTTAACTACGCACAATGACACATTCTGGCCTTTAGAAAGGTCCAAGTAATGTTTTTTCATACCGTCTTTAATATGGGCTAATACATGAAGGCACTTCTGTCCTCTGGGCTGTCTGTCATAGTTCAGACCTCATTGTCTTAAGGCAAATGTTTTTATACTCTACAAAGGGAACATTGTTCCAACAAAAAGGCTGAATTCTTCCTCTTGCATGACCAACATGGTGCCTGTGGGTGACAGGTATGGACCACATTTGTACACCGATGGCCTACTTTAAAAACTAGGGATGTAACGATAACGACAATATCATGATATCGCGATAATAAAACTGCCACAATATCATGGTCGTCATGTCACGATATTAAAAGCAGGACATCTGTTTAAAAACAGTCAGGTTGATTTCTATTTGTGCAGTTCTAGCACCCTTTGGTGGCTAGCTTTTTAGTGCAGTTTAATTTTTACAAAGCATGTTTTGGCCCTTTCTATGTTTAAAATCCACGCTAATGGTCAGATGAAGGCGAATGTAATATGCTTGTGAACAGAGTCAATTATTATTTATTACAGATGTTAAGCTATGTATGCATATTGATATTTATTTGTTTCCTACTTTGGAAAACCATTGAAATAATGAACACAATCAATGTCGTCATATATATTAGAATGCATAGTGGAAGGTAATTTGACCAAAATTTGTTAGCCCAGAAGTGTTTATCAAACTGGTAAACATTTGCATGAATCAGTACCTAAGAACATGAATTTTCAGCCTCAATATGGTCACTTTGATTAATTAAAACATAACAGAACATAAAAATAAGAAAAAAATAGTTGATTTGAGGCAACAACAACAAAAACTTGAGGAGAAATCAAGAGTCAGAGGACAAATATAGGTTTGATAACCTTGGCATAATCTTTATCGTTTATGCAGTCATAAATTCTAAACTGGCCTTTGGAATTTTATTTATGTGTTCTCTTTAAAAGTTAATTGTTAGTGGTCGGTGCTTCATAAAAACATAATTCAGGTCAAAGATATTATTGATGCAGTTCTTTCAATTTCATGCTGTGAACATACTCAATCATCCGCCCTCTAATGGACAGTGATGGGCCATTTAATCTAGGAAGCTTTTGAAGTTCTCCCTGGGGACTTCCTGACTCCATGTCTCTCTGGCCGTTCTCTTTCTTCCTCCCTCCCAGCCTGCATTTCATTCAAATCATTTCATAAAGCACATGCGTACCTTGTCTGAGTAAATAGACATGCGAGTGGTGAGCCCCACCACGGGGATGCGGTAGAAGCCTGCAGTGTAGGAGACAGGTGTAGGAGTCAGGTGGTCATTGGACTGGGGCGGGTGACTCACCAAGATGGCGTAGACCTGCAAGGACACAACACTTTGCATTGAGAGCCAAAAACAAATCACCTGTGCTATTGTGACACAGATCAACTTGCATTTTATCAATTTATTAGAATTACTTTATAGCATTGATCCAGGGAAAGGACCAGCATGGAATAAGTCATGAATTGTTATTCAAATGAGGGGCGGTCCTAAGTGTGTGACGTTGTCGAGCAACTAGACTTTCAAGTCACAAGTTGTGGTGACAGTGGTCAAGTTGGTCGCCCATTCCTGTAGCTTTCCATGTTCCATGTTCGCCAACCTGCATGGTGTGAGTGAGAGAACACTCCACCCTCGAAAGGCAGTTTGCAGCAGTGAAGAGTCCAACCCAAGACACACTTAGGACCGCCCCCTCATTTGAATAACATGACGCATTTCATGCTGACAGCATCTGCACCGTGAAATAAATATGAGAACAGAGTTTTATTCATTGATTGATATTTAACTCTATTGATATATTTATTTATTGTTTATTTACACATGTATTTTATCTTTTTGAATCTCGTTTTTATTTTTGTATTTATTACTTTTATTTATTTATGTATTTTTGTTGTTTTAATTTTCATTTATATTATTTTTATTTAATTTTAGATTTAGATTTTTTATAAATTTTTATTGTCACATTTACATATTTATTTATTTATGTATTTATTTATTTTGCCATTTTTGGTCCTCCATATGAATAGTCTTTGATAGTGGCAGAAAAAAACAGCCACGTGACACATTGTATGGGTTGCCATTTGAAGACACCCATTATAGGAATTAGGGTCTATTAAACAAAAACGTTTGACTAGTTGGCCTGAAATTGACCGCCCATTCAGGATTTATCCCAAATTTCCAGATTACCACCCCACCTCTGCTTCCTGCCCACAGTTTCTTCATGTGTCCATCCATGCTTTTTCTCGTCCTTTTCTATTGATTCTGTAGAGATTGATCCTCTTCCTCCAAGTCCTGTAGCACCTTTGCTCATCTTCTCTTTTACTTTTTAGGTGTGGTCAATCCACTTTTTGTGGAATGTCATGTGACCAAACGTACAGTAGAACGCAGGATAGTGGACTTCCTGTGTGTGCAGCCAGAAGTACGAGAACTACGGGCTGAGGACATGATGATTTGAATATGAAACAGCTCGAATGTATTCTTTGTTGTTTGCATCTTTAGATAAGAGTTAAAATACATGTGCAGTATTTAATTGATTAATGCATCTATGATATGATGATATCCTTGCTAGTGTTTTATTAGTTACCCAAATTTTGACAGGAATGGGCCTAAAACCCCCAAAACATGGTGCAACAATGGTTTTCTGTGGGGTTTTTCATGCGCTTAGCACATTGGTTCCGGCTATTTAGCGGCGCCGGACACTCGCCTCTCGCCACTGACACTCGCTTCTCGCCACTGTCACTCAACTGCCAAGACATTCCCAAGAGCTATGATGACAGGGTCGTGTGACATGAGACTTCTGTGGCAGAGCCTGTTGTTTCACAGTGGACATGTTTTTTGCTTTTATGAGGACAACCAGCGGTATAGTCCAGGGATTTCTTTTTCAGTCAGTTTGGCATCTACCCGCTTCTAAATCCCCAATTTTGCGTCAACCCACATCTGAATCCTCCTGGATGCGCAGTTTTTGCGCACCATTCAGCAATGACCATTGTTCTGTGTATATTACTGGATTGGCTCTGCTATCGGCTATCCAGTAATATTTACAGATCAGTGGCCATGACCCACCCTCCTTTGCCTCTAACTGGCTGGACTGCACTCGCGGTCTTATTGGTTAATTAAAGGCATGAGAACTGATGCGCCTATCAGAGAATGAGGAGGGCAGGTCATGCCGAGGACTTTATTGCTAACGCGTGGGTGCCAATGCCACTCTAGTTGATTGACAGGTCGCTCCGTCTCCTGCGAGATGATAGTAAATGTGAGCGAGACAGAAAAATAAATAAACGTCTTTCCAGTGAGTGATGGCATGCAGGCTATGCGAACATACTGAATATACAATGAAAACATCATTCACACTAGGTAAGTTTTAAAGTTGTTTCCAAATAAATCATTGTTTTAAACTACTGGCAATGTGACTGTACAGAGGAGGTTTTTGTTGCCAATGCATTATAGTTAATCTGTGCATTTTGGCTCGGCTAATGTTATGAAATGTAATGTTATCCTAACGTTCGCAATTTAGCCCTAAATTTACTAGATTAGGATCATGTAGGGCAGTGGTTCTCAACCTTTTTTCAGTGATCTACCCCCTGCAAAATATTTGTTCAGTCAATAGTACCACCAAACAGTGCATTTTGGGTGAACAAAAAAACCCCAGTGCTGTGCCATCTTGTGTCAGTTAGATGAATGAAACTGTAATAAATGCCAGGACCAGAGATTATCTCAATGTCTATGAAGCCCCTCCCCCCTTACCTTATTTTTTTAAGTCTAAGTAACGTTAACCAAGTTATAGCCCTAACTAACTCATATGATGTAGTTAAATTTTATAGTAGATAATATATTATTCATGTTTACCTCACAATAAATCCATTTTACATTACAAACTGCTCCTCATTCATTCATGATAATTTTATTATTTTTGCGTAATTACAAACGATGGCTTTTCCCTCACATGTCACCATTTCTAAAACAGGGTGTTTTTCTATAAAAAAAAATAATTTAAAGTAAGTAAAATTTAGAGTATACCCACTTCTCCAGGGACCACTACACCACTGAGGACAGTACTTCATTGAGAGCAGTGCCTTTTGAGCCCATTAATTTAGGGCAGCAATGGCAAAAACATAACGGTGTTAAGCACTGAAAATAGAGAGCTACGAGGAACTGTGGTAGATTTAATCTTTCACGGTATATTTACATTGTTTACATATGTAACTGGCCAGACATATGAGTGACACAATAAACTAAGTATATTGTGGATTATCCCCCGCTTAATCTGATTTCACTGCAATGCCAAATTCGAGCGAGAAGTAAAGTCTTACCAGGCTAAATAATAGACTGATGAAAGAAATCTACTATAGGCATAAGGCATCCATGGACTGGGGTGCAAATTGAGTACTTGACTTGACATCCTTGACTACCGTACATCACTAAGTGCAGTCCAGAGATTAAATTTTAATCTAGTGATAAACTGGGACGAACTGACATTTTGTAGAAACCTTAGAGATGCATTTATCTTGTCAGCAGCACGCACATTTCTCTCACAAATGAATTGCATCATCGCCTCCATTTCCACACAGACTTACACACACAGCAGTTTGACCTTGCTTCCAATGGTTACAAAATGAATGCTACCATGTTATGTCTTAAATATGTAGAAACTGGAATAATTACTTGTATAAATACATATTATTCAATGTTACTCAGAGCTCCCAATGTAAACCATCACAATAGAACACCTTGAATTTAATGAAATTCATTGATATATGTCTCACTCACATAATTTGGTATACAATTTTACAAAACACTGAATCACATTCAACACATGCATGAGCAATGCTATCATGAAAATGTTTTACAGATTATTTATATTTTGACATATTTTCAAGGTGCTTTGGCATTTTCTTTATAACAACCATGCATTATTATTCATAAAAATCCTATTTCTTTTTGATGAGGCCAAAACCATGTCCATCATGTTGTTTTAATACAGTTCTCAGTCTAAATCCACTTAAATCCTGAGTCATTGGAAGCACATAAAAGTAAATCCAGCAAGCAGACTTTAAAAATGCTTCAACACATAAATTGGTAATTGAATGATTACTTGCACTGGTTGATAATCTAGCCTTAAATTGTAATATTGCTAATTTTGCCCTTGACCTCATGATGAATTTATTTCACTTGCACTATAGAAAATCTTATTGAAAGTCTATACTATCAGAGACATAAGACCAGAAAGAAGCATTTATTTTGGATCAACCAAACCAAACCATAAAAACCACCCAGCTACACACTCAGAAAAACATCATCATATCGAATAGGTTCCAAAAAATTCGCTGTGGTGGTGGAGGAAATGGAACGGAATTGGCGTGTGCGTGCAGCCGTGGATTATTGGACGCAAGCCGCCCGTATGTTTGGGTCAAAAATGAGAGTTGCAATCCAAGGATTGCTCGCAGGCATCTAGTCCTCCATCTGCCACAGACTTTCCCTCTCAGTGACTGCAATCGCCCGCAAGCCAAACTCAGAGGATTAAAACTTTCATTGACTCTGCCTGAATTAGGCCCAGTGTGTGTGCATGGACCTTCATTAGTGCTGTTGCAAAAGCCCAATTTTGACTTGGATTACATGTTACGAGTGAACATGTGCTACAAGACTGAATGTGACTATACAGTATTGATGAGAGTCATTGCACCATGCAGAGGACTGGAGACAGAGTGGCACACAAGCTGAGGTTGTTTTATTTTAAATTAATAATTATTATTACATGAAGTCTAATAATATGTGTGGGGGGACAGAGAGTGACTTCACGCCTCAACATGCCATGATGTAAGGTTTTTAAAAAACATGTTGCGTTTTACATGAACATATGGTTGGAGTATGGTTGTACAATTCTCCAAGGTGCATCGTACTTACCATGCATTACTTATGGAATGTGTTTAATGGGTTCAATATGTACTACATTTGTAAAGACAATTGTAATGCAGAAAGACATGTATTTAATACGCATTTCAAAGCAGCATACATGTTACAACATTGAATATCAAACACATTGTAACTGAGGGTGACTACAACTATCACTATCAGTTATCATACAGTGCATGCCTGTCAGGCTGCCTATAATAGTCAAAGGCATTTCCCCCCATTTTCACCCCTCACTGAATTTCATTGCACTTGACTAGATCTGCAGCTGTGTGTTCTGTAATGTACGGTAGCCCCTTCATCCGAGATATGCCTCCGAACCAAAGCCTATTGTCTGTACGGGGAGCTGAAAATGAACTGATTTGTGTTTTGGGTTACATTTTGAATGCATGCCAAACTGGCCAAATTGTGTTTCTGTTAAAAATCGTTTATTTTGACTTTTTTTAAAAGAACATCTGGGAAAATGTCCAAGTTGAATGGACAGTTTAACGGTTCAATGAGGAAAGATTAGGCGTACTGTAGGTGTACAGTTGGCATTCATAAAGTATCTCATTCAATGCACAACCTGCATTAAGCCTTTATAAGGCAAAATACATTCACCCTTAAACCTTAAAATAACCCACTTTTGGTCAAGAATTGGACCAACCTGCTACTTGGTTCAATTTGACCCAACGTTCTGGGTTAACAACCAAGAGTTGGGTTAACACAATTTTGGTCAAAAATTGTACCTGCCCGCTCCTTGTGTCAATTTGACCCATCTTCGGGTTGTTTTGTACATAACAACCCAGAAGGTTGGGTCAAATTGAGCCAAGTAGTGGGTCTGTCCAGTCTTTGAACAAAATTGTGTTATTTTTGACCCAGCACTTTTAGGAGCTTTCCTCAAAATTAAACATTTCTATCATCTTATTCAGTAAAATCAATTGTATATGATTATACAAATTAGTCATAATAATCAGCGTTGTTTTTATTATTATAACTAATTGGTTCAGAGAAGAGAAACATCAGATTGTAATTGAGATTTTTGTGATTCCACAGTGAACACCAACTTTAGAGCTCAATAGAATTGCTTGTCCAGTAAAGCGTTAAAGTAACCCATGGAGCGAATCTAACTAAATTGAGGTTATGGTTGAAAGTTCAAATTGAGTTAGTCTTAAAAACTTTAGATTGATTTTGATTGACTTCAACTGTTAAACCGGTGTTTACTTTGGGTCGAGGATATTTGAGAACAATACCCCCCCCCACACACACACACACAAAAAAACAAAACACTGAATTGCATCTAAAGAAAGGCATTTAAAACCCAAAACCTTGTGAATTGTGATAATTTTACTTTGTTAAAACTTGCAATCATACTGTAATCATATACTGTAAGAAGTAGCCTGTTGGAACTGGCATACTTGGATGAATGGATTTTTCATTGTTCACATATTTCATTGTTCAATATGTAAACCCAAATTTGAATTGTGTCAAATATTTATGATCACTCTCAAAACTGCAGGGTAAAAAATAATCCAATTTTGGTCAAAACAAACAAAAAATGGACCAACCCACTATACTTGGGTCAATTTGACCCAACTTTGGGTTGTGAACTTAACAAACCAATTTATTGGGTTAGGATCCTTGGGTTTCTTGGGTTGCTTTGTACAAAACAACCTAGATTGTTGGGTCAAATTGACGCAAGTATTGACCCAATTATTTTTATTTATTTATTTATTATTTACCAAAATTGGGTTATTTTTGGCCCAGCAGTTTTAAGGAAGTTTAAAGTTAAAATGTGACTTTTGCAAAGTATCTCATTAGATAGACGTCAAAATGGAGTCCCACTAAAATCTGCTTTAATGTGAATGTATGTATGTTAATGTGTGTTTCACCATCAAAATGCTTTGGCAGCACGGTGTATCACTGGTTACCACATCCGCCTCGCAGATCAGAGGTTGAGTAGAATTCACTCTCCTCATTCTTGTATGCTTTTTCTCCAGGTGGCTTCCTTCCACATTTGAAAAACGTCCTTAAGTGTGAATAGTGCATGTGCATGATTGTGATATGCAGGTGACCATCTCAGGGATTATCCCACCTCCCCAGCAGCAAACCCGCGAACCTAATTAAAATAAGTGATGCAAAAATTGGCTGGATGGATGAACCTGTATGAAGTCTATATGTGGAGTTCAGAGATGGTGATGTAACCATGGCAACTGAATGGAAAAAGACTTGAATGGCATACAGTACGGTACAGTGCAGGAAATGATTCCCACCTAACTTTTCATTTAAAGACTTGCTTCCAAACCCCTCCCAACACAATTCAAACCCTTTTCAGAGTTGAGTTGAAAATACAGCACAGTAAGATAAATTAGGCAGCATTTACATACCTGACTGGAGATGAGGTCCTCACATACGGACAGAGCCATTTGGATGGCGTTAGGTTTATGCGTGACGGAGATGGCCGTGAGTTTAAATTTGTCCCGTCCGTAGACTTGGTTGGCTTGGGTCACCGCATCTTTGAAGACCTGCTCGTACCTCTTCTGGCTGAGGACGGCTCCGATGTTGACAATTTTCGGTTCGCAGCCGGCCCGCGCGCACGAGCACCAGACAAGCACGGCTAACAGAAAGAGCCGCATCGTTTGCACCAGCAGCACCGTCAAACACAAGCCCCCAGCCCGCACACTTCTCTCCCCGGTGCAGGCGGCTCGGCTCGAGCAGCTTCTGGACGGCAGCGCGACTCTGGCAGTCGGTTGCAGCAGGCACGAGTGTGGGCGGTGTGATCCGGGAGCGATGGAGGGAGGGTGGCCACACACAAAAAAAAGCAGTGAGAACACCGACAGAGCTGTGAATTTATCGGCAATGCGGAGGACCAAGCACGATCATCTTAGAAGCAAGCGATGAAGAAACATCTTGCATCTTTCTCCCGTGGAAAAAAAAAATCCTCGTCTAGGCCATCTATACTGTCTCATGAAGCGTGTGGGGATGATCACGCCGAAAGTTCCCCCTTGCAGGTCGCTCCGGGATAAGCGGCTGCTGTCCTTGGTCCTGACAGCTGTGCACGCGCCCTTTGGTGCTCCTGCGCGCTCCCGATATGCACTACCACTTTTTTTTTTTCATTCTGTACGGGCGTTGGCGTGAGGTGCTGCACAACTGCAAAAATACTGTGCAGGGAACAGTTCCTCAACATTTATTGAGCCAATTAAGGCACATATGAGCAGCTTGATTTTTTGGGGGCTCTTAATTTTTTGCTTTAAATTGACCTGTATGTGGACGCGCAACTACGCATGCTCGCAGCCCCTCTGTAACTGAGAATTTATTGATAGTCGTACCATTCATAGTCAGGGTTTCGTGAAATAAAATGCACGCATACCCAGAACATTGGTCAACATTCTCATAATACAAGCAGGGTCAAAGTAAAAAATAGAAGAAAAAAAAAGTCGAATGAAAATGCAATGTTTTGCTGAGCTTAATTTACAGATCATCATCATCATTGCTGTTGCTTTGCTTATCTCATGCATTTGCTATCTAACAATCAGAGCTGACGTTTTGCATTCTGCGATTAATGACCCATTCATTCAAATCATATCTAAAAAACACAATGACACAAAAATCTCTTAATTCTTCACAAAGAAAAATCACATGGCATACCAAAACACAAAAATGTCACAAAACTTTAATACAGTGGTCTCTTGACTTACGAGTTTTGTTTCATGACCAAGCTCACAACTCATTTTACTCATATGGAAAGTTATTTTCACATTTAAAATGAATTGAAATGTTATTCATCCGTTTCAGTCCCATCATACCAATGTTTTATTATTATTAGACAGTTTTAATAAAGAGAAAATATCATCATAATAACAATAGAAAATTGTCCTTCATTTCATGCAATTTTAAGGATACATTGGATATATAGGTCTTTCTTTAAAAAAAAAATGGTGGGGGGGGTGTTATGTGTCAAAAGTGTTAGTGGTATCGGTGTTTGGTATTGGTACCAGTGACTACTGAAGAGTTCAGTACTCGAACTGCTAGTGTTCTGAAAAAAATGCTAAAGAAATATGGTTTGAAAAAAGTGGGGTCAAGCCAAAAGTCACACACACACACACACTAAAAACACACATGCAAATATGCAAGCTATGCAGCATTCGTGTGTTTGTGTGTGCCTTGAAGGGGAAGGACCTAGTGAGTGCTAACATTCCCAAGAATGTCACACTAAATTCACTTCAACTTTAGTAGGCATTAGGCAACAATACAAAACTGTGTCCAAAATGGCGATAAGTTTCTAAACTTCAGCTTGATCAAATCGAGCAAAAAAGACTTATGGCATTCGTCTTTAGTTGAAATTGGACTAGTTTTGCTCACACCTTACCTGATATCACATAACATTGCAGTTTATCTGCTTAAGTTTTGTCCATCCATCCATTTTCTTGACCGCATATTCCTCACAAGGGTCGCGGGGGAACTGGACCCTATCCCAGCTGACTTTGGGCAGTAGGCGGGGTACACCCTGAACTGGTTGCCAGCCAATCCAGGCTGAAGTTTTGTGCAACGTTGGCCAGTTGCTCAAATGGTGTAATCTGGATCAAAAATATTTTGAAATAAATTTGGGGCTACCCAGGATTACGTATAATAAATGCTCTAAATAAAAATAAATCTAGACTTCATATCCTACACAATATTGCTACAAAGAGGCATGTCCCCCTCTGTGATGAGGTCACTGATGTTCCTGAGCCAAATAAAAATTAACACATACCTCTGACTTTCAGTCAGAATTAAAGTGACTACGTAAGTGCAGGAAGGGATGCCATTGTCAGAAACTATTAGTGGACAATAAATTATACTGGTGTCTGTTAATAGAAACTTTCTAGTTAGAGTTAGAATTAAATTCTTTATTGTTTGATTTTTACAGCTTTTAAGAGACAGGAAAAGCCAAAAGTCACTTTTCATTATTTATTTGACCAGGTAGAATTTAATTTTAAATCACATTTGATGCATGACAGGATTAAAATAATCTTGATTTGTAGGATCAAAGTTCCCAATCCCAATCATATTAAAAAGTTTTGAACAACACAAACTGGGGGCTCGATCCTAATTAAAACCAAGATTGGAATGTGAGACCTATTCCGATTTGAGAATCCATATTTGGTTTTGTTCTGGAAACACATTTCCAGAATTGATCCAATCCATTATGCAAAATTGGTTCCATTTACCTTTAAACAACTGGGCCCTGGAGAGTAGAAATACAATTACTGTATTGACAAGCTCATTAAAGGTAAATTATCTAAAACCGTCTTCAAGCAGCTTGACATTCTTGTAACTAAAGTTGTCTGTAGCCAACCTTCCTAGATATGGCTGTCTCATTGAAAATTACAAAAATCTGTGACAAAATGTTAAGACCTATTTCATGAGTTGTTTCATGTTGTTGAAAATAATTCTACTAAACCACAATTCAAATGCAATATCTGATTTTCAGTGGTTAATCTTCAGAAATGCACTATTATTATTATTATTATTATTATTATTATTATTATTATTATTATTATTATTATTATTATTATTATTATCTGGGGGTGTCAGGCGATTAAAATTTTTTAATCATAATTAATCGCATGACTTTAATAGTTAAAGCACAATTAATTGCAAATTTTATATCTATTCTAAATGTACAATTAATACTCTTGTTAACATAAAAGTAGAAACAAATGTTAAACTAATAGAAATATTGGTGTCTCATTTAGTCATTGATACAGTATTTTTTTTAATAATTCATTTAATTTAATAATAGTTTTATTATATTATTCGTAGTAGTAGTAATGGTAGTACTAGTAGTAATACTACTGCTGGTAGTAGTCCTAGTAGTAGTAGTCGGACTAGTAGTAGTAGTAGTAGCTTTCATTCTTTCACAAACAGAGGGTTGCAACAAAACAACTCAAAACAGACACACAGAAGTAAAATTGTTTTTTTAATTATTTCTGCAATTCATTCCAGGTTGTAGCTGCAGCAGCATGAAATACAGACAGACCCAAAGCAGAGGATGCATTAGCTGAGCGAGTGTTGTAAGCAGGTGATATGCACCAACTGACACAGGAAGGGTGGAGGTAGACCAAGGAGTGTGTATATACCGTATATTACCAAGAACCAGTGAGTTTTTTGACGCAAGGCCAATTCACAGATGAATATGGAGTGCAGCGGTGAGTCCTGAAGGGAGCATTTGTTATCAAGCGGATTACAGAGTTATAAAGAACATCAAGATTTTGTAAGGGTTGCTTTTACACGCCCATGGCCATTTCTGAAACCAGATTGAACACTAGAGAGAATACTGTATGTTTCAAGGTAATCAGTTAACTGCCCACCCACAAGCCTCTCCAACAGTTTATACAGACATGGCAGAATAGAAATAGAAAAACTCCATACAATGTTAAACATTCACACAATAATGATGCGATAGTGAAATGTGAAAGTATCCTGCAGAGTCCAAGAATATGATTTTACTGTCTTGCTCTAATGCACACGGAATAAAATGGAACTGAAAGTAGACAGGCCATTAATCAAATAGCAAGTCAGTCACATCCATCTTTCCATCTGTCACACACTTACTGTCCCACGCAACTTGTGTTCCTTATAGTGGGTGACAGAAGGTGGGATTAGATAGTGTGTGTAAACTCTGGTTCGAGTAAATGTTAGGAGCATCCTTGCTGCTACATACAGGAGATGAATCAACTTCACCGTTACCTAGGAAACAAGAATCTCTCTCCTTCTCTCACAAAACGGAAACAGTCATAAGCTCATTGTGTGAATTCAAACACACATTTGTTTTTTTACTAAATTATTAAATGAATATTTTCACCCACGGGGATTAAGCTCTGGGCCATGATGAGTTTATTCCAGGCATATTATTATTATCAACAAATGCCGTCACTTGAAAAGGTGTTTGAAAACGGGGCCAGTGTAAGAATCATCAAACGGTGTGCTGAATTATAAATCAGTCAACACGCTGGTGTCGCTTGGTGTTGCAGGGAGCCGATGAATTAATCACGAGGATGAACACATCACCATTCATCATCAGCAAGCAAGCGTGGAGATAACTGGTTTCAATTTGTCTCACTTTGTCTCTCGTGACAATTTAATTCAATTCAGCTGATTTTATTTATACATGTACTGTTGCCATTTGTTAATAAAACAAGCAACAACAATGATAATGAGCGGGAAAGCATACAAATATACGTCAGCAGCTGTACTAGTGTATAAGATGTGAAGAATAGATCATACAAAAACCCAAAAGTTCTTTGGCTTTTTTGTGGGTTTTTTTTCATGTATTTTATAATGCCACCACAGCAATGTGATACCACAGAGAGCCGATTTGATGAGGACCATAATGCCAAAATGGAACCTCCTGACTTATCCCTGTAAAAAATAAAATAAAATTAAAAAAATAATAATAATCTGGCAGCTGTGGTTACCAGAGAAATTCTGTAAAAATAAAAAATACAGTGCAAATGTAAGTAACTTTGCAGAACAGCTTGTGCCTTTTACTAATATTTAATGTATAATAAACAGCAACTACTTCTAAATTTTACCGGGATTCAATGTACAATAAACAAAAAACTGCATGTAAATTTTACAGAACAAAATAAAATAAAATTATGAAAGACAAAAACTGCCAAAATTAAAAATGAATAAATGAATAAAAGTAGAAAAAACGGATATCAAAATAATCTAAAATTAAATACAAAAAATAAAAATAAATGGAAATTAAAACAACAACAACAAAAATATGTCCATAAATAAATAAATAAAAGTGAAAATAAATGCAAAAATTAAAAACTAGATTCAAAAAATATAAATAAGGATAAAAATAAATTTCAAAATAAATACAAAAATAAAGATTTAAATATAATTAAATAACAATCAATCAATAAAAACATTCTGCTCTCACATGTATTTTTTTCATGCTGCAGACGTGCCAGGACAAAATTTAATTCAAACGAGGAGGTGGTTCTTAATGTGTCTTGGGTTGGACTCCCCTATCTTACAAAGCCTTCAAAGTGCTTTGCATTTTGGTTACTCATTCATGTACTGATTACACAGCATCAGAAACAACTGGAGTTTGATTAACCTGCTCATGGATATTCAACACAGTGTGTTGGGATCAACATAACAACCTCAGGGTTGCAAGACGACCATTCTACCACTGATCCACGCCACTGTGTTTTAGTTAAGTTATCATTAAAAGACTGTTGAATATACAAGTTTAAAATTTACAGGATATATAATATACAAGTCGTTCTGTAATGTTTATATTTGCACTGTATTTTTTTTTTATAGAACTATTCTGGTAACCACAGCTGCAAGTTGTTTTTTTTTCAGTAAACAACAGAATTATTTAAAAGTGTACTGATAAATTAATTATTAATTATTAGGTCTACAGCATATCAATTTTGAATGAACATAATACATTTAGTTTAACCTTTATATTCACATGGTTTTACTGTATATCTAAATATTCTTATCTGTAATATGAATTTGTAAAATGGATGTTTCTTTTAGCATAAACTAAGTGTACCAAAGAACCTACTAAGAAAAAGTGTTATTCTAACACTGCTATGATGTAATATTAACTGTGTCCCAATGTTTTTTTTGTTTTGTTTTACAGTTTATCTGTGTTTAAATTACAATAATTTGTGAATTCTAAAAATAAAAAAAGTGATCTTTTTAACATTTTCTTACTGTCAAAACAAACATTTTTATTTGGTTCAGAGTTTGACGACATAATGTAAATTACACAATGCATTTTTTACAGTTTTACAGTGTACAAAAGATTGTGCTTTACAACAGTCATTCCTAACTAAAGTATCTGTTATGGGTTGGGTCATGGAGTTATTGTGTTATGATGTTGATATTGTCTGTTGTTATGCAGCTGATATCTCACTTATGATGATAATCTTGTTAGTTGCTATACAGTCGTTATGGTCTTGTATTATTTTTTATGAAATGGCAGTGAGATTTTTGTCATCTAAAATGGGTTCCAGTGCATTGTTGTTGCTGCTGCTGATGGTTTTGTTGTAGTTAGTTGTACCAATTGTTGCTTGATTTTGTTGTAGAAAAAGGCTAACATGTACAAAAACAAACATTACATGTGTTTCTGTCTAGATTTTTCTGCATTCAGAGTGTTGGAGGCAAGCAGGGCATCAGTATTTATATTTACCCCCTTGCCTTGATGTGACTGCTGCAGATAGTTTGCATTCAACTCACTAACTTATTGGACAGCCCTGCAGTGTCAAGGCTCCTTGTTAAATGAGGGTGAGAAATCTTCCTCTGCTTCTATTTCCACCCACTCGCACATCAGTAAGATGGGACCAACCCGCTCTGCAGTCATTACATAAGTTTCATACGAGTTTTGAAAATGCTCTCGCACTCAGTCAGACTGAGGCACAAAATAAGCGCAAGCTGGCAAGCATGCAGAAATTGTTGCAGGCTTTAAGATCTAACACAATCACACACGCAAACCCACAGAAGGGCATGTACACTAACAGACTCTTGAGTTCAAGCACTGAGCAGTCTAGCTACACAATAGCAGTACAAATCCACCGACAAGATGAGGACAAAGACGATGGGGCAAACTGTACAAACTACAAACTGCAAAATATATAAATTATTTTAAGGCTCTTGGTTCAAGCTCTTGGTTTCTCTTTTAGTTTCAAAACTACCAATGTTGCTGATTTGTTTTGTATTTGCTCAATAACTCATTCACTCCAAGCCATTTTCACTGAAGCAACCCCCTTCGCTCCCGTCTGCTTTACTGGATTTTGACTGATTTTGCAAGGCCCATAGAATATTCTGTTCTATTCCTATAAACACATGGAACCTACCAAAAGAAAGATTCGAGTCTTTCATCAGGAAAAAATATTTATATTTATATTATTATATATTTGTATCTGTTTCCATTTTGCAGCAATTAGCACTAGAATATAGTTAAGTTTCATCAATATTCCTGGTTAAAACACTGACAAAAAGAGCTTGTTGCAACATGGCCCTGGCTGATCTCTTATACTCTGTTGCCACCTGCTGGTCATTTTTT
Source organism: Vanacampus margaritifer (assembly GCF_051991255.1). NCBI lineage: Eukaryota > Metazoa > Chordata > Actinopteri > Syngnathiformes > Syngnathidae > Vanacampus > Vanacampus margaritifer. The sequence continues at coordinate 14,932,134 of NC_135445.1, read as the reverse complement.
TTTGAATACCTGCCATTGCTGTAAACAACCTCTTCATGTCAGAAGCTGCATCAAAGCCTTCTGTATGATCTTGCATAAAAAAACATTAAAAGAAAAACATGTAAATATGTTTTGGGGAGTGAAGGACAAAGTATTAAAAAATGTATTTACATGTTTTTGGGTTTGATGAGGATAAAGACATGACAAAAGGTAAGAGTATGCTTTTACCAATAAAATTGATGACAAGTTACAATACAGTTCAATAAAGTGAACTAGAAGTTTTTGTGCTACTTATGTGTTATTTCGGTATTTAGAAAAATATACACGTGTCAATCATATATTTTTTGTTGTTGTAACTACATTTTATCAATTGGCTTACATTTCCTGTTAATCAAAGGACTAAGCACAAATCTACAGTAGTGCAAAGTGTAACTGCGGGTATGGGTGGAGTTTTCTTTCTATTTGTATTTTCATAGATGGGCAATGAGATTTGCACCTTTATGGGAATGACAATAGCCAACTTGATGATTATATATATATACAGTATATTAGAGCTGTCAAACGATTAAAATTTTTAATCAGATTAATCACATCTTAGAATTTTGATTAATCCCGATTAATCACTTAATTAAAAAGGCTTTTTTTAAACAAAATTTTTTGCTAGCCAAATTTGAAGAGCACGTTATGTGTTAATTCTTTTGACATTTAATGTTATAAGGACATCTTAAACATTTTTTGATCCACTGCACACATTCTCATCCACCCCTTTTTCTAATCAGTTAATTATTTGTATAATTTAAAATAAATTAAAAAATAACTCCAGTTTAACTTTAACAAAAATTTATTTTATTGCATGTAGTTATATTTATTGCTCAAACACAACCTGTGCTATCTTTAACATAACCATCCGCTGTCAAGCTAAAGCATACTTTGTGGTCAAAATTAATAGTGTGATTAATCTGCGTTAATACATGATTAATGCAATAATTTTTTGTGATTAATTAATTAGTTAAGGCTTTAACTTTGACAGGACCAATATATATATATATATATATATATGAAGTAAAACCCTCAGCTTGAAATGTATGCACATCAGAGCGCTTTGCGTGCATTCTGCTTGTGTGCAAAACATGCATGTGTTCTTCATACACAAAGCATTTTTTTCACATTAGTCTAATGTGAACACAACCCTATAACGTTCACCATGGTTGGACGACTGTGATATGCAACCCATGTTATCTGATCAAGAGTGGGAGGCCAAAGCAGGCTTTCCACTTGCCAACACTTTGACATAAACAGAGCTGATGTGGTATTTGAAATGAATGCTTCAGTGAGTCATTGTCAAACTGAGGCCTGTCTTTCTGATGTGTTTCCCATGTTATGTTAGGCCCCACATAAATCATAGATGTGATATCCCTGTCAGGACTAGCCTCTTCTCATGCTGAACTGAAGTACACATGCACGCCATGCATTTTAGGTTTCTGCTACGTTTGCTAGGAAAAACAGTGGGGGTTGAATGGTGGATCGATAGGCTATGGATCAATAGGTGTGTCAAATTAGAGAGGCCTGTTCGCTCGGAGGCAGAGGGACATTGTGTAAATGTTGTTTCATGTAAATGTGTAGTGATTTGACAACAGACCTCTGACATTTTTCTGAGGATGGTTCTGCACAGGAAAGTAATTCTTGCAAACATGATGTGCCCAGAAGTGCACTCATACAGAACATGTACCTTGCAATCTGAATTAAATCAACAACAATCTAAATCCACTTTCAAAGTAACTAGTTTTCCCTCTTAGTGAAAGAACACAATTCGTTGACTGACATGTACAACACTGACAAGAATGCTTGATGAAACATTTATATTTTGAGCAAAAGAAATCAAGGGGGAGGTGCCTTAAGAAGTTCACAATCAGCATTCAGCTAATGGTATGCACCCCCCCAGACCCCCAAAAAAACAAAAACAAAAAAACAATACATACGTGCAGAATATTTGTTGGCTTATTTTGTTTGTGTGATCTCAAGGTGATTTTGCTGCTAATAATATATTGCACACACAAAGTGCATTCAAGCTTCTAATGACAATGACCTAGAAAGAACAACTACTTAAAGTCATATACTTGGCTCCACAAATCTTCAATAAAGCAAAGTACATCACATTAAATATTAAATGTTAATAACAATAGTAGATTAAAAAAAATCTGCAAATAATTTATTCTAAAATATATATATGTTTAAATAATTGCATCTATTCTCTTTCAGGGGTCAGTGTCACCAATTTTAGGTCTTGCAGCGAGATTGAAAAAAAAATGGATGTGCATCTTTTAAGTTCAGGGTACCATTATCGACCCCCCCCCCCCCCCCCCCGCCCCCACCAGGCCAGTGTAATTAATTTGTTAATATATGTCAAAAATAAGGAAATGCTGAATTTTCATTAGCAGTAGTGGTAGTAGTAGTAGTACAGTATTTGTTTTGTCAATTTCTAGCCAATCCAGTGGTCTTTTTTTTGTTTCTTTAACAAAAGTGTGTGATTTTGTTTATTTAAATATTAATTAAGATTATTTGAATAAATTGAAATTTTTGTTTCCACTTTAAGGCAATGTTATTGTCAGAGATGGACAATTTAAATATTGGAGGGGACCGCAATTTTTCATCAGATATTCGCCACATAGGAACTTGCACTTCCTAGTCAGATGCATGACAAAAATGCAATTTTGTTATGGACAGAGTATGTGTATATGTGCAGAATATGTGCTCTTAATATATTTCATTTTTCATGAAAGATCCAGCATCCTAACCCAACAACAAAGGCTTTGAAACAAACAACAAAATAACCACATACTATTGTGTGAAGATTTTGGGAGGGTTGTAAAAAAATATATACTGTATAGAAAATGTCAAATTTAATTATTAATTAATTAATTAAGTTATTTATTTATTTGTTTGTTTGTTTTAATCAAGGGGCCACAAGGGGAGTGTGGTTGTGTAAGTGTCCCACCATTCGCCCATACCTGCTCCAAGGACTTCCTCCCACATTCCATAAACATTATGGAATTACGTGTGTGAGAGGTTGTTTGTCGAAATGTGCCCTACTATTTGCTGCCAAACAATCAAATGTGTACTTAAAGGCTTGTGAAATTCAGTATCTTCATTATAAAAATGCTTTAAAAAAAAGAAGTAGAAGAAAGAGAAGAATAAATAAAGGAAAGGAAAGGAAGTGAAAAGAACGTGTTCAGTTATTTGTCACTCTACGTCTTCCCCTTGTGGCCCATTGTGGGAATGCAGTGGCCTTAGGACAAAAAGGGCACTGCAGTGAGTGAGCCAAGGTTCTTTGGCTCAGTGCGTGGTTGCAGCCTAGGAAGGTGACACTGAGCTTTCCGTGCCAGTCAAACAGCTCGCTGCAGATGGGACCCTCGTGCCAATTTGTGAGGCAAAACAACCTACTGACACTACACTACAGTGAGGATAATTCATGCCGGCCAAGTCTTACTGCAGTGGAACAGATGTCCTTTGGTTATCCCATCTGTCATATTTGTCACCCGTTTTGCCTTTCTCCCAACAGCTGTCCTGATGTTGGAAAATTACTCTGTCTAAACCCTTTGCTTTTTTAACACTTTGCAATTCAGTTTCTGACACAAGCACTTGACTCAGTATTACACAGGTGCTCCATCATATCGAGCAAATGGCACTGTGTTGAAAAAGTACATTATTTCTTTCTTACAGAGTAGTGAGTCCATGTGTATAAATAAACTTAACATAACCCTTAGCAGCTTGTTTTGGGAGTAAATTAATTAGTGCGTGTTGCCTGATTTTGTCTGCCTTTGCTACAGGCCCTCCAAGTCCTTTGCCTAATGTGTTTGGCAGCATAGTCATCTGTCCCAAATTTACATGGAATCATTATAATGATGAGCCTGCAGTTTTCCTATTGGGATTTAGGAAACAAGCATGTCACACAAATTCTGCTTGCAGTAGTACATGCAGCAGCTGAGTACAGGTATACCTCATTCTGTGTGTGCTACTGTGCTGCGTAAACTACAGAGGGCACATTTCATAAACGTGTCCAAACATGGTAAATTTAATAATAATAATTATTATTATTATGATAAATAATCCTCTATGATCAAGGAAGAGAGTGAATCCAAGCAATTATTTTTGATCCAGGTCAAACTGACCATAATACCTTTATAAAGCAGGCCAATTTTAAAGTAACTTTTTGACCATTAATTGTGATACCAGTGTGAAAGAAATTGACCACTTTTAATGTACATACTTAAATACATAAATAAATGAATTAAGTAACATGTAATAAATAAAAGTAAAAATAAATAGATAAATAAAGTTGAAAAAATGATATATATATATAAAAAATAAAGGTGAAAATAAATACAAATACAATATACAAATTGAATTAAATATCTAGCAATCAAAAATTAAAAACACTCTCTCATATTTATTTGTTTCATGCAGCAGATTCTGTCAGCAAGAGAGCTGATGCTTTACGTTTTAGATGTTTCATATTGGCCGATCTCGATTCGAGTTTTCCTTACATTGTTGTTAAAGTACATTAATATGAATTGCATGCCACTTTGATCATCGATACTCCGAATACAGCTTGAGGGCGCCGGTGCCCTCCAGCACCGCTTGGCAATGGACCCAGGGAGAGGAGTTCCTCATGCCAGCATGTGTGGCCACGACGAGCAGAATTTTGAAAATAATACTGATTAAGCCTAGATGTGAGCAGTAAGAGTGACAGTTTGAGTCAGCAGAGAGTACCATTTATTTGTCATAATTTAACTTGATGCCTTTAGGATGGGCGCAGAGCAGCTCATATTGAAAATAATAAAGTTTTGGGTTATTGTTTTCATTTTAGGATTATGAGTCTGGCCATGTCGCCCCCCCAAAATAACATCACTGCCTCCAAACCCATAGGACATAAATTCAGTATTTTTTTTTGTAAGTGCACTGTATTACAGTTAGCTAGAAACTTTCAGCATCTTTGAAGCGCAGCCTATACTGTAAATGATAATTTTCACTTACATTTATATATTTTTTTCCATTTTCTATTATATATTATATTATTATATTATATATTAACAGGGAATCTGGTCTGCAATAAGCCATTGTCATTTGCTTGAAGTTCATCCATATATCCATAATCTTCTCAACATAAATTTCTTCCAACAGGAAAATGAACACAGGTATCATGTGACATGTGAATTGAGATACAGCTGGGATTGAATTCATGAGTCTATGAAGTATACACTGTAACACATTTCTGTAAAATCGACAGTAAAAATTTACAGCATTATCTTGTTTTTTAATTTTACGGTAATTAACTCTACACAGCAATTAATTATGGGTAAAACAAAAGAGCATTGTGGGTAGAAACAAAGTACTGTAATTTGCCACTGTTTTGGCATGTATATATGTGAATTACAGGTAAATACTGTAAAGATTGTTGGTTTTGGCTGGTATCTCTATAGGAGAAGAAGCAAATAGCGGACCCTGTAGTGTCACCGTAGCAAAGACAAAGATTCAGGGAATTGGTGAGTAATATTTTAACACGAGGGCAGTCTGCATCGTCTTCACATCGCATTTCTCCGATAAACAGGCAACATTACAGCTAACGTTCATTTAAGCACTCGGCTGCAGAACAAGGATTAATTTTACAATGAGGGCGGCACGGTGGCTGAGGGAGTGAGATAGAGTCTGGGCTTCAGCTTTTCAGGGTGGAGTTTGCATGTTGTCCCTGTGCCTGTGTGGGTTTTCTCCGGTTGCACCGGTCTCCTCCCATATTTCAAAGACATGCATGGCAGGTTAATGGAGCGCTCAATTGTCCATAGGTGTGATTGTGAGTGTGGATGGTTGTTCGTCTCTGTGTGCCCTGCGATTGGCTGGCAACCAGTTCAGTACTGCCTGTAGCCAGCTGGGATTGGTTCCAGCCATCCTTTTGAGGAATTAGAGGTTAAGAAAATGGATGGATGGATTTTACGATATACTGTATTATGTATTAACAGTAAATTAATGGCAGCTTAAATTCCGTAGTATACAAGAAATGGTTGTAAACTAGATTATAGTGAATTGCTGTAAAGGTAAATACGGTAAGTAACTGTAATTTATATACAGTAAATACTTGTAAAATAGAATAATATACTGACATATTAGACAAGACCTAGCTGGCAACTTTTTTGCCAGCTAGGTCTTGTAAATTATTCAGTCAATTTGTTACAGTGTATTTAGACTCATATAGGCTAGTAAATGTATGCATGATAACATGTTGCTTGTTAATATATCCACTCTACAATACAATATATTAACACGACTGACATATAATATTGACCGACATCACGTGATCACGTGACTGCCCTATGACGAACGGCGGAAGGAAATGTTGAATGGAAGTGGACGTGGACGACTTAGTGACTTAGCGACTGTTATTTTACAAATGAAAAGTTATTATTGCCCATCGAGCCATGGAATCTATTACTTCAACCGAAGGTTGCCTGTCAGCCGAAGTTGCACATTTAGTCGGGACTCACAGAGCGCGATATTTACTGAAGTTGGAGCTAGTTTGAAAACAACCCTTTATTATCTGTTACATGCTGTTTTTACCAAGTTCATCAAATCGCCGACTTAGCTGGAATTCACAGCGCACGACCTATATCATTATGCAGTCAATGCCGCCTCTTCTTCTTACACCGGGGCTGATTTGAAAGCTTGTCGCTGGCTGAATCTCTGTGACGAGATGCTACGCTCACACCGGGGGACAATATACCTCGTAATGCAAAGGTAAAACTTGTTTATCATGCTAATTGACTTATTTCTACACAGTCCATTCTATATTAAAACGCTGTGATGATGTTATGTTACTATGTTTACTAGCATGGAACAAGCTAGTGGCAAGCTATGCAGTAATTTCATGAATATGACTCCAGCTCCAGAGTTAAAACTCCAAACACAAAGACGAAATCCCCCATTATTAAACAGTCAAATGCACAATCTTTGTTAGAGTGTACGTTTACTTGTAAAATGTATGACCATTTATCTACTAATTACAACATTAATCTACTAACCATGCAAAAAAATGATCGCTGCAAATCCGTGAATACTTTGTGGGCTGCCAGTCCTTTCTGTTGATTGCTGCTATCAATTGACGTCATTGGTAGGTATGCGATAAAAAGCAACATTTGGTTTATTCCTTTGTCTGTCTGTACAACCGACCGCAAAGCAAGATATGACCATTTTAAAAGATAATCAGTTAGATGAAGGACTTTAAGCTGTATGAGATTCAATGGTTACAATACAGGCAAGTGGCTCTTTTGCCGTCCAGTGTCCCCGAGGGGGCGTTCCCATGAGGGCAATGACAGTCACGTGCAAAAGGTTAATACACAGTTTTGTTCCTCCATTAGATATGAATCAGAAATCTAGCAACTAATTCTAAAAAGTCTGTTTCCATGCTTTGAACGGTGGATCTTCGACATTCTGCAGAAAGGGTGAAGATTGGCTCAAGTTCAGCTCCGCCATCCTCATTGCCAAGACAGTATGTGGGCTTTTCAAGAAGCAGTTTTGCATTCCTTTATTGACTCAATTTATTTAGCAGCTAGCACACAGAAGTTACATGGCATCAATCATTACATTTGTATATACACCAGAATCTATTTTCTTCTTTGTCTATTCTTTATTTTTCACATCTTAATCTACTGTATGTGCTTCTTTCACATAGTGCCCCAAATGTTCAGAGTTGGACCCCACACGATATTGTAATAATAGCAGTTTAACACTATTCATTAGGGATGGCAGAAATGGAACATTAAAACGATCACATCATTAGTAACAATTCATTCAGAAAAAGAATTGATCTGTTGGAATGTTCAAAACATCTCCCCACAGGGACATCTGGTGGCCAATTGTAAAATATTACATTCAAAAAGCAGATTAGTGTTGCCAGCTCTGCTCAACAGTAAGGAAATTAACTATTGGCTATCTGTCATCACCTAATTTACATAACTGGCAATATACTGTAATTGTAAAAAAAAAGAAAAAAAAAAGAGATAATATCATGGGGGGAAAACTGCATAAACCCTACCCCGTCAAAATAAGTAGGCCTATAGAAGAACAAATGACAAACCCATAATCAACAACAAAAACTGTTGTTGATTATGGGTTTGTTTTGATTTTGCCTTTGAAAAAAATAATCATTTTCCAAAATGACTTAATTGCTTTAATGAGACTCATAGTACTATCACATTTAACCACAAATTTCTACATTTGCAAGTCTGGTTTTGTTTTTTGTTTTAGTTTTTTTGCGACAGGGCATCTTAAGTTTCGACAGAAAGCATTAGAGAGGAAAAAGAATGACCTGCAAAAACATACCACTCGGACCAGGAATTTTCATATAGTGCAATGGTAGGATTTTATTTAATTTTAGAAAAGGGATTACATGTTCACTTACTTCGCGTAATGGAACAGCAACTGTCACGAGACATTGTGATTCTGAGACAGATTTACAAACGCAATTTGAATCCCAAGTTCTGCCTGGGTTCCAGTACGTACCAAACACAGTTTCGATTTTGCCACCACTACTACAGGTACACATAGCATTGGCTTTAATTAATTGCATAACAACTGGGCACTGTGAGTACCATAATATAATATTTATTTTATAGTTCTATAGAAAAATAAGGTGAATAATTATGAACATACACAAATTATGCTTAACTTGAAAGTAAATATTTATAAAGTAACTAAAGGGAGGTCAAAAGTCTAAAGTGTCCCGCTGGTATTGGAGTCGAGGACTGTTCTCGCTGTAAAACTGACTGTACCAGCGTCTGTGTTTCTGGATGGCTGAATCTTCCTTCACCAGGAGAGGCTTCGAGATGTACTTTTTATTGTTCCAGATCATCACATCCCGCTCAAACTAGACAAACAACATACGGTACAGTAAACAAAAGATGGCATAATGGTAAATTAATTTTAAGTGGTACAGAATTAGCAGATACTCCTGTTACCCTATCATTGAATATTGTCACACACTCCATTTTAGAAGATGGTGATTACCCAGCAAAAGTATTTGCAATGGCAAAACGACAGTAGAAGTAGAAGCAGAAGAAGAGGAGGAGAAGGAGGAGAAGAAGAAATGTAGGATTCCAGTTAAGGTATGCAAGTCATTTTAAACTAATGCTTCGAATAGGCTTTACCTGAATAGATTCTCCTTTCAAGATAAATTTGGGCACCGGGGCAGGAATGTTTGACTGATAGAAGATTGTATGTGAGACACACTGCAAGAGAGGCTCCACTGGTGTCACACCTTGCAGGATCACTCCACTGCCCAAGAAGCTGTGGTCAAACTGCAGAAACACCAATCCTGGTCCTACCTGAAACACATCAAATGTTTTGTTTTCAATATGATATGCATGCTTCAGTCAATTGTGTGGATGCATTCAAATGTACAGTTCTGTGCACAAGTATATATATATATATATATATACTGTATACATACACCTTTATTTAACCAGCTAAAAACCCATTGAGATCAAGATCTCTTTTACAAGGGTGACCTGGCCAAGAGGTCAACAGCAAACGTCATTAAAACTGAGACTATACATACAATACATTTAAATACATTTTACAAATGTATGATGTCTTAAAATAAAGTGCATACACGTTAAAGGACAAATAACAAATCATAAACACAGGCTCTACTGAGTGGTCTCACACTGTTTATCAGTCAATATGGATCGAAAGCCTCCAACTGTAGTAGGCCCTGAGAGCTTTAGTTAAGTCTGTACAGAGTTCCAGGCTGTGGGGGCATAAAAACGGAATGATCTCTTCTCTAGTTCAGTTCTGACGCGAGGAACAGAAAGATGGAGAATGTCACAGGACCGTAATGCATAACGTCCTGCAGTTCTCTGTCTAAAAGTCCTTAAATAAAATGGAGCCATGCCAAGAAGGGTCTTATAAATTAAAGTCAGCCAGTGAGTGTACCTTTGTGCACTTAAAGAAGGTAACCCAGTATGACCCTATTATCATAATTACAGTTACAAGCCAGCAGTCTAAGAAGATGCATTATCAAGCTATCGATTTAATGTTGATTTACAGTGTGAGATGCTTTCAACTTTCTTGTACCTGTCTAGCAACAACGTGGAGATCCAACACCGGCCAATGGCATCCAAACACATAAAGGGAATGTTTCACCAGCATCTGAGAGCAATGACTGTTGGGAAAAAACTCTGGTGCCCACTGAGCCTTGAATTAAAACACACGCACACGTACATAGAATTGAGAAAAATACATAACTTAAAACGCAAATTCTTATATAAAAAGTGTTTCAAAGAGTGCCAAGATGTCTTAACATGTCTGTGATATGCTTCACATGTGTGATTAAGACACCAAAGTGCAAATTTAATGGCACAATGTCCTCTAGAATCAGGCTTACATATTGTAAGAATGCCAGGAAGGTGAACATGGTGGCAGAGAAAAGATGAATTAGCCGCAAATAAACATACTTTCCAATCATGTCGCACAAACTGCCAAGCTTTGCTGTTTGTGTAGCGAAGATCGACCCCGCTGACGATGCCTGGCGTGTGCAAGTGAGTCAGGTGCGAAAGGTCTGCTGCATTTTCAGGAATGTCCTGCAGAGTGACGCTGGCAACTTAATGCAAAACTCGGTTATGCATCATCACAATATCAAGTCTATAAGGAACTATAGGGGGACTTTTGCAATAAAAATTGAGACGTTTACATTTTCTTTTTTCTCAAAATGGCACATTCCACAAACTTATTTTGATTTACATGTTGGTAAGAAAATGATTCTTACATTAAGGTTGCTTTACACACAAGATGAGCAGTGAAAGAGTTGTTGGTTTTTTTTGTTTAGTTTTTTATATATCACAAGAACGTACCTGTATGTGAGCACTGACAAAATGTTCTGTTCTTCCACGATAGACCCACTGGCCCTTGGTAATCTCCTCCTGCTCTGGAACAGTGTATTGAGGATCTTCTCCATCACAGTGAAACCAAACCAGGATCTGACCGTTAACTTCACAGCTGGGCCAGGTGTCCACCTTTGCAAAATCTGGCACTTAAAGAACAAATAGATTAAAGGCAATACCGTCGTACACCAAAGACCTTCCTTATTTTGGGGAAATCTCTCCGATTGGTGGCACACTTGGACCTGGATATATTCATCAACAATACAGAAGGCTAAAGTAACATACGCTCAAGCATTTGTTTTCTTTATTGCTTGAACAACATTATCTTATTACTTAATATTTTTCTTTAAATTCCAGAAGTGATTATAAACATGCATCTGAAATGGTCATTACCTTTTTCAGCGTACGGTATCCTTTCACATTTGCCATCGTTCCCTCGAAACTGCCATCCATGGAATGGACACTCAATGCAGTTTCCCGTCACACGTCCTCCCGCCGCCAGGTTGGCACCCAAGTGTGGGCAGTAGGCATCTAACACGTAGGCCTTCCCATCCTCACCTCGGAAAACTACCAGCTTTACACCTAAGAGATGCAATTGCAGAATGAACGTTAGGCCACCGCTGACTTTGTTGCTTCAATAACCTTTTTTCACAGTAGTCATTTTGACAAAGTAACAATGTAAGATATTAGAGCAGATGGTGTTAACGATGAGATTTATTTGGGTTTTAGAAAGGCACCTTCCTGAGACTTTACGCTGACATACAAATTTTGGTTATTTTTTCCCCGCCTATTGTTTTGTTACAAAATCAAACCAACATTCTTTATTCCCCTCCATATTAACAACCATTCACATTCACATCTTCAATTAAACTAAGAAACATGTTTTGCAATGATGGAGGAAGCAAGAGTACTTGGAGAAAATCCATAGAAGCATGGGGAGAACATGCAAACTTCACACAGAACGGCCGCCACCCCCACTTTCAGAACTGCAAGTCATACATACAGTACATTCATCCATTATCCGAACAATTTATCCTCACTAGGGTCATGCTGGAGCCTGTCTTCTAAATAAATAAATAAATAAATAAGGAAGGCAGAAGCCCGGACTCAATCTCACGTCCTTTGCACTGGGAGGTGGAGGTGCTAACCAGTCAACCACCATGACGCCGCATTTCAAGCATTCATCACATAAAATAACATTGTCTTTAAAATAATGTGAAAATGTGATGCTTGTAAGAAGAACTAATTTTCAGTAGTCCCTGCTAAGTCACAAAATCAGGCCAGGCCCATCCATCCATATCTTTGTTGATATTTATTTTGATTTTGTGTGGTGGCTAAACTTCAAAAATATATTTAAAATAGCACATCAAATCCGAGAGTTGTTACAGGCTAATTTGTCTTCGTCACTGTCATTAGAGTATGGGGTTTAACACTTGACACTTTACAGTGATAATGTTGCTCTGAGATTAGAACAAGATTTGTGGCTGTCCTGACTGAGGAAGCAGCATCAGATTCTAGTCAAAGTATACTGCATCACAATTTTTAGAAGTCCCTAAATAGTGTAGACTGCCACAAGGTCAAAAATTTTGCTGCTCACTAATCCAATTTTATAATCGCAAATTCTCACATGTAGATGACACATTCTTAACAAGCTTTATCCCAATGAAGTGTTTTGGCATTATACATTTATTGAATCAATGATTTAGTATATGGCTGACCTAAATACCAAAAACAAAAACTATATCAACATTTCCTCAGAGATTTCAGACATAATCCAGCTACTCTTTCCAAGTCATTTATCCCATATAGGAAATAATAACAGAAATAATCTGTTCAAAGGCATTGTTAAAATGAATCCTTTATTAACTTTACAAACAATTTGTATGTAACATTTTAACGTTACTGTTAAATGAGTGTGGGAATAAGTCGACTAAAAATAATATTACTACATGAAAGCATAACACTCATTCACCACACACATTAAGGACAAATGAACAGGGCATCATCAAATTAATGGATCTAATTTATTTCCCTACTTTTAATTAGCTAAAAAGCCAAAACAGACTTGTACAGAGAAGAATTAATTAATTGATGATGGCTGAACAGAATAAAGTTGCATTATTATGAGAAAAATGTTGTGAATTAAATTGGAAAATTAGGAAATTGTTGCAATTGTCTAAGAATAATATAATATTTAATGGGGGGGGGTGATTATTATGACAAAGAAGTTGTCATTTTATTCATGTGTGACAACACAGGATGAAAAAATGGTCTAAATGTAGCTAATCTTTCCCATTAAGTCAATTCTGCCTCAGAGTACGAAGATCCAACATGGAAGGATCAAAAGTGACATCTTTAAATTTTCTGACATCTGCTCAGAAGGGCCATGCCCTGCTAGCTTTCACAAGTTCAACCTTACTTTATTTGGGAACTTTTGAGCCATCTTTCCCTTGACCATTCTGGTCAGTATCAATACTGTAAACTAATCGTCATGAGCTCCAAGTGGTATTAATTTTGTGACTACTCAAGACAAGTGCTAGGCTTTCACAAATGGTTGTAGCTAGACTAAGAATTACACGATTAACTCATTCACTGCCATTGACGGTGATAAACGTAAAAAAATCATTTAAACTATTTCGAGTAGTTTAACATATTTTTTCCTATTTTTGTTAACAAGGGTATGAAAACCTAGATGTTTTTATTGTACATTTAGAACAGATATAACATTTGTGATTAATTGTGAGTTAACTATTGAAAGTCATGCGATTAATTACGATTAAAAATGTTAATCGCCTGACGCCCCTAATTTTTAATAATCATCTCATCAGGAGATTAACATTTTTAATTGTAATTAATCGCATGACTTCACTAGTTAACTCTTTATTAATCACAAATTTCATATCTGTTCTAAATGTACAATAAAGTTTATTTTCTAGGTTTTCATACTCTTGTTAACAAAAGTGGGAAAAAATGTTAAACTAATAGAAATAGTTTAAATGAATTTTTGACGTTTATAGCTGTCAATGGCAGTGAATGAGTTAAGGGAGTTATGTTTCTCTGGCTACAAGCCTACACACTACATACACGTGTGAAAAGCTGTCAACAATGAGGCATTGTTAGACAAGACAATGTCACTAAGTATCCAAATTTCACAACAAACATAAACGGTTAGCATGCTTCAGTTTAATTAGCAGTGTAGGCTACGATATGAAGCGCCACAGTAAACAAATGTGTTCAATATCGTACCCGGATAACACTTTGAATCGTGATTTGCATTCTGACAGAATAAAGAAACATTAACAAAATAAAGTCAATTTGCATGCATCATTTTAAGTTATCTCAACTCAGCCATCATTGTGTAAATGCTACAAGAGCCCTTAAATTCAAACAATTTCAGTTACTTTGTACTCTAGAGATTAATCAAATCGAACCTAATTTTTATTGTGTAATCCATCGCACTACAAGTTTAGCGAGTTTTACACCGAACTGTTATGGTCTAATTTGAATGCAGTTGTAGGCTACATACCAACCATGGTCACATCTCTGACGTCTCCTCTCTCCAGCGTGTGAGAATCCAGCACTCGGTACCAGCCGTTTGGGTAGACCGGGGGAAGGTCTCCCATTGTCCTGCGGCGGCGCACATCATTAGCGGTGCGCGCCTTGGAGCGGCCGTCCTCCACGATGTATCCCACATCATCCGGTGCCTTGAGCAGCTCCAATGGGCTGAAGAGCAGTTTGTACGCGGAGACCAACAAGAAGAGGGAAACACATGCTATGATGCCCACTGGAGTGCCTTGCAACAGCGTGTCCCTCCAAGTGGAGGTGTCCACGAACGAGCTTGGTGGCTCTTCCGGCTGCATGAAGAGAAGGGCGAATACCGCCAGGGCGGTCGGGGCTGCTAATCTTTTGATATACTGATTCGGACTCATGCTACTGGCTGGCTCTCTGAAAAGTGAGTGCAGGCAACAGGAACGCAAGTTAGTATTTTCTTTTTTTGAATCCACCCTCTGTCTGTAAACACGCCTTGAAGCGTTTCCATAGAGCTCATTTATAAAATTACATAATTTGCCAGAAGCTAAATTAAGGCTTTAACTTTGACAGGACCAATATATATATATATATATATATATATATATATATATATATATATATATATATATATATATATATATATATATATATATATATATATATATATATATATATATATGAAGTAAAACCCTCAGCTTGAAATGTATGCACATCAGAGCGCTTTGCGTGCATTCTGCTTGTGTGCAAAACATGCATGTGTTCTTCATACACAAAGCATTTTTTTCACATTAGTCTAATGTGAACACAACCCTATAACGTTCACCATGGTTGGACGACTGTGATATGCAACCCATGTTATCTGATCAAGAGTGGGAGGCCAAAGCAGGCTTTCCACTTGCCAACACTTTGACATAAACAGAGCTGATGTGGTATTTGAAATGAATGCTTCAGTGAGTCATTGTCAAACTGAGGCCTGTCTTTCTGATGTGTTTCCCATGTTATGTTAGGCCCCACATAAATCATAGATGTGATATCCCTGTCAGGACTAGCCTCTTCTCATGCTGAACTGAAGTACACATGCACGCCATGCATTTTAGGTTTCTGCTACGTTTGCTAGGAAAAACAGTGGGGGTTGAATGGTGGATCGATAGGCTATGGATCAATAGGTGTGTCAAATTAGAGAGGCCTGTTCGCTCGGAGGCAGAGGGACATTGTGTAAATGTTGTTTCATGTAAATGTGTAGTGATTTGACAACAGACCTCTGACATTTTTCTGAGGATGGTTCTGCACAGGAAAGTAATTCTTGCAAACATGATGTGCCCAGAAGTGCACTCATACAGAACATGTACCTTGCAATCTGAATTAAATCAACAACAATCTAAATCCACTTTCAAAGTAACTAGTTTTCCCTCTTAGTGAAAGAACACAATTCGTTGACTGACATGTACAACACTGACAAGAATGCTTGATGAAACATTTATATTTTGAGCAAAAGAAATCAAGGGGGAGGTGCCTTAAGAAGTTCACAATCAGCATTCAGCTAATGGTATGCACCCCCCCACCACACCCCCAAAAAAACAAAAACAAAAAAACAATACATACGTGCAGAATATTTGTTGGCTTATTTTGTTTGTGTGATCTCAAGGTGATTTTGCTGCTAATAATATATTGCACACACAAAGTGCATTCAAGCTTCTAATGACAATGACCTAGAAAGAACAACTACTTAAAGTCATATACTTGGCTCCACAAATCTTCAATTAAGCAAAGTACATCACATTAAATATTAAATGTTAATAACAATAGTAGATTAAAAAAAATCTGCAAATAATTTATTCTAAAATATATATATGTTTAAATAATTGCATCTATTCTCTTTCAGGGGTCAGTGTCACCAATTTTAGGTCTTGCAGCGAGATTGAAAAAAAATGGATGTGCATCTTTTAAGTTCAGGGTACCATTATCGACCCCCCCCCACCACCACCACCACCACCAGGCCAGTGTAATTAATTTGTTAATATATGTCAAAAATAAGGAAATGCTGAATTTTCATTAGCAGTAGTGGTAGTAGTAGTAGTACAGTATTTGTTTTGTCAATTTCTAGCCAATCCAGTGGTCTTTTTTTTGTTTCTTTAACAAAAGTGTGTGATTTTGTTTATTTAAATATTAATTAAGATTATTTGAATAAATTGAAATTTTTGTTTCCACTTTAAGGCAATGTTATTGTCAGAGATGGACAATTTAAATATTGGAGGGGACCGCAATTTTTCATCAGATATTCGCCACATAGGAACTTGCACTTCCTAGTCAGATGCATGACAAAAATGCAATTTTGTTATGGACAGAGTATGTGTATATGTGCAGAATATGTGCTCTTAATATATTTCATTTTTCATGAAAGATCCAGCATCCTAACCCAACAACAAAGGCTTTGAAACAAACAACAAAATAACCACATACTATTGTGTGAAGATTTTGGGAGGGTTGTAAAAAAATATATTCTGTATAGAAAATGCCAAATTTAATTATTAATTAATTAATTAAGTTATTTATTTATTTGTTTGTTTGTTTTAATCAAGGGGCCACAAGGGGAGTGTGGTTGTGTAAGTGTCCCACCATTCGCCCATACCTGCTCCAAGGACTTCCTCCCACATTCCATAAACATTATGGAATTACGTGTGTGAGAGGTTGTTTGTCGAAATGTGCCCTACTATTTGCTGCCAAACAATCAAATGTGTACTTAAAGGCTTGTGAAATTCAGTATCTTCATTATAAAAATGCTTTAAAAAAAGAAGTAGAAGAAAGAGAAGAATAAATAAAGGAAAGGAAAGGAAGTGAAAAGAACGTGTTCAGTTATTTGTCACTCTACGTCTTCCCCTTGTGGCCCATTGTGGGAATGCAGTGGCCTTAGGACAAAAAGGGCACTGCAGTGAGTGAGCCAAGGTTCTTTGGCTCAGTGCGTGGTTGCAGCCTAGGAAGGTGACACTGAGCTTTCCGTGCCAGTCAAACAGCTCGCTGCAGATGGGACCCTCGTGCCAATTTGTGAGGCAAAACAACCTACTGACACTACACTACAGTGAGGATAATTCATGCCGGCCAAGTCTTACTGCAGTGGAACAGATGTCCTTTGGTTATCCCATCTGTCATATTTGTCACCCGTTTTGCCTTTCTCCCAACAGCTGTCCTGATGTTGGAAAATTACTCTGTCTAAACCCTTTGCTTTTTTAACACTTTGCAATTCAGTTTCTGACACAAGCACTTGACTCAGTATTACACAGGTGCTCCATCATATCGAGCAAATGGCACTGTGTTGAAAAAGTACATTATTTCTTTCTTACAGAGTAGTGAGTCCATGTGTATAAATAAACTTAACATAACCCTTAGCAGCTTGTTTTGGGAGTAAATTAATTAGTGCGTGTTGCCTGATTTTGTCTGCCTTTGCTACAGGCCCTCCAAGTCCTTTGCCTAATGTGTTTGGCAGCATAGTCATCTGTCCCAAATTTACATGGAATCATTATAATGATGAGCCTGCAGTTTTCCTATTGGGATTTAGGAAACAAGCATGTCACACAAATTCTGCTTGCAGTAGTACATGCAGCAGCTGAGTACAGGTATACCTCATTCTGTGTGTGCTACTGTGCTGCGTAAACTACAGAGGGCACATTTCATAAACGTGTCCAAACATGGTAAATTTAATAATAATAATTATTATTATTATGATAAATAATCCTCTATGATCAAGGAAGAGAGTGAATCCAAGCAATTATTTTTGATCCAGGTCAAACTGACCATAATACCTTTATAAAGCAGGCCAATTTTAAAGTAACTTTTTGACCATTAATTGTGATACCAGTGTGAAAGAAATTGACCACTTTTAATGTACATACTTAAATACATAAATAAATGAATTAAGTAACATGTAATAAATAAAAGTAAAAATAAATAGATAAATAAAGTTGAAAAAATGATATATATATATAAAAAATAAAGGTGAAAATAAATACAAATACAATATACAAATTGAATTAAATATCTAGCAATCAAAAATTAAAAACACTCTCTCATATTTATTTGTTTCATGCAGCAGATTCTGTCAGCAAGAGAGCTGATGCTTTACGTTTTAGATGTTTCATATTGGCCGATCTCGATTCGAGTTTTCCTTACATTGTTGTTAAAGTACATTAATATGAATTGCATGCCACTTTGATCATCGATACTCCGAATACAGCTTGAGGGCGCCGGTGCCCTCCAGCACCGCTTGGCAATGGACCCAGGGAGAGGAGTTCCTCATGCCAGCATGTGTGGCCACGACGAGCAGAATTTTGAAAATAATACTGATTAAGCCTAGATGTGAGCAGTAAGAGTGACAGTTTGAGTCAGCAGAGAGTACCATTTATTTGTCATAATTTAACTTGATGCCTTTAGGATGGGCGCAGAGCAGCTCATATTGAAAATAATAAAGTTTTGGGTTATTGTTTTCATTTTAGGATTATGAGTCTGGCCATGTCGCCCCCCCAAAATAACATCACTGCCTCCAAACCCATAGGACATAAATTCAGTATTTTTTTTTGTAAGTGCACTGTATTACAGTTAGCTAGAAACTTTCAGCATCTTTGAAGCGCAGCCTATACTGTAAATGATAATTTTCACTTACATTTATATATTTTTTTCCATTTTCTATTATATATTATATTATTATATTATATATTAACAGGGAATCTGGTCTGCAATAAGCCATTGTCATTTGCTTGAAGTTCATCCATATATCCATAATCTTCTCAACATAAATTTCTTCCAACAGGAAAATGAACACAGGTATCATGTGACATGTGAATTGAGATACAGCTGGGATTGAATTCATGAGTCTATGAAGTATACACTGTAACACATTTCTGTAAAATCGACAGTAAAAATTTACAGCATTATCTTGTTTTTTAATTTTACGGTAATTAACTCTACACAGCAATTAATTATGGGTAAAACAAAAGAGCATTGTGGGTAGAAACAAAGTACTGTAATTTGCCACTGTTTTGGCATGTATATATGTGAATTACAGGTAAATACTGTAAAGATTGTTGGTTTTGGCTGGTATCTCTATAGGAGAAGAAGCAAATAGCGGACCCTGTAGTGTCACCGTAGCAAAGACAAAGATTCAGGGAATTGGTGAGTAATATTTTAACACGAGGGCAGTCTGCATCGTCTTCACATCGCATTTCTCCGATAAACAGGCAACATTACAGCTAACGTTCATTTAAGCACTCGGCTGCAGAACAAGGATTAATTTTACAATGAGGGCGGCACGGTGGCTGAGGGAGTGAGATAGAGTCTGGGCTTCAGCTTTTCAGGGTGGAGTTTGCATGTTGTCCCTGTGCCTGTGTGGGTTTTCTCCGGTTGCACCGGTCTCCTCCCATATTTCAAAGACATGCATGGCAGGTTAATGGAGCGCTCAATTGTCCATAGGTGTGATTGTGAGTGTGGATGGTTGTTCGTCTCTGTGTGCCCTGCGATTGGCTGGCAACCAGTTCAGTACTGCCTGTAGCCAGCTGGGATTGGTTCCAGCCATCCTTTTGAGGAATTAGAGGTTAAGAAAATGGATGGATGGATTTTACGATATACTGTATTATGTATTAACAGTAAATTAATGGCAGCTTAAATTCCGTAGTATACAAGAAATGGTTGTAAACTAGATTATAGTGAATTGCTGTAAAGGTAAATACGGTAAGTAACTGTAATTTATATACAGTAAATACTTGTAAAATAGAATAATATACTGACATATTAGACAAGACCTAGCTGGCAACTTTTTTGCCAGCTAGGTCTTGTAAATTATTCAGTCAATTTGTTACAGTGTATTTAGACTCATATAGGCTAGTAAATGTATGCATGATAACATGTTGCTTGTTAATATATCCACTCTACAATACAATATATTAACACGACTGACATATAATATTGACCGACATCACGTGATCACGTGACTGCCCTATGACGAACGGCGGAAGGAAATGTTGAATGGAAGTGGACGTGGACGACTTAGTGACTTAGCGACTGTTATTTTACAAATGAAAAGTTATTATTGCCCATCGAGCCATGGAATCTATTACTTCAACCGAAGGTTGCCTGTCAGCCGAAGTTGCACATTTAGTCGGGACTCACAGAGCGCGATATTTACTGAAGTTGGAGCTAGTTTGAAAACAACCCTTTATTATCTGTTACATGCTGTTTTTACCAAGTTCATCAAATCGCCGACTTAGCTGGAATTCACAGCGCACGACCTATATCATTATGCAGTCAATGCCGCCTCTTCTTCTTACACCGGGGCTGATTTGAAAGCTTGTCGCTGGCTGAATCTCTGTGACGAGATGCTACGCTCACACCGGGGGACAATATACCTCGTAATGCAAAGGTAAAACTTGTTTATCATGCTAATTGACTTATTTCTACACAGTCCATTCTATATTAAAACGCTGTGATGATGTTATGTTACTATGTTTACTAGCATGGAACAAGCTAGTGGCAAGCTATGCAGTAATTTCATGAATATGACTCCAGCTCCAGAGTTAAAACTCCAAACACAAAGACGAAATCCCCCATTATTAAACAGTCAAATGCACAATCTTTGTTAGAGTGTACGTTTACTTGTAAAATGTATGACCATTTATCTACTAATTACAACATTAATCTACTAACCATGCAAAAAAATGATCGCTGCAAATCCGTGAATACTTTGTGGGCTGCCAGTCCTTTCTGTTGATTGCTGCTATCAATTGACGTCATTGGTAGGTATGCGATAAAAAGCAACATTTGGTTTATTCCTTTGTCTGTCTGTACAACCGACCGCAAAGCAAGATATGACCATTTTAAAAGATAATCAGTTAGATGAAGGACTTTAAGCTGTATGAGATTCAATGGTTACAATACAGGCAAGTGGCTCTTTTGCCGTCCAGTGTCCCCGAGGGGGCGTTCCCATGAGGGCAATGACAGTCACGTGCAAAAGGTTAATACACAGTTTTGTTCCTCCATTAGATATGAATCAGAAATCTAGCAACTAATTCTAAAAAGTCTGTTTCCATGCTTTGAACGGTGGATCTTCGACATTCTGCAGAAAGGGTGAAGATTGGCTCAAGTTCAGCTCCGCCATCCTCATTGCCAAGACAGTATGTGGGCTTTTCAAGAAGCAGTTTTGCATTCCTTTATTGACTCAATTTATTTAGCAGCTAGCACACAGAAGTTACATGGCATCAATCATTACATTTGTATATACACCAGAATCTATTTTCTTCTTTGTCTATTCTTTATTTTTCACATCTTAATCTACTGTATGTGCTTCTTTCACATAGTGCCCCAAATGTTCAGAGTTGGACCCCACACGATATTGTAATAATAGCAGTTTAACACTATTCATTAGGGATGGCAGAAATGGAACATTAAAACGATCACATCATTAGTAACAATTCATTCAGAAAAAGAATTGATCTGTTGGAATGTTCAAAACATCTCCCCACAGGGACATCTGGTGGCCAATTGTAAAATATTACATTCAAAAAGCAGATTAGTGTTGCCAGCTCTGCTCAACAGTAAGGAAATTAACTATTGGCTATCTGTCATCACCTAATTTACATAACTGGCAATATACTGTAATTGTAAAAAAAAAGAAAAAAAAAAGAGATAATATCATGGGGGGAAAACTGCATAAACCCTACCCCGTCAAAATAAGTAGGCCTATAGAAGAACAAATGACAAACCCATAATCAACAACAAAAACTGTTGTTGATTATGGGTTTGTTTTGATTTTGCCTTTGAAAAAAATAATCATTTT
Source organism: Vanacampus margaritifer (assembly GCF_051991255.1). Classification (NCBI taxonomy): domain Eukaryota; kingdom Metazoa; phylum Chordata; class Actinopteri; order Syngnathiformes; family Syngnathidae; genus Vanacampus; species Vanacampus margaritifer. The sequence goes on along the minus strand of NC_135445.1, from coordinate 14,909,877 downwards.
CCAAAATGACTTAATTGCTTTAATGAGACTCATAGTACTATCACATTTAACCACAAATTTCTACATTTGCAAGTCTGGTTTTGTTTTTTGTTTTTGTTTTTTTGCGACAGGGCATCTTTCATCATCCAAGTTTCGACAGAAAGCATTAGAGAGGAAAAAGAATGACCTGCAAAAACATACCACTCGGACCAGGAATTTTCATATAGTGCAGTGGTAGGATTTTATTTAATTTTAGAAAAGGGATTACATGTTCACTTACTTCGCGTAATGGAACAGCAACTGTCACGAGACATTGTGATTCTGAGACAGATTTACAAACGCAATTTGAATCCCAAGTTCTGCCTGGGTTCCAGTACGTACCAAACACAGTTTCGATTTTGCCACCACTACTACAGGTACACATAGCATTGGCTTTAATTAATTGCATAACAACTGGGCACTGTGAGTACCATAATATAATATTTATTTTATAGTTCTATAGAAAAATAAGGTGAATAATTATGAACATACACAAATTATGCTTAACTTGAAAGTAAATATTTATAAAGTAACTAAAGGGAGGTCAAAAGTCTAAAGTGTCCCGCTGGTATTGGAGTCGAGGACTGTTCTCGCTGTAAAACTGACTGTACCAGCGTCTGTGTTTCTGGATGGCTGAATCTTCCTTCACCAGGAGAGGCTTCGAGATGTACTTTTTATTGTTCCAGATCATCACATCCCGCTCAAACTAGACAAACAACATACGGTACAGTAAACAAAAGATGGCATAATGGTAAATTAATTTTAAGTGGTACAGAAGTAGCAGATACTCCTGTTACCCTATCATTGAATATTGTCACACACTCCATTTTAGAAGATGGTGATTACCCAGCAAAAGTATTTGCAATGGCAAAACGACAGTAGAAGCAGAAGAAGAGGAGGAGAAGGAGGAGAAGAAGAAATGTAGGATTCCAGTTAAGGTATGCAAGTCATTTTAAACTAATGCTTCGAATAGGCTTTACCTGAATAGATTCTCCTTTCAAGATAAATTTGGGCACCGGGGCAGGAATGTTTGACTGATAGAAGATTGTATGTGAGACACACTGCAAGAGAGGCTCCACTGGTGTCACACCTTGCAGGATCACTCCACTGCCCAAGAAGCTGTGGTCAAACTGCAGAAACACCAATCCTGGTCCTACCTGAAACACATCAAATGTTTTGTTTTCAATGTGATATGCATGCTTCAGTCAATTGTGTGGATGCATTCAAATGTACAGTTCTGTGCACAAGTATATATATATATATATATACTGTATACATACACCTTTATTTAACCAGCTAAAAACCCATTGAGATCAAGATCTCTTTTACAAGGGTGACCTGGCCAAGAGGTCAACAGCAAACGTCATTAAAACTGAGACTATACATACAATACATTTAAATACATTTTACAAATGTATGATGTCTTAAAATAAAGTGCATACACGTTAAAGGACAAATAACAAATCATAAACACAGGCTCTACTGAGTGGTCTCACACTGTTTATCAGTCAATATGGATCGAAAGCCTCCAACTGTAGTAGGCCCTGAGAGCTTTAGTTAAGTCTGTACAGAGTTCCAGGCTGTGGGGGCATAAAAACGGAATGATCTCTTCTCTAGTTCAGTTCTGACGCGAGGAACAGAAAGATGGAGAATGTCACAGGACCGTAATGCATAACGTCCTGCAGTTCTCTGTCTAAAGGTCCTTAAATAAAATGGAGCCATGCCAAGAAGGGTCTTATAAATTAAAGTCAGCCAGTGAGTGTACCTTTGTGCACTTAAGGAAGGTAACCCAGTATGACCCTATTATCATAATTACAGTTACAAGCCAGCAGTCTAAGAAGATGCATTATCAAGCTATCGATTTAATGTTGATTTACAGTGTGAGATGCTTTCAACTTTCTTGTACCTGTCTAGCAACAACGTGGAGATCCAACACCGGCCAATGGCATCCAAACACATAAAGGGAATGTTTCACCAGCATCTGAGAGCAATGACTGTTGGGAAAAAACTCTGGTGCCCACTGAGCCTTGAATTAAAACACACGCACACGTACATAGAATTGAGAAAAATACATAACTTAAAACGCAAATTCTTATATAAAAAGTGTTTCAAAGAGTGCCAAGATGTCTTAACATGTCTGTGATATGCTTCACATGTGTGATTAAGACACCAAAGTGCAAATTTAATGGCACAATGTCCTCTAGAATCAGGCTTACATATTGTAAGAATGCCAGGAAGGTGAACATGGTGGCAGAGAAAAGATGAATTAGCCGCAAATAAACATACTTTCCAATCATGTCGCACAAACTGCCAAGCTTTGCTGTTTGTGTAGCGAAGATCGACCCCGCTGACGATGCCTGGCGTGTGCAAGTGGGTCAGGTGCGAAAGGTCTGCTGCATTTTCAGGAATGTCCTGCAGAGTGACGCTGGCAACTTAATGCAAAACTCGGTTATGCATCATCACAATATCAAGTCTATAAGGAACTATAGGGGGACTTTTGCAATAAAAATTGAGACGTTTACATTTTCTTTTTTCTCAAAATGGCACATTCCACAAACTTATTTTGATTTACATGTTGGTAAGAAAATGATTCTTACATTAAGGTTGCTTTACACACAAGGTGAGCAGTAAAAGAGTTGTTGGTTTTTTTTGTTTAGTTTTTTATATATCACAAGAACGTACCTGTATGTGAGCACTGACAAAATGTTCTGTTCTTCCACGATAGACCCACTGGCCCTTGGTAATCTCCTCCTGCTCTGGAACAGTGTATTGAGGATCTTCTCCATCACAGTGAAACCAAACCAGGATCTGACCGTTAACTTCACAGCTGGGCCAGGTGTCCACCTTTGCAAAATCTGGCACTTAAAGAACAAATAGATTAAAGGCAATACCGTCGTACACCAAAGACCTTCCTTATTTTGGGGAAATCTCTCCGATTGGTGGCACACTTGGACCTGGATATATTCATCAACAATACAGAAGGCTAAAGTAACATACGCTCAAGCATTTGTTTTCTTTATTGCTTGAACAACATTATCTTATTACTTAATATTTTTCTTTGAATTCCAGAAGTGATTATAAACATGCATCTGAAATGGTCATTACCTTTTTCAGCGTACGGTATCCTTTCACATTTGCCATCGTTCCCTCGAAACTGCCATCCATGGAATGGACACTCAATGCAGTTTCCCATCACACGTCCTCCCGCCGCCAGGTTGGCACCCAAGTGTGGGCAGTAGGCATCTAACACGTAGGCCTTCCCATCCTCACCTCGGAAAACTACCAGCTTTACACCTAAGAGATGCAATTGCAGAATGAACGTTAGGCCACCGCTGACTTTGTTGCTTCAATAACCTTTTTTCACAGTAGTCATTTTGACAAAGCAACAATGTAAGATATTAGAGCAGATGGTGTTAACGATGACATTTATTTGGGTTTTAGAAAGGCACCTTCCTGAGACTTTACGCTGACATACAAATTTTGGTTATTTTTTCCCCGCCTATTGTTTTGTTACAAAATCAAACCAACATTCTTTATTCCCCTCCATATTAACAACCATTCACATTCACATCTTCAATTAAACTAAGAAACATGTTTTGCAATGATGGAGGAAGCAAGAGTACTTGGAGAAAATCCATAGAAGCATGGGGAGAACATGCAAACTTCACACAGAACGGCCGCCACCCCCACTTTCAGAACTGCAAGTCATACATACATTCATCCATCATCCGAACAATTTATCCTCACTAGGGTCATGCTGGAGCCTGTCTTCTAAATAAATAAATAAATAAATAAGGAAGGCAGAAGCCCGGACTCAATCTCACGTCCTTTGCACTGGGAGGTGGAGGTGCTAACCAGTCAACCACCATGACGCCGCATTTCAAGCATTCATCACATAAAATAACATTGTCTTTAAAATAATGTGAAAATGTGATGCTTGTAAGAAGAACTAATTTTCAGTAGTCCCTGCTAAGTCACAAAACCAGGCCAGGCCCATCCATCCATATCTTTGTTGATATTTATTTTGATTTTGTGTGGTGGCTAAACTTCAAAAATATATTTAAAATAGCACATCAAATCCGAGAGTTGTTACAGGCTAATTTGTCTTCGTCACTGTCATTAGAGTATGGGGTTTAACACTTGACACTTTACAGTGATAATGTTGCTCTGAGATTAGAACAAGATTTGTGGCTGTCCTGACTGAGGAAGCAGCATCAGATTCTAGTCAAAGTATACTGCATCACAATTTTTAGAAGTCCCTAAATAGTGTAGACTGCCACAAGGTCAAAAATTTTGCTGCTCACTAATCCAATTTTATAATCGCAAATTCTCACATGTAGATGACACATTCTTAATAAAGGAATATAAGAGCTTGTAAAGATGGGAATAAAGGAAATAAGGGTTTGAGTAAGGATGTACAAAAATGCAGTGCTTCAGAGTAAACAGGAGCCAGCTTCAAGGACGAGATAAGACCGGAGGCCAGAAGTCTGGGGGAGATTCCAGCCAGAAGCAGCCCGAAAACAACTTGGCGAAGAAAGGACGTCCAATCATAGAGAGCTAAAGTTAAAACTGCAGTAACACATAGCCAATAGAATTATGTTAGGATGTCTTTATCTTGTGTGATTTGCATATTGTGTAGTATAACTATTCACTGGGGCAACTCGGATGAGAATACGTCTGCTGGTGGCAACAGAGGCGTACAGAATTGTATTGATAGGGACCCGGGACCCCAGCTGTTTGTATTAGATTTGAATGTTAGGAATAAATCCACTCGTGTGTGAAAATGCCGGCTTCCTGATACCTTTCTATTGCAGAACGAGCATGCTATTGTTGGATGAGTGATAGTTTGGTAAGGTCACAAATTGGAGTCAGATTATTAACTTAAATTTATATTAATATAGCAATAAATTCCAACAATTATGGTGACGCCGACGTGATGCAAGAGAGGTAAAAAAGAAGTCTGGGACTTCGAGAAAACCACAAGAGTCTGGGACTCAAGGATCTGGGATCCACGTCCACACTCAGGTGACGACCTGAAAAAGCCACACGTCCGATCGGTTTTCCTCTTGGGCCCATACTCAAACAAGGTGAGCAGATTCCTTTTGTTTAAATTCTGCACATTGGCAACGCTAAATTATGAGAGGAAGGAATGTGGGACGTGTTAGTAGGGTATAAAATCTGGGATTTACCTACTCGAATAAGTTTGGAACTGTTCGTGGTTTGATACGGTTTAAAATCTGGGATTTACGTATAAAGTGTGGACATTAGTAGGGTATAAAATCTGGGATTTACCTACTAGAATAGGTCGCAACTATTCGTGGTTAGATACGGTGTAAAATCTGGGATTTACGTATCGATACGGTTTAAAATCTGGGATTTACGTATCAGTGTGGAAGCGGTGTGAATGTAAAAACTAAAATTAAACTGCAAGAGAAGAGATTAGGACACGTGCGAGTGGATTTAAGGATGGCGGAGAAGAGAAAGTGTGATGAGGGTCTCGGGTCCCCTGAAGTCTGGTCGGAGATTAATGGTCATTACGCTAAAATGGAATCACAGTTGATTAGTGGAATAGAAAGTAAGAGAGGAAAAGAAAGAGGTTGAGTACCACGGGGGATTGGCTTTTGGGTTGATTGTAGGTGTGTTATTAGCCGCTAAGTGTTGATCACACTTAAGTGAGTGCTGTTGTGTGTGTTGTGCTATCAGCGGTCTGTGTTGAACACACAAGACGTCTGCTGTGTTAAACGCCCGTTTATTGACGGTGCGTGGTGTGATATTAGCCGTCCGTGAATTTTTTACGTTCGAGGGCTGTGTGTTATAAGTCGCCGTGAAGATCCAGGATATATTTGTTGATCGCGCAAAAGGTATTTAATATCTGTTTCGTTTTCGTCTTGTTTGTGTTTGTCTGGAAAAAAAAAAAAGAAAAATATTTTTCTGGGGGGATTAATGAGAATAGTTTTGATCTGTTATATCGTAGTATCATAAGTGAGACGTCACTGACTTTATAAATATTAAAAACGACTAATTACTACATATTATGGACGAAAAAATTGACCGTAACTAAGGAGGTTTGTATAGACTTCCGGTCGAGAGTCAGAATTGGTCGCTAAGCGAACAGTGAGGTCATGATGCTGGACGCATTTCCACCACGGCGTCAACGTAAGTATGAAACTCTTTTAAATGTATGAATGCGCACGAATTGTGATAGTGGTTGGTTCTCACCGTTGTAAAATGTGGTGTGTTTGTGGAGATGATTGTGATTTTGAGAATGAGGAAACTGATGCTAAGCTAGCGGCTCTGCCAGCGTACAAGTTTTGCGCAGAAGAGGAGTTTTTGGTAAGATGCTACTGTGCGAATCTGTTTTTAAGGCTAAGGATGAGTTAGCTGCGGGCAGCCGCATCTATTAAGAAATTGGAACATAAATTGGATGAAGTGTTGACTGTGAAAGATGACCCGGGGGGAAAATTTGAACCAAGCGAGAGCTCTTGGCTTAGAAATGAATTGTTGAGTGTACGCGTTTGTTTGTTTGTTAAGCTCCATGGTGTGTTGTGGCCACGCGTTTTTTTCGTTGTTTGTTTTAAATTGTGCGCGACGTGTCTGTGTCGCAGCCGTAACGTTGCGATGGATTGTGCGCGAATAAGTCGACCTTTGAGCTATAAGTACGTGGTGAAGTTATTATTAGACGAATAAATGGTGTATTTTACAAATGAGTGCGCACTTCGGAGTGGTTTGTGTTCGTCTGTGGTTCAACAACTGAGACGACACTGAATTAAGTTGAGGAGGTTGTGTGTGAGTGTTTGTTGAGCCCAGTTGGTGAAATGTTTGGAGCATGTGTGGATTGTGTGATTTTTTTTTTCCTTGTTTGTGTGCCTGCAGGGAGTTTGTGACTGTTTGTGTGACTCTGACAATGGGAAAGGTGTGTTGTGTGATGTTCTAGCGAGATTTTAGAAATCAAAATGGCCGATGAGGAAAGTGCAGAAGTTAAGTGAATGGAAGTGTAAGTTTGTTTGAGACAGTGATTTTTAAGTGTAGGAAAGAAAGAAAAGATGGGTGGAAAGTAATTTTTTCCCTCCAAAATTCTTTGTCCTCAAAAAAAAAAAAAGGGTGAAAAAGAATGGTAAGCAGGAAATCTGCATATTTTGAAAGTAGGGGAGAATTCTGCCTTTGTCTGTGACAATTTTTAAAGCTCTTCCCCCCACGCTTGATTAGGGACTAAAGGTCTGTGAGGATGGGGGCCGTGAGCTGCTGTTTTAAGAAGGTGGTGATTTGTACTGTTGTCTGTTAAAATTAAATTAAACTAAATAAAAAGGAAAGGGGGTGTGATACGTTTAGTCCTCTCTCCCATAGTCTCCATTTGGGGGACTTGTAGTCTGTTGTGTGTGTGAATAGCAGGGGTCTTCTAGTCATAAAATCAAATTGGTCCTGTTATGCGGAAAGATAAAGAGGTCTAGATGATAACTACAGGCCACTATCCATATTATTATTATTATTATTATTATTTAAATCTGGTCTGTGTTTTTATAGTTGAATGAGTAATAAAACCAACTTTTAATATAGTTGAATAAGTAATAAAACCAAATTTTAATTGAAATAGACTTTTCATTTTAGATTTTTTGATTTCCCCTGCATCTCTGATAACTCATTCATAGGTGTGAAAATGATTTAACCTTTGTCCTTATCTGAGTCCCATTCTAGAAGTCTGAGAAATCCTGGAATTTGAGACTTCCCTCCATGTGGAGGCATAATTTAAGGTAACATGTAATGAAGAAGGAGTCTATGGTAGACATATGCGTAAATATAGTAATACTACTTGCTATAATGTAGAACATATTTAGATGAAACTACAAAATACATATTTTTTGAGAAAATTATTATTTTTTTAATTATAACAAGCATATAAATATCTTGCTATGATCTCATCTCCCTCTGTCTGTTCCGAGTGTATAAGTGTTTCAGGCAGGTTCAATCTTTGACGAGAGGTGTTGTTCTTGGGTGTCTCCAACGTGCTGGAATAACCTGGCTGTTGGGCACAGAGTGGACGGCGAACTGAACAATGGTCACTTTCGGGGGGGGAAGTGATCACACGGACTGCGAAAAGGATGGTATACTGCAAATCCGCTCGCCATGAGACTGTTCAATGACTCTTATGAATTATCTGAGCAAAATGTCCATCAACTCTTTGAGCAGACATCTCAAACTCTCATCACAGCCGTCCTGATGAAACTGTCAGCGGTCTCCAGTGACAGCTAAGGCCTGCTTTGAACTTTGCCCTGCATAAACTGCTATCAACAAGGACAGGAAGGAATATGAACTCCAGTGTGGACTCAAAGTTCGAGTCATCTGAGATCGGCCTTTGAGTCATATTTTGGTCTGTTTTGGGTACAGTTTGCACTCTGTACTGTGTCGGAAAAGGAGATGTGATCTATAGCAACGCAGTTTCGGAAATTGAGAACAGCTTATGTGAATTAGGGTAGTATAAAATTTAGTCTAATCTTTAAATACTATATTTTCCGTTGTTTGATGCTTGTTGAATTTGGCCTTCTATTTTTTCCCATTTCTCTTTTATAATTTTGGCTTCTCAGAGTGGACTCACTCAGATATGGAACACTTACGGCAAATTTGATGGTTAAATTTTTAATTTTGATTAAGCTCAACAGCACTGATCTTTGGATTCCACGGGGAATGCACAAAGGCAAAGTTCCCTGCTGTGTTTTTACAAGCCCCCACTACTCTGTAGAAGAGGTGAGGTTAGTTAGCATTTTAAGAATACTTTTTGGTTGGTGTAAAGTAGGGATTTTGTTTTGTTTTTCTGATTATAACTCGTTTCTTTTATTAGTTGAGATGGCAGATATTTGGAAGATTCGTGACCTGCAATAGATTAATGGGGTTATTTTAAATCTTTTTTTTCATCTCTTCCTGACCCTAAAGGTCCTCCGCTGCAGTATCTTAATTTACATCTGCTTAAGTTGGTTGTTTTTCTAATCTACAGAATTCAAATTTACATTACAAACTCTTGCCTCAAAGGCTTTTGTTTTTATGGCTCCTGGCTAGCTCAGCTGGAGATCTTTTTATAGTTCTGGTGTTGGCCAAATTGTCACAATTTGGTTGTTTTTTAATCTACAGGACACAAGGTGTCTGTTTTTCCTCTTTGAAGCAGCAATTTGGAAGCGGCTGCAGTTTTCACATTCAGGTCTGAAATGATCAAAATTGATCTTTATCAGATGGGGGAATGACTGGTCTGTCTGTGTATGGTTGAAAAGGAAGTCTGATGTGAGAATGATTGGTCTGTCTGATGTGAGAATGAAGTTTGGTGTGAGGAATTTACAGGCAGCGAATGAAGAGGATGGGAGTTGGAAAAATAAGTTCTACAAAGATGACAAAAGACGACCCTTATAGCAGAAATACGGTAAGTATGTTCCATCTCAGAAACAATTGAAAAGTATAATTTCTAGAGCCCATGGAATATGCCATTTAGGTGTGGAAGGAACATTGACACACCTGGGTGACAAGTTGTTAAAAATGAACTGCAGTGTTTATTTAAGGTATAAGTATAAATCTCTTCTCAGACTGTTCATGGCCCGGCCGGACATGAATAGTTCTGAGTTAAGATGATGTTGTTTTTAAATGATTTACACTGCTATAATAAGAAACCAGCGTTAAAAATACAGAAATTTGATGTACGGTAAAGAGTAACATTATGCTCAGGCATTGGAGCTGTGGATTGAGACCACAGGTAAACACCCAGGCAGCTACCCTGAAGCTGAGATGATGTTCAGGACGGCGATGCTGAACGGCCTCCCAAATGAGGTGCAAGCGATCACAAAAGTGGTGCCATTACTCACAGTTGCGCCCGGCCCCAGACTTTGTGCCTGCCAATGGTGAGCTTAAAGATTGACTGCCCGGACGGGCAGGTCAAGAGAGGGAATGTGTCGATGGCGAGAATTGGATCAAAATCGGACTCGGAAGTGTCTGAACAAAATCGACGACGATGCAAATGTTTAACTTTATTGACTATTTTGTTTGCAGGCTTGTGCTTTGTGTGGACTATGTTAGCGTTTGAACATATGGTGCGGGATGATAGAAGTGATGGAACGAAAGGAGAACGAGTGATGGTGTATCATTCCTGTAATGGAAAGGTATGGTATGAAGCAGAGCAAGATGGTGGTAAGACGCTGACACAGACACAACAACTACTGTTAAATCTGAAGTGTAAACAACCGACACAGGTGAACACTTGGGTGACAATTTTCAACTGGACTCAACAATGGCTTGATTTGTTAGATAAATTGGCCAAGGAAAGTGCAGCCAATTGGATTCGGCCTCTCCACTGACAAATATGGAAAAGCAAAAGCCCATTTTTGACATCCATGTTGCACAACAAAATTTTACCTGCCTAAAGTTACATGGGAGTGGCCCTGGGATTGGAAACATCCAGGAGTCATGGTGTAATGAAAATGTGTCTTTGCCAGCAGGAATACCTCTCGCTCGTGCTGATGTTTGGCTGTGGTGTGGAGAGAGAGTGTTGTACGATAGGCTTCCCCCCAATGCCTCAGGTAAGTGCGCCCTAGTAACGCTGATCATGCCAATTAGTGTGACAGCATTAGACATGGCTAGGATAAATTGGGAAGGAGTTAGACAGTGGGGAAGAATCCCCTTCCTTGGGAGGAAGAAAAGGGACATGCAAGAATGGTTGAATGCAGGAGACCCCACATACATAGATGCAATTGGAGTTCCGAGAGGGGTCCCTGATGAATACAAATTGGTGGATCAAGTGGCGGCAGGATGGGAGAGTATTTTTCTGTTTATTACAGTAAACAAAAATGTGGACCGGATTAATTATGTCCACTATAATGTCCAACGATTGGCGAACTTTACCACTTCGGCACTCCAGGCAGTGCACGAGCAATTAGCAGCCACGTCTCTTATGGCATTCCAAAATAGAATGAGTTTAGATATGGTGTTAGCTGAAAGAGGAGGAGTGTGTGGTATTTTTGGGGAGCAGTGTTGTACTCTGATCCCCAACAATACATCTCCTGATGGTCGCCTTACTAAGGCATTGGAGGGTCTGCGCACGCTAAGTAATAAAATGAAAGAGCATTCAGGCTATCATGGTGTTATGCGGATGTTGTTGTATTCCATGTATCAGATCATTGACTGTTAAGACAATTGAACGCACGTTGGGGCAACTACCCCCGGGTGGTCAGTATATGATGATCCCACAGAAGGACCCCCAGGAAGCGGAGACAGCTGTCGCCCTCCGGGAGTCCGGGATGTAAGTATGTGAAGGTGGTCTCAGGGACCTGCGGCCATGAGAGAGAGTGAAAGTTTTTTATAGATTTTTATTAGAAGTGAAAGTTTTATAGATTTTTATTAGAAGTGAAAGTTTTGTAGTAATTTTTTATTAGAAGTGAAGTTTTTTATAGATTTTTTATAAGAGTGAAATCTTTATTGATGTTTATTCATTTTTGATTGTTTAGTGTTTTTTTAGCTCGTGTTTAATAGATTTTTAGCTTAATGGCTAGTGTTTTTTTAGCTCGTCTTTAATAATAAAATAAGGTATGTGAGTGATGACCTCAGTCGTCTGAGGTCATGAGAGGGATTAAAGGAATATAAGAGCTTGTAAAGATGGGAATAAAGGAAATAAGGGTTTGAGTAAGGATGTACAAAAATGCAGTGCTTCAGAGTAAACAGGAGCCAGCTTCAAGGACGAGATAAGACCGGAGGCCAGAAGTCTGGGGGAGATTCCAGCCAGAAGCAGCCCGAAAACAACTTGGCGAAGAAAGGACGTCCAATCATAGAGAGCTAAAGTTAAAACTGCAGTAACACATAGCCAATAGAATTATGTTAGGATGTCTTTATCTTGTGTGATTTGCATATTGTGTAGTATAACTATTCACTGGGGCAACTCGGATGAGAATACGTCTGCTGGTGGCAACAGAGGCGTACAGAATTGTATTGATAGGGACCCGGGACCCCAGCTGTTTGTATTAGATTTGAATGTTAGGAATAAATCCACTCGTGTGTGAAAATGCCGGCTTCCTGATACCTTTCTATTGCAGAACGAGCATGCTATTGTTGGATGAGTGATAGTTTGGTAAGGTCACAAATTGGAGTCAGATTATTAACTTAAATTTATATTAATATAGCAATAAATTCCAACATTAACAAGCTTTATCCCAATGAAGTGTTTTGGCATTATACATTTATTGAATCAATGATTTAGTATATGGCTGACCTAAATACCAAAAACAAAAACTATATCAACATTTCCTCAGAGATTTCAGACATAATCCAGCTACTCTTTCCAAGTCATTTATCCCATATAGGAAATAATAACAGAAATAATCTGTTCAAAGGCATTGTTAAAATGAATCCTTTATTAACTTTACAAACAATTTGTATGTAACATTTTAACGTTACTGTTAAATGAGTGTGGGAATAAGTTGACTAAAAATAATATTACTACATGAAAGCATAACACTCATTCACCACACACATTAAGGACAAATGAACAGGGCATCATCAAATTAATGGATCTAATTTATTTCCCTACTTTTAATTAGCTAAAAAGCCAAAACAGACTTGTACAGAGAAGAATTAATTAATTGATGATGGCTGAACAGAATAAAGTTGCATTATTATGAGAAAAATGTTGTGAATTAAATTGGAAAATTAGGAAATTGTTGCAATTGTCTAAGAATAATATAATATTTAATGGGGGGGGGGTGATTATTATGACAAAGAAGTTGTCATTTTATTCATGTGTGACAACACAGGATGAAAAAATGGTCTAAATGTAGCTAATCTTTCCCATTAAGTCAATTCTGCCTCAGAGTACGAAGATCCAACATCGAAGGATCAAAAGTGACATCTTTAAATTTTCTGACATCTGCTCAGAAGGGCCATGCCCTGCTAGCTTTCACAAGTTCAACCTTACTTTATTTGGGAACTTTTGAGCCATCTTTCCCTTGACCATTCTGGTCAGTATCAATACTGTAAACTAATCGTCATGAGCTCCAAGTGGTATTAATTTTGTGACTACTCAAGACAAGTGCTAGGCTTTCACAAATGGTTGTAGCTAGACTAAGAATTACACGATTAACTCATTCACTGCCATTGACGGTTATAAACGTAAAAAAATCATTTAAACTATTTCGAGTAGTTTAACATATTTTTTCCTACTTTTGTTAACAAGGGTATGAAAACCTAGATGTTTTTATTGTACATTTAGAACAGATATAACATTTGTGATTAATTGTGAGTTAACTATTGAAAGTCATGCGATTAATTACGATTAAAAATGTTAATCGCCTGACGCCCCTAATTTTTAATAATCATCTCATCAAGAGATTAACATTTTTAATTGTAATTAATCGCATGACTTCACTAGTTAACTCTTTATTAATCACAAATTTCATATCTGTTCTAAATGTACAATAAAGTTTATTTTCTAGGTTTTCATACTCTTGTTAACAAAAGTGGGAAAAAATGTTAAACTAATAGAAATAGTTTAAATGAATTTTTGACGTTTATAGCTGTCAATGGCAGTGAATGAGTTAAGGGAGTTATGTTTCTCTGGCTACAAGCCTACACACTACATACACGTGTGAAAAGCTGTCAACAATGAGGCATTGTTAGACAAGACAATGTCACTAAGTATCCAAATTTCACAACAAACATAAACGGTTAGCATGCTTCAGTTTAATTAGTAGTGTAGGCTACGATATGAAGCGCCACAGTAAACAAATGTGTTCAATATTGTACCCGGATAACACTTTGAATCGTGATTTGCATTCTGACAGAATAAAGAAACATTAACAAAATAAAGTCAATTTGCATGCATCATTTTAAGTTATCTCAACTCAGCCATCATTGTGTAAATGCTACAAGAGCCCTTAAATTCAAACAATTTCAGTTACTTTGTACTCTAGAGATTAATCAAATCGAACCTAATTTTTATTGTGTAATCCATCGCACTACAAGTTTAGCGAGTTTTACACCGAACTGTTATGATCTAATTTGAATGCAGTTGTAGGCTACATACCAACCATGGTCACATCTCTGACGTCTCCTCTCTCCAGCGTGTGAGAATCCAGCACTCGGTACCAGCCGTTTGGGTAGACCGGGGGAAGGTCTCCCATTGTCCTGCGGCGGCGCACATCATTAGCGGTGCGCGCCTTGGAGCGGCCGTCCTCCACGATGTATCCCACATCATCCGGTGCCTTGAGCAGCTCCAATGGGCTGAAGAGCAGTTTGTACGCGGAGACCAACAAGAAGAGGGAAACACATGCTATGATGCCCACTGGAGTGCCTTGCAACAGCGTGTCCCTCCAAGTGGAGGTGTCCACGAACGAGCTTGGTGGCTCTTCCGGCTGCATGAAGAGAAGGGCGAATACCGCCAGGGCGGTCGGGGCTGCTAATCTTTTGATATACTGATTCGGACTCATGCTACTGGCTGGCTCTCTGAAAAGTGAGTGCAGGCAACAGGAACGCAAGATAGTATTTTCTTTTTTTGAATCCACCCTCTGTCTGTAAACACGCCTTAAAGCGTTTCCATAGAGCTCATTTATAAAATTACATAATTTGCCAGAAGCTAATTTTTACTTGAATGTCTTAATATAATTAAGATTTTTATTGGGAAAAATAGTTGGCCGTAAAATCTAAGAACATTTGAAGAAGCTTTTGCTCTGACTCAAGTCTCTACTGAAGAAACACTGACATGCAGGCTGAAATTTAGCGCATTTGGCCCTTACTAAAAGCCAGACAGTAAAAAGTATCATTTAAAAAAGGTATAGAGGAAAAAAACTGACAAATAACTGACACGGATATTTTCCATGCCATTTATTAGTGGACGCTTGAAGTAGTTTGCATAGCAGTTTGGACAAGGGCCCAAAGTTAGAATTAGATGTCAAAATGTCAAACATGTTACAATTGTCCCGGGGGCCCACTATTCAATGTAACCCACCAGAAAACACAAATTTCCCTCTTTTTTTAACATGTTTTTAATTATTTTTTTACAGCGTGGGCGAGTAAACTATTACTAGTAAATTACCCATGTTACCTTGCCAAGTTGCTAACTGCAAGCATTATCTAGAGCAGGGGTGCTCAAGTTCGGTCCTCGAGAGCCCCTATCCAGCCTGTTTTCCATGTTTCCCTCCTGCAGCACAGCTGAATCTAATGATCAGCTCATCAGCAAGCTTTGCAGAAGCCTGATAACGATCCTGATCATGAATCAGGTGTGTTAATGGAGAGAAACATGGAAAACAGGCTGGATAGGGATTCTCGAGGACTGAAGTTGAGCACCACTTTTCTAGAGTGACACGAAGCAGCACTTATCCTGCCAGTGATGATGATGCTATCTTTAACAGGTAGTCAGCACCAAAGTTGAAGGTTCATTCCTAATCCATATGTCATTTGAGGTACTGTAGATTCTGTATAAAGTGGAACCTAGGAGTTTGAACGTCTCGGAACTCGTACAAATCGGACTTCAACCCAAAAAATCGGAGTTAAAAAAAGCCTCGAAGTTTGAACTCACTTTTGAAATTCGAAGTATGGGAAAAAATGTTCGGAGGTTGAACAATTCGGACTTTGAACACTTTGCAGGAACGAATTATGTTAAAACTCAGAGTTACCACTGTATCTGGATACTGTACATCTGGAACGGTCGGTGTCCTCCATTCTTGCGTTCTTGATATATGTAACAAAAATAAATAAGTTCATTAATCAAGTGCGGCAATTGCATTATATGGATTGGTTATTTTTAACGTATTGGGCTATTTTTTTTTCGTGTTCAGAGCAAATGTAACACATCAGACAGGTCGAGTGTCCTTTTTTTTTTTTTTTAAATTATGGTCAGCCTAATTTAAACAATTGCTTTTTCTAATCCCTTTGTCTCGAATGCATCAGAGTGATGCCTGGTAACAGCCAAAGTGTATCCTGTAACCACAACATTAATATTCTTAGTTGGAATAGTTGGTACACACTCACAGGCCACAACATGAAATTCACTAATACCTACACTACAGAAAATGTGGCCTAAAATATGGCTCGGTTTTGATAGACACTATGTATGTAACAATAATATGTTTATTATTCGTACCTGTAGATTAACAGTGGTGTAGAACATTAATGTGTCATAATAATGATGCATTATATGATGCATAATATATTTTGATAATCTTAATTACTCCGCTGACTAGCGTATCCCAGCTCACTCGATCGGCCGTGACACATTCACATTCAATGTGTGTGAAATGAACTCATGCTGTCCAGATGGAAGTCAGGCAAGTGAACTACTAAACCATCATTGACTGATGTCAATTTGTCATTTTGTGCACTGCTAATTTGCATTTTCCGATCCATTTGGTTGGCTTTTACAAGATGATGCATATTGAATGACTTCAAAGTATCTGCGCTCGTGATTTTATTTGTATAAATCAAACGTTTTGCATCAGTGAGTGTTGTTAGATAAGGGGTTGTGAAGGGTGCTGATTCAAATTTTTTATAAAACATAACTTCAAATCCTGTTTAATGGAGGTTTCATTCATCCTTGTACTAATGCCCAGCTACTGATGTCCAGTACAGACAAATTCAGGCCAGTTCACCAGAACCTTCAGGTGTCCCCTGTTTGGATCTGTGTGTAAAGAAGACACAACATGTCACAATACGTCCATCTCAATGTCTTGTAAAATTATTTTCTGAAATACGTCCTCAATAAAAGTTTGAGTCCCACCATTTTGGCTCTGAATTATTTTCTACATACAGTATTAACCCTGAAAAAGGTTCTATATGTGCTTATCAACAAATTTCTACAAATTCAATGATTTCTTAATTCCAATTCCAGAGATAATGGCTCCAATAGGGGTCAGCGGAGTGATAAATATGTTACAACAGCTCATGGGTGTAAACCTCAGTTTTGTCGCAAGCCCATTTGTAGTTTTGTCTTACGTCAGAGGGCTGTTATGAAAGAAACCAAATAAATGTTTATTCACCTCATCAAATTATGACATATACACACACAAAGTAGTTGCCTTTGGCAGAAATGGTCAAGACAAGGTGGAACGTTTCATATGGGTGCTTTATTTTGAGACACTTTGAAACTATTTCATTGAAATACAGAAAGAAAGCAAAGGGTTAATGGCAAATTTACAACATAAGAAACCCTAAATAATTACCTACACACACTTTAATGCATAAAAATATGAACACTTTCAAAAATAAATCATGCACATGCACAACTAATTTTAACTAAGCAAAAACATACATTTTAAACTTAATGAAACAGAAAACAAACAGCACACATCAACAAAGAACACAACTTAAGACAAAAAAGACGTACCAAGGGTGCTAAACGTTTGGAAACAATTACTTGACAGATGAGTCCACATCCTATTGAAACAAATGCCTGAACAGACGCCCAACAACAGCAATACTCATGAAAAACATTGTTAAAAGCAAACTAACATGAAAAAATAATTGAGATCTGAACAACAGCACCACACGGCGCAGCACATAACGTTCGACGTGCCAACCAAGTGTTGCAGACGGTGAGGAAAATAAGCAGGTGAAATCTTTCAACCTTAATTGCCTCCTCACCTCAACAACACTTGGCTGACGGCGTGCGACTGCCACTTAGCGGCTATTTTACACATTGCCGTCATTTACAAACAAGCTGATGATTTACTAGTTTTGAAATCACAAGGGTAATAGTTTGTTCAATTTTGAAATTACTGTAAAATGGGTGACAAAAAATTATTGCAAAATCTCAACATTATTTATTGCACATGACATTTTGAAATGTTGGTAGATTTTAGCAGGGATTCATGGTTGACAAATGATTTGAATGATCTGGCGGGCCACATCTGGCCGCAGGGCCTTGGTTTTACACCTGTGCACAGTCATCATTTTATAGTACACAGATTGCCAACTTCCTCGATTCAAGCGGTAGACTCCCGAATGACAAGCCAATCTCCCGCTTGTCTCCCGGTCAGTGATGTCTCCCGATTTTACAGCGAAGTAAACAGTTTACATTACGGGTAATATTTGACATATTGTCTGGCAACACGCCACCAATGCGGAGAGAAGGCCAACGTCAAAATAAAGCTTACCTTATCAAATAAGTGGAGCGCAAAGCCTTGGGACACTTTTATTTTGAAGTTGTTCCAGGTAGCTTGTCGCCTGTCCCGGGCAGGGTTTTTATAGTTTTTGAATTTTCATTTTAGTTAATTTTTATTTCGTTTTGAGTTTTTTTTTTTTTTTTTACATTTATCCTATGCATCCATCCATCCATTTTCTTAAAAACGTATTCCTCACAATGGTCACGGGGGTGCTTGCTGGAGCCGAAGCCAACTGGCTTCAGGCAGTAGGCAGGGTACACCGAACTAGTTGCCAGCCAATCGCAGGGTACACCGAGACAAACAACCATCCACACTCACAATCACACCTAGGGACAATTTAGAGTGTTCAATTAACCTGCCACGCATGTTTTTAGAAAGTGGGAGGAAGTGGGAGTGGGATTGTTTTTTTGAATTTTAGTTTTAGTTTTTTCATTATGTTAACTAGAATAACCTTGGTCCCGGTGCAACAGATGACTTGACTCGTCTTGAAGAATGTGTGTCCACCGTTCATATGGGGTAGATGCCACGGACTTCCGACTTCCGTAAGTCACACACCCACGCCGTTCCCGGCCACTGCTGAGACACAACAGTCCGCGTCCCAACACTCGCACCCCCACCCCTGTGCCCCACAACCATCTCAATTCTCTGAAATGCTTCTGAGAACTGAGACAGACACACTACACACTTACACTCATCGACGGGAATACACAGCTGAGGGGCACAAGGGCGGAAGCAGCGCAAGCACCGGGACGCGGCCCACACGTCGCAAACAGGAACCGGTACCAGCGCAAGTGTGTGACACCCGGAAGTCGGAAGTCCCGCCTCCTCCGTGGCAAATACCCCATTGCTGGCATAAACAATTGTGACCGACGTCAGCAACACAACTTCGTCCTCTCCGAACATCCGGACATTTCTGATACTTCCCCAATGCAATGCAATGCAAATGCTTCCTTAATACGGTGAAAACAAACAGGCGCATTGTATTGCTTTTTCCTGTGACTATCATTTGAACCACACAGATTGTTAAAGTAGTCAAACAACATTTCATCACATTTTAAAATTCAAATAATTCTCACAAATGAAATTACAACAATCCAAAATCCAATGCTTTTTAATGAGTGGGGAGATTTTACCAAATTGTCGCCATTTTGACTCATGACATAATCTTGGAATTGTCAATTAAAGGGGCTTAAAAAAAAGACTTAATTACACAGGCATTTTATTGCACAGTGCCCGTTGTCAGCGTTTAGGGCGGCTAACATTGTTAGCACGCTAACACGTGCTAGCGGCTGCAGCGAGAGCCATCGGATTACTATTCAAAGTAAGTAAAGGCAGTTTAATCGACGTAACTGACTGCACACTGCAGTTGCCGTTCCTGGTGATCAGTTTGTCAAACCGGGCTTACTCAACTGTGTAGTTGTAGTCAACAAAATCACAACTGAGGTTCTGATGTCCCTTTGTCTCACAGACCAAAAACTACTCAACTCAACTTTATTTATAAAGCACTTTGAAACAACCATCACTGAATACAAAAAACTGTACATTAGTAGTTCTCAATAATAGGGGCCCTATCCAGCCTGATTTATATGTCTCCTTCAGCCAACACAGGTGAGGATCGTTATCAGGCGTCTCCAGAGCTGGCTAATTAGCTGATCATTTCAATCACCTGTGTTGGCTAAGGGAGACATGGAAAATTGGCTGGATAGGGGTGCCCGAGACGTACGTACAGTAGGTAAATAAGTAAATAAAATGAATATCAATAAATGAATAATCAAAAATACAGCAGGCACCATAAAAAACTTTAACAATGGCGAATCTGATGCAAATGTGTTTTAATCCTTATTTTTCACAACCAAAGTTGGCAAGTATGTCGTTCAGTCTGGTTTTTAGTATGACTCTTTAAGTATGCCATCCATTAATTCAGAAACAAGTTTCTATTTTTTGGTAAACCCTTAAATACATTTTATATCAATTGAAAAATATTTATTTCCCAAACTTTTATTTTGTAGCACATCACCGGATGTATATAGTTGGACGTGATACGCTGCACTGATGAACAATGTTGTCAGGAGATGTCGACTTGAGTGTACAACAAAAATGTAAAGGAACTAAATAAATATGGTTCCTATTCATCCAAATGCAGTTTAAAGATTTTTTTTAATCTCCAAATAAATTTTGACTCTTGCATTAAACATGTTAATTTGCTCTTTGATTTTTGTTCGTGACACGAGATTTGTCCAAATGGAGTTGCCGTAGCCTTGACGTGACAGAAAAGGACCATTTCAGGTTGCTTGACGTTGCCACACGCGCTTCACTAAACAATTCATCCTGAATTTGTATTGAACGAACTTAAACATCCGTCACTACTTTATTGAAGTCAAACATAATTGCTACATTTCGTGTCCGGTTACATTCGTGTCAGACAGTGCTCGTCGAAATCTCTCGGTCCTGTTTAGCTTAGCTTGCTAGCCGCCAAAAAGAAGACACTTTTGTTATCAACAAGTTGGCTCAGCAGACATCAAGTGTGAGCATAAAGTGCCGTGAATAGCGTGTGAAAATGTACGCAATAACGAAAGTCAAGTACGAAGAGGAACTTTGTGGAGCACAAGAGGAGAACGAGCGACAACGTCAACTGCTGGACGCTGTTTGCAAGCAGCCTCGAGTTGTGTTGAACAGAGCAGGTTTGTCACTTGTTTAATCAATGCTTTTCAACAACATTATTGTATTTACTCAACGGATTCTTTATCCGGCCACTTTCTGACGTTACGTTTACAGTTTTCTCACTCGCATTGGTACATTTCACTGATCAGAATGGGGGTTATGCGCTAACCGCGGAGGCGTTCGGCAAAACTGATTAGAATGACTCTCTGGAAAATTGCACTTTTTTTTAAACTCACGATCGCCACGAGACTTGCCAAAAATGACCGTGTCCGATGTCCATCAACTGAGCAACACTGAAATAGGGGTTCCGTCAGTGCCAAAAAAAGATTTCATGCTTACTGTCGCTTCATGTCTACTGGGCGTGTTTACATGACATTTTCTTGCGGTGAGACATCCGGGCATTTATGACGTCACCAGAAACAGGCAACGGAAAAGACGGAAACTTGAAATGATGTCTGATGTTCCAATGCTGTGATTGTTAAAAGCAGAGTTTCAAATCATAATAATAATATTAATCACTATATATATATATATATTATATATATGTCTCACAACATGAGTTCACAACATTTTTGCATTAGTTCATTAGATTTTACATGCAAAATGGTTGAACAAGTTGTTATAATACATCAAGCATATAATTCTATACATTACCATGAGCATTTTTTTTCCAAATCTTGACTTACGGTATACTAATCAATTAACTTGTGTGATGAATAAAGTCAACCAAATAACCAATGATCAACCGTTTTTCTGAATCTGATATTTTGATTCCTAATAATCTTTTCTTTTCTTTTCATAAGTCTAATCGATGAAATGCTTACTGGCCAGCATCTTAGTAGCGTACACAGTGTCATAGTTGCCACCGTTAATGGTGGACGCTGGATTTACACTACTCACAAAAACGTATATTATTTGGCTTTCTGGTGAAATTTCTGAAAAATGTAACGTAAGTTGATGCTACAGTGGTATAATATAATGGAGGTAGGACATTTAAGTAGAGAATTCACTGGTGATTTCCTCATCTCAAACAATTAATTGAAACGTTGAAAAGTTATTAGCAATGGTGGATGGGTACACCACAACAACAACAATTCAATGTCTCAATAACTCGTCATGTGCCCTTGAGCATCAATTACAGCTTGACAAAATCTCATGCTGTTCACAAATCGACTCATTGTCTGCTCAGGCATGGCATCCCACTCTTCTTGACGGGAAGCCCTCAGGTCATTGAGCTTCTGGGGTGCAGAGTTTCCAGCCTCTACTCATCTGATCCCACAGGTTTTCAGTAGGATTCAGGTCTGGAAAAAGTGCAGGTCATGCCATTTGAGGTACACCAGTCTCCAACAGCCATTCCCTGATGATGCCACCTCCATGAGCTGGAGCATTGTGAATTTTACCATTAAGCTTCTCGTTACAGAACAGCTACTTGTGCAAAAAGTATTGAAACATTTAACAGTTGGATATGTGCATTCAAAAGCTTAGAGGTCACATTAAGTTCACCTGTAAAGGTTTGAATGCATTTTATGCTCGTCTTGAAATTTCACCCGAAAGCCAAATATCCCTTACTTTTTGTGACATATTTTTTCAATCAGTGTGGGTTACAAAATTTTGTTATGTGATTTCTACAAAATACAACAATACAGACAATCCGTAACATTGGCCAGCTTTGTTATTATTTCACTCATGTGACCCATCTGATAATCTTAAATATAAAATACACAACATCAAAGTCACAGCAATCTGACTATATCAAATCATGTGTATCTTGTGTCCCGTAGACATCAGTAAAATATGTCGTTGTCCTGAGCGCCTGCAGCCACAGTTCCCTAGAATAAAAAAAGAGGAGGAAGACTTGGAGCCTCTTCAAGTTAAAGAAGAAGAGCAGCCACAGTCTCCCATCATAAAAAAAGAGAACGTGCCACCATGTATTAAAGAGGAGGTGGATTTCACAGAGTTGCCCATGACCAGTGTCCATTTGAAGACTGAGGGTGAAGGTCATCATGAAGAAAACAAATGGACGGAGCCTCCAAGCAGCTGCTCAAGACAAGAAATGAAAACAGAGGGTGATGAAGACCACCGTGGAAGATCACAAGCAGACAGCTGGTTAGCTCCAATGTCAGATGGTGACGACTCGTCACTCTCTCCTCACAGTGATGACGACGAACATTCTGAAGGTGATATGGCATCTCACACTGACAACAAACGTTGGAAATGTTCTCAGTGTGGAAAAACTTTTGGCTACAAGTGTAACTTGAGAAGACATGTGATTGGCCACATTGGTGAGAAACATTTTGCCTGCTCAGTTTGTGGTAAAAAATTTGCTGTGAATGCACAATTAAAACAACATACAAGAACCCACACTGGCGAGAAACCTTTTACCTGCTCAGTTTGTGGTAAAAAATTTGCTGTGAATGCACAATTAAAACAACACACACGAACCCACACTGGTGAGAAAACTTTTGCCTGCTCAGTTTGTGGACGAAGTTTCTCTGAGAAGGGAAGCCTAAAAAGACACACTAGAACCCACAATGGTGAGAAACCTTTTTCCTGCTCAATTTGTGGCCAGAGTTTCTCGCAGAAGGGAAACTTAAAACAACACACAATAACTCACACTGGTGAGAAACCCTTTGCCTGCTCAGTTTGTGGCCAGAGTTTCTCCCGGAAGGTACTCTTTAAAGAACACACAAGAACCCACACTGGTGAGAAACCTTTTGCCTGCTCAGTTTGTGGCCAGACTTTCTCTCAGAAGGGAATTTTAAAAAGACACACAAGAACCCACACTGGTGACAAACCTTTTACCTGCTCAGTTTGTGGCCAGAGTTTCACTCAGAAGGGACACTTAAAAAAACACACAAGAACCCACACTGGTGAGAAACCTTTTCCCTGCTCAGTTTGTGGCCGGAGTTTCTCTGTGAATGAAAGCTTAAAAGTACACACAAGAACCCACACTGGTGAGAAACCTTTTGCCTGCTCAGTTTGTGGCCAGAGTTTCTCTCACAAGGGAAGCTTAAAACAACACACAAGAACCCACACTGGTGAGAAACATTTTGCCAGCCCAATTTGTGGCCAACGATTCCCAAGTAAGGCTAAAGGTAAGAGGCACAAGTGTGCTGGTGAGAATAGCAGTGATTAATAAAGCTTGATATCTCATGTTTGAATTTAAATTCAAAAGATGGTGCAGAAATTTACTGCTAAATGAACGAATTATATGTTTGTGTATTGTGTATTGTATGCGTCTTGACTCACCCTATTTTAAAATTTAATTTGTGTTTAAAACTGAATGATTGATTGAAATTGATTTTGGAGAAACTTTGATTCTTTGTGGTGAGATGAAATAGTGTACCGTGTACAGTGATTCTGAATAAAGTACTGCTCTTCAAATGCCTTTTTCTCTATGATGTGCACACACTCAAGACTGAAAAGGTGGGCGCTTTCAAACCGCCATGCCAGTTGAGTTGGGGTTGGGGGCGGGATAATAAGTGTGAGAGTTATTACCACCTCTGCTGTTACACTAGCGCAGGGCCCCTTTGGAATCGAGGTTTATCTCAGGGCACAATTATGACGGTGAAACCAAATAAATGTTTATTTGTCTCATCAAATTAATACACATACCCAACAAGATGATGGATTACTAGTTTTGAAATCAAGGATAATAGTTTGTTCAATTATTCAAATTACTGTAAACTGTGTAACAACAAATGATTGCAAAATCTTCACATTATTTATTATACATGACATTTTGGTCCAGATTTTTGCAGAGATCAAGTTGACAAATGATGTGGCGGACCGCCGGGTCTTGCTTTTGTCCCTCTGCCTAGTGGGTGAACCCAAACAGGTTAAACAGTGTGTCTTTTTTTCAGCTGCCTTCAATGGGCATCATTGAGCTGTACCGATTTTCTGCTTCATCTCTGCTTTTGTCCATTGACATTTATTTATTTCATGCTGCAGACGCTCTGCCAGGACGTTATTCAAATGAGGGGGTTAGACTCTGCCGTTGTAAACTGCCTTTCATTGGTCGAGCGAGCGGCTTGTTGAACAAGGAAGTCTCGTCGGCTTGCCCAACAAAGGCTCTTCTTCCTCAGGAAGTTTAATAGGACTGGACTCTCACCTCAGTTCCTAAAAAAAACTTCTACAGAGCCACAATAGTGAGCATCCTCTGTTTTAGTGCAACAGTGTGGTATGGGAGCTGCACTGAAAAGGACAAGAAGGACTTATCCCGGGTAGTGAAAACAGGACAGAGAATTGTGGGCAGTCCTATCCCACCACTGGACTCTATATATGACGGCAGGATGCGGAGGAGGGCTAGTCGCATAGCTGCAGACCCCACCCACCCGGGACACAAACTATTTGTACCTCTTCCCTCCGGAAAGATCTACGTTCCTACCCTCACCTATGGTCACAAGCTGTGGGTCGTGACCGAAAAGAACAAGATCCCGGATACAAGCGGCCAAAATGAGTTTCCTCTGTAGGGTGTTCGGGCTCTCCCTTAGAGATAGGGTGAGAAGCTTGGTCATATAGGAGGGACTCAGAGTTGAGAGGAGCCAGTTGAGGTGGCTCGGGCATCTGGTTCGGATGCCTCCTGGACGCCTCCCTGGAGAGGTGTTCTGGGCATGTCCCACCGGCGGGAGGCCCCGGCGACGACCCAGGACACGCTGGACAAACTATGTCTCTCGGCTGGCCTTGGGATCCCGCCGGTGGAGCTGGTTGAAGTGGCTGGGGAGAAGGACGTCTCGGCTTCCCTCCTAAAGCTGCTGCCCCCGCGACCCGACCTCGGATAAGCAGCAGAAGATGGATGGATAAACTACTAACTGAAGAATGAGGATAAATATTCCCACAAAGCTTCATGATGGAGCGGCCTACATGAACATCTCGCTATAGTCGGGTGCCTCACATGGAGGGAAAGAGAGGGTTTGAGAACGAGCGCTTCATGACTCACCTGGAAGCCGCGCAAGGAGAAACAAAGATGGACAAACTACCTTCATCAATTTGATGTTGCTATAGTTAAATTGTCTCACCGAATGTATAAGCTTTGTATCTCCTCTGTAGAACCGACTCACTGGAAAACATTTTCAAAGCTGAACATAATGGCGCACCACAGACTTGGCAAGAGGACCTATCCCTTCGTCTTTAAAAAGTCACTACTACGGATGACATTTCCATCTTGAAAAGCAACAGCTCTGAGCTATTGAATCAAACCGATTACAAAAGTCTATGTTAACACGAGGTTATTTTCTCCTGGTCTCCTGGTAGCTTAGAATAAAAGGAAACCGGAAGCTTGTACGCTTCCATATTTTTCAGGAATGCGTCATGAGCTGCCGTGCATAAGGTTTATTGGCCGTTTAGAGTTTTTGTTGCAAGCGTTTTCCATTCCGTACTTTGTCCTCTTGCCTTTACAAGCACTTTCTGTTGATTTCTGTTTTTTTGGCTCTTTGTTGCCAGCGACTTTTGTTGTACTTTGCCGTACTCTGTTTTTGTAATAAATCTCTTTTGAGTCATTTTTCTCTTGTCTATGTTTTTGGGATCCCTTTTTTTACTGGCTCATAACAGAATAATACGACCATGGATCCTGTAGACACTAACAAGGTTAGACAAGCTTTGGCCAGCCAATGACGATGGGTGGGTGAGCATGAGTTCGTGGCTGAAGCGAGAGCCATCCGATTACTTTTCGAAGTAAGTAAAGGCAGTTTAATCGACGTAACTGACTACACACTTTTGCAGTAGCCGTTCCTGTGATCTGTTTAACAAGCCGGGCTTACTCAATTGTGTGGTTGTAGTCAGCAAAACACAACTGTGGTTCTGACGTCACAAAAACTACTCAACTTCATTTATAAATCACTTTAGAACAGCCATCACTGCATACCAAATACTGTACACATCAGTGGCACTCAACCCTGGTCCTCTGGGACCTCTATCCAGCCTGTTTTCTATGTCTCCTTCAGGCAACACAGGTGAGTAAAATACAGCAGGCACCATCAAACACAAAAAACAATGGTGAGTCTGATGCTGAGTCAAAGAACAAATGTGTTTTAAGAGAGGTTTTAAAAGTGGATATAGAGGGAGGTTGCAATATATTTAACGGAAGGTCATTCCAACATGTATGGGGAGAGAGTTGTCTAAAATCTCACTAATGTTTCTGGAGAAGAAAATAATGTGCTACAAAGCACTATTTAAATTTAAATATGTTTATAATGTCTTCTGTATCCATGATTGTTCTTTCACCAAGCAAAAATATCTTATTATTTTCCAAATATTTATTCAATAGAATTTTCTGTATGATATTAGAATACCAAAATATTCGATAGCTCCAGCACTAGAGGGGACTGCAACGGGCAGCACTATACTGGTTTATGCATAGCATAGATAAATAATGAAAGAGATGACCATACACCTGACACTTGGAGAGGACTGGCCATCGGGAATTTCATGAGTTTCCCAGATGCACAGCCCAGTCGATTTTCCGGCCAATGGCCATTCGCCCTAGTCGATAAATATTAATCGGCACATGTCACCGGCTGCTGTGCCCTTCCCACGGCGATGAGTCGCAAATAATAATGGATGGATGTCAGTCGAACAACACTCTCTCTCCCCACCCCCAACCAAAGCAAGAGGGCCGATCGTCATGCTGATTGGGGGGGTGTCCCTATTTTTCACAACCAAAGTTGACAAGTATGTCGTTCGTTCAGTCTAGTTACATTTAGTATGACTCACTCTGCAAATACATTTTAAAAAGTATGCCATCCATCAATACAGAAACAAGTTTAAATTTTGGGGGTAAACCCCTCAATAATTTTAAAGTATATATCCATTGAAAAATATTTATTTTCCAAACTCTGATTCTGTAGCACAGTGGTGTCCAAACTCGGTCCTCGGGGGCCGGTAGTCCTGCAGGTTTTGGAGGTTTCCCTGCTCCAACGCACCTGTTTCAATCAACAGGATTGTTATCAGGCTTAGTAGAGCTTGCTGATGAGCTTCAGCTGTGTTGGAGGAGAGAAATATCCAAAACCTGCGGGACTACCGGCCCCCGAGGACCGAGTTTGGACACCACTGCTGAGTGTAGCACATCACCGGATGTAGAGAGATGAACGTGATACGCTGCACAGATGAACAATGTTGTCAGGAAATGTCGACTCGAGTGTACAACAACAATGTATAGGATTAAACATGGTTCTAATTCGTCAAAATGCAGTTTGAAGATTTGGTTTTTATTTTGCGTCTTGCATTAAACGTGTTAATTTTGATTATTTTTTTCTTGACACGAGATTTGTCCAAATGGTGTTGCCGTAGCTTTGACGTGACAGAAAAATACCATTTCAGGTTGCTTGACGTTGCCACACGCGCTACACTAAACAATTCATCCTGAGTTTGTATTGAACGAACTTAAACATCCGTCACTACTTTATTGAAGTCAAACATAATTGCTACATTTCGTGTCCGGTTACATTCGTGTCAGACAGTGCTCGTCAAAATCTCTCGGTCCCGTTTAGCTTAGCTTACCTTATTTTAGCTTAGCTTGCTAGCCGCCAAAAAGAAGACGCTTTTGTTATCAACAAGTAGGCTCAGCAGACATCAAGTGTGAGCATAAAGTGCCGTGAATAGCGTGTGAAAATGTACGCAATAACGAAAGTCAAGTACGAAGAGAAGCTTTGTGGAGCACAAGAGGAGAACGAGCGACAACGTCAACTGCTGGACACTGTTTGCAAGCAGCCTCGAGTTGTGTTGAACAGAGCAGGTTTGTCACTTGTTTAATCAATGCTTTTCAGCAACATTATTGTACAGTATTTACTCAACGGATTCTTTATCCGGCCACTTTCTGACGTTACGTTTACAGTTTTCTCAGTCGCTTTGGTACATTTCTCAGGTCAGAATGGGGGTTATGCGCTAACCCTGGAAGCGTTCCGGTCAACAGGTTAGAATGACTCAATACCTGGCTGCGCTTCACTCGGCCTCGGCAGTTTATTATTATTATTATTATTATTATTATTATTATTATTATTAATTTATTAATTTATTTATTTATTTATTTATTTATTAATTAATTAATTAATTAATTAATTAATTAATTAATTGGAAGAAATCCTGTCTGTCCGTGCAGTTGCACACCGGCGGTATCCATGCCGGCTCATCAAGCGTGTATGTACATCTGGACATCTGCCGTAGTCGCGGATGACAAGCTTTGTACACGGCGACACTTTCTATCCGATTGTTCATATAAAATAAACATATCTTCCATACTTTGGACATTAAACTTGCTAGAGCACGTTGTAATTCTTGTCTGCTTCTCCATTCAATTTTCCTCCCAAAAGCAAAGCGCAAAGCGGCAGCACGGTGGCTGACTGGGGCAGCACGGTGGCTGACTGGGGCAGCACGGTGGCTGACTGGGGCAGCACGGTGGCTGACTGGGGCAGCACGGTGGCTGACTGGGGCAGCACGGTGGCTGACTGGTTAGCACGTCCGCCTCCCAGTGCTGAGGACGTGAGATCGAGTCCGGGCTTCGGCCTTCCTGGGTGGAGTTTGCATGTTCTCCCCGTGCTTGCGTGGGTTTTCACCGGGTACTCCGGTTTCCTCCCACATTCCAAAGACATGCATGGCAGGTTAATCGAACACTCCAAATTGTCCATAGGTGTGATTGTGAGTATGGTTGTTTGTCTCTGTGTGCCCTGTGATTGGCTGGCAACCAGTTCAGGGTGTACCCTGCCTACTGCCCGAAGCCAGCTGGGATAGGCTCCAGCACCCCCGCGACCCTTGTGAGGAAAAGCGGTCAAGAAAATGGATGGATGGATGGATGGAAAGCAAAGCGCTACCTGACGTCACATAACTGCGACGAGTCTCGCGTGACTTTTTTCCCCCCACCCATGCACAAACAAACACGGTTTTCCGGGATCTATCTATCTATCTATCTATCTATCTATCTATCCATCCATCCATCCATCCATCCATCCATCCATCCATCCACTATATCGTATTTATTTATTTAGTTATTTATAGGCTGCCCGGGTCCCTATCACCCACAAATAGCAGGGACGCACTTTATAGTAATAAATATTGTAGCGATTTTTTCTTCATGAGCATACTTGGTATTAGAGTAATCAAGTTACATTACTTTAATATAATGGTACTTGGATTACGTTACTAACAATATGTTTTAGTAGGTAACTTGTAACTCATGGAATACATTTTAAAAGTAACCCTCCTAACCCTGGTCACAACAGACTGACTTTAACAAACCATGTGTGTCTTCTGTCCCGCAGACATCGGTGAAAAATATATTTGTTCTGAGTGGCAGGAGCCGGAGTTTCCTGGTGTTGAAGAGGAGACTGACTTCGAGCCTTTTCGTGAAGAGCAGCTGCAGCCTCCCAACATAAAAAAAGAGGAGCAGCTGCCACCTTACATCAAAGAGGAGGATTTCACAGAGTTGCCTGTGACTGGTGTCCATTTGAAAACTGAGGATGAATGTCAATATGAAGAGAGCAAAGGGGCGGAGCCTCCAAGCAGCAGCTCAAGACAACAAATAACAGCAGGTGACCACCGTGGAGGATCACAAGAAGACACCTGGTTAGCTCCAATATCAGATGGTGATGACTCTCTACACTCCGCTCACACTGATGACGATGAACACAGTCAACACCAAACTTGTGGTGACAAGAATACATTGAAAACACATATGATTGGCCACACTGGTGACAAACGTTTTGCCTGCTCAGTTTGTGGCCGAAGTTTCTCCCATAAGGGAAACTTAAAACAACACACAAGAACCCACACTAGGAAGAAAACTTTTGCATGCTCAGTTTGTGGTAAAACATTTGCTGGGAATGAAAGCTTAAGAACACACACAAGAACCCACACTGGTGACAAACCTTTTGCCTGCTCAGTTTGTGGTCAAAATTTTGCTCAGAAGGAAACCTTAAAAAGACACACAAGAACCCACACTGGAGAGAAGCCTTTTTCTTGCTCCGTTTGTGGCCAGAGTTTCTCTCTGAAGGGAAACTTAAAACAACACACAAGAACTCACACTGGTGAGAAGCCTTTTTCCTGCTCAGTTTGTGGTAAAATATTTGCTGTGAATGTACACTTAAAAATACACACAAGAACCCACACTGGTGAGAAACCTTTTGCCTGCTCAGTTTGTGGTAAAATATTTGCTGTGAATGCAAGCTTAAAAAGACACACAAGAACCCACACTGGTGAGAAACCTTTTGCCTGCTCAGTTTGTGGTCGAAGTTTCTCTGAGAAGGGAAAGTTAAAACAACACACACAAACCCACACTGGTGAGAAACCTTTTGCCTGCTCAGTTTGTGGCCAGTGTTTCTCTCAGCATGGAAGCTTAAAAAAACACACAAGAACCCACACTGGTGAGAAACCTTTTGCCTGCACAATTTGTGGTCAAAGATTCTCCAGAAAGGACAATGCTAAGAAGCACAAGTGTGCTGGTGAGAATAGTAGGGAATCCAGGGATCAATGAAGCTTGATATGATGTAATTTCTTAATTTATATTTCAAAGATGGTGTAGGAATGACATCTATTGCTAAATGAGTTACCGATCTGTGAACTTGTAATACTGAATTGTATATATGTCTTGAATTTACTTACCCTATTTATTTTGTTGTATTTGTATTCAAAATGTTCCATCAACCTGCCAAATAACAGCAGTTCAATTAATGTATTGTGTCACTGTCTAGAGCAAACTAGCAATTGGATAAACCAAAAATTTCTTCAGCTAAACCAAAACAAAAACAGAGGCAGTTGTTTTTGGTAATAAAGATAAGAGTGGATGTTGTTGGAACACCTTGAGTCATTGTCTTTAGAAACTAGACCAAGTTTGAAATCTTGGGGCACTGACTCAGACTCAGACCTGACTTTCAGCAATCATATCAAATTAATCACTAAAACAGCGTTTTGCCAGCTGAAAAAAACCCATCCAGACTGAAGGACTGCATGCTCCAAGCAGACCAAGAGAAGCTTATCCATGCTTTTATTTCCAACAGACTCTATTATTGCACCGGTCTTTTGACTGAACTCTCCCAAAAGAGCATCAGACAGTTGTAGCTCAGACAGTTGCAGCTCATTCAGAGCGCTGGAGCTCGGGTCCTGACCAAAACAAAGAGATAACAAGTTCACAACATATCACTCCCGTCGTTAAAGCCTTTACACTGGCCCCCAGTCAGCTGTAGAATAGATTTCATAATTCTGCTACTGGGCAATAAATCACTGAATGATTTGGGTCCTGAATACATTAAAGAAATGCTGATTGAATACTCTTGTTACTCTTGTTAACAAAAGTGGGGAAAGAGTTAAACTAATAGAAATAGTTCAAATGAATTTTTGACGTCTATAGCCATCAATGGCAGTGAATGAGTTAAAAAGAACCGTTCAAAAGATCTGTTCATGGAATCGTCTACGCAACCGCGATCACCAAATGATTCCTGAGTGCAGCCCCTGCTGCTGCTCACCGCTCCCTCGGGATAGGTCAAATGCGGAGAACGAATTTCGCCCCACTTAGTTGGGTGTGACAATCAGTGGTACTTTAACGTCATAACTTTTTATTTAGGTGTAAATAAATAACGCGTCACATGCAATTGAAAACAAGTTTTAGGATAACACTCTGTGGCGATATAGTGCAATAATACACAAACAATAAAGCATTTTTAGGGTAACTCAACCGACTCCAAATCTTTCTCCACAGAACACGAGAATTGCAAACTGAGCACACAACATAACATAGAACCGTGCATTCGAACAAGACAAAAGGAAAATAATGCAAAACAAAAAATAGGTCGAATCAGACATATATATATATATATATATAGCACAAACTATGTTAAGTCCGTCTGTACGTCGGGCTTTGTTTAGTCTGTATTCCGTTTTCGGCCTAATTTGTACTGGTAAGGTTCCTTTTATTAACCCAAAATCTGTAGGCCCTTTAGACCATAACTTCTATGGCACTTCCTTCAAAAAATCTTCCTCATCCTCAGTAAGCAATACGTCTCATTGATGCTGAGAATGCAGGTGTATGCCTTCCTGTACCTGAATTGTCCAAAACACTGCCTTTCTTTTTAATCCTGTTGAGGCACTCATTTCTGTATAGGTTGAAAGGGTAACCCAATCAGTTGCTCTCTCACCTTATTCAACTACTCTCCCTAAGTCTTTCCAGCGTTGATGTTTATCTTTGTACAAAGAGATGTGGGGTGGAGTCCACATTCTAAACAATATTTCTGTCTCTTCTCTTAAAGTCACTCCTACAACTGCTTTCCTTTCTGTTTCAGTGTACAAATAAGTCACAGTGACTCTAGCAGGTGTTATTTTTGCCAAGTTTTCTCTCATACTCCACATTTGGGCCAAGTGTGCCTTTGTACCAGAGTGTAACGTGCAAATCATTCTCTGACATTTCAACTCGTAGTTTGGCAATCTCCTTCCTCCCTTCAGTCATTAATGCTGTTGCTGTTTCATGTGGTGGTTTATTTGGAAGGTCAAGGGTGTAACAACAAAAAAGGTTGACCTGTGTTGGACTGCCTCCTTTCTGTAAATCAGCTTTTCGTTTTACTGCAATGTGTCCTGCAGCTGTCGGTACTAATGCTAATCCTAGCAAAAGCAAACCATCTCGACCCAGGTTGTGATTCTACTACTTTGGACATTTTTCCACTTGCAGATCTGACTGCAACACAATGCTCACTTGTTCTAGCATTTGGAATTTAGTTCTACATGCACCTGTGTCACATAAAAAAAGTAATTGGTTTCCCATTTACCAATAGAGTTGTTTCAGGTTTTGTTTCATCCAATGCCAATAATTCTTATAAATTTAAGAGGACCTCTTCCTCCAAAAATTCATCTGTTTCCCGAATAGCCCCCAAATGCTGTTTAGGCCTAGTCTAGTCATGCTGAAGGTTGCTTCTTCTCAGGGCAATCTCTCGCTATATGGCCTTCCTTACCGCAACACCAGCAGTCTGATGTGTTTTGTCTATATGCTCCTCTTCCTATTCCTCTTCCTCTTTGTCCTCTTCCACCTAGGTATAAAACTTCCTGTCCTTCATCTTGATAAAAGGTGTCTGCAGACTTCTGTTTCTTTATATCTTTTATATTTTTTTCAGCATGTAGGGCGTGATTTACAAACTCCTCCAAGGTGCCTGTAGGCAGGGCAATATGATGTTTGTTAATCCAACTCTGAATTGGGTCTTTTAAACCTGCATGAAGAGCATTTTTCAACTGCTGTTGAAATAGCCCATTTACATCTCCATCTTCCTGCAGACCGCTGTGAGTCTTAAATACAGTTGTCATTCTCACTCTGTATTCCTCAAAAGGCTCCTCATCTTTTTGTTTTACTCTTCCTATTTCAGTGTAATTTGCTCTTTGTCTAAAACGCTGGGTTGCTCCGTTAATTAATTCTTGCACTCGGTGTCCCAATTCGCAACTATCATGAGCCAAAATCCCATTTGCACCACTTGGATTCCATGGTCCTCTAATATGCCAATCTGGACCCATGACTGCCATCCACACTTGTTGGACTTCTACACCATTTAAATTATATCATTGCCTTAAATTTTTCATTTTCTCAACAAACTGATTTCTGTCTGCTTTATGGGGTGTAAGTCCTTCTGCAGCTTTTTTGACGCCATCCATAGTCCAGGTCCGGTAGACTAAAATAGTCGGGTCGGCACCATCTTGGGTGTTTGGGTTGGCTACCTGAATTATTGGATACAAGTCTTCTTGGTCAGGGGACATATTAGTTATTTGCAGAGATAGCAGTCCTTCCAGTCTTTTTGACCATTTCAAGTCAGTTCCATCTGATCTGGTCATTCTGTGGTGGCAGTAACAATTCAGGATAAAGGGGGGCAGTTGCACCTTCCCCTTCTTCAACAACTCTCTCTCCTCTCCTTGACACTGGTCCTGTTTCCTCATCCTCCTTTCTTTGGAATATTAGTTGTTCTTTTTCCCTCTCTACTCCTTTTATTTTCCTTTCTTGTTTTGTCTACATTCTCTTTTCGTTTCTTGTCTCCCTCTTCTCTGTTTAGGGCTACTCTCATCCTGTATTCTGTTTCCTCAAAACCATTTTTCTGGGTTGTTCTTTGTCTTTTTTTTATAATTGTTTCTTGCAACTTGGCTATTTTTTATATATTCAATTGACCATTAAAGGCATGTTCAGTTATCCATGTGTCTAAATATTGGATTTTTATCAGGATCCTGTTTTTCAATGAACTTCCAATCTTTACACTGCAGTGTATCCCTAGGCTTTATTTTTACTACTGCCTTTCCCCATTTTTAGAGAATTTGGTCCACTTGTCAACACCAACTGGTTACTTATCAGTAGGACAGCAACTCAAATTTTCTGTTGTGGTAATTCTCCCTTCAACCTTTTCAGGTGGAGAATTCTTGCCTGTGCATCCACAACAGTCTGCTGTTTATATCCCACTGTTTTATATGAGATAAATACCTGGTGGTATTTTATCTCCATTTATTCACATTCACATTAAGCGTTTTAAAGCGGCAATTTTACACGGAATTTAAGTGTACACAGGACTCCGCCGTCCTTTCTCTACGAAATTGATCAAACTCCGCCGTCCCTCATTTATCTGCCATTGACTAGTATTCACAGGGTTTGTATTTCTTAACACGCAATTACCTCCAGTCATTCACTTCCCCCTTTAAATAAGTTTATCTCACCACTGTTGTCTTCCCTCCGTTGGAATGCCCTCAACCTGACCAACGATGGGTGCGAGGCTGCGGGTGTGTAGTGTCTGGGTGCCGGGGCACATGCTTTTTTGGCACTAATGCCCAAAGTGCCCCTTTGTCCATTTATTTATTTATTGATGTATTTTTTTTTAATCGTTTGTGAAAGTAGTTTTGTTGCCTTTCAAAACAAAAATTCAGCAACATAATTTACATAAAACATCATTGTTATGTTATCTTTGGATGACGTCATACTACGAGACTCGGCCCATTTCGCCAGGTCGCTCTCCACTACACCTGCGGTCGGTAAGTTGGTCTCTGTTTGTATTTACGTAGTCTCGCTCACAGTAAACAAAAGCCAAGGTCATAGAATGCAGAAAACTCAAGCAAAACGAATGCCTTTATTTGATAGATCTTGCAGACATGATCACAGAGCATGCTGTGTGCTAGCCTAGCTTTAATTAAAATGTTGTGACACAAGTTGTAATCAGCCTCGCATCTATGATGAAGATATTCCCCTCAGTTTCATGAAGACTACTATCCTTCCCATCCTCTTTTGCCGTGGCAAAAATCCCCGGTAAAACTAATGTTCCTCTTCCATTGGGCATCCGTGCATTTATGACGTCACCAACCGCAGTAACGCGTCGCC
This sequence comes from Vanacampus margaritifer, assembly GCF_051991255.1. Taxonomy (NCBI): domain Eukaryota; kingdom Metazoa; phylum Chordata; class Actinopteri; order Syngnathiformes; family Syngnathidae; genus Vanacampus; species Vanacampus margaritifer. Next base: position 14,873,775 of record NC_135445.1, on the reverse strand, counting down.
ATATTGAAAAGGGGCCTGACACAAGCCAACAAATGCCGTGCATTCTCGCAGTCTGCGTGATGTCACAATGACGTCTTCTCGCGGGGCAAAGTGTCGGCCATTTTGAAAAGCGGGCACGCACAATTAAACATCGCAAGACAAACGTTGCCCGAAATTATTATATTTCAGCTGTGTTTTGCATCTTTTTTCATAAAAACTCGGTCAGCATAACTTATAATTACCATGAGTCACTGCCAGACACTTTATTGCGTGTGTAAAACCACCTCAGAAGAAGGGCCTATGGTGGGATGTGACTCATGCGACCCGACCACTGGTTTCACCTGGTGTGTTTGAAACTTAAAAGGCTGCCAAAAGCAAGAAAATGGTGTTGTCGAGAGTGCCGTGAAACAAAGTGAGCTTGTCTGCATTTTTTTGCTTGCATATCATGTAAATATTGTTTATGGTGTTTGCACTGTTTTTTTTTATTTACTTGTGTTCTACCTCATCTTTGCAATAAGATGTATACTTACGTTATATCGTGTTTTATGTTCCATTGCAAATAACAGGAAGAAATAAATAGCTAATAAAACAAATGAGGTCCCATTTACTGTCATAAGACTTTATTCATGTAAATTAAAAACAAAACAAACAAATCAGAAATCAGCACATCTGCTGCAACAATCAAAAGACAGATTCCAAACTATAAAAATACATTTGAATTGGAAGCGCCTTTCGAGTCCCTCAGTACATAAGCAGAAAAGAGAACAGTTAAAAATCTACAGATTAAAAGAGATTTTGATTAAGAAACTAATAAAAATATTAAGAAAAAATTCTGTGCGGTTACAGTGTGTAATGACCAAAATCAAATATGATGAATACATCACAATGATTTGTAAGATGATCTCAATTTACTGTTCATCATACACAATGCTGGGGCCCAATGTTGCTCAAAATGGCACAAACTCGCACAATCTTATCGCAATTCGATAAAGTACATCCCAGCGCTTCATCTTTCAAACTCTGCACACATCAAATTGGCAGTGTACGTTTCAGAACACACATCTATTTTATATAACACGTTCGATATGTCTCCTCGCGGAGGAAATTTTCCTTGATATCTCTACTTTCCTGGCAGGTAGCTGTTTCTTACCCTTCGCAAACGCTGGAGTAAAAAGTTCACAGCTGCAACGAGGAGCAAAGTCCCCATGAAGGGTAAACCCCCTGTCAGCAAGTATCTGGTCACCAGGCATGTGATACTTGGAATCAATAAAACCTCACTCACGAACTATCAGAAGCCCTCCCACCCCAACAACTAGCCAAAAATGTGACATTTCCCAATGGATTGCAAGCAACAAATACTTTAACAGTACAATGTTTTTTGTAGCTACTGTTGCACCGAGCACTGGCTAGCAGGTTCTTTGGCGATTCGATAGTCTAGGAAATTTGGCACAAAAAGCAGGAGGGTTGATTTAATGAATATTTTCCCTGTCAGGCAATTTAATCATGAAACCAAGGTTCTATTCCATTTAGAGTTGAAGATGTGCAGGCTTTGAGAGATGCTCTTTGTCGGCACTTCAAGGGTTGACATCTGCCCTTCTCGCTTCCCCTCGCTTCCCCTCTCTCCATTCTCCAGAGTCACTGCTCTCCTCAGAAACTTGAAGTTCAAATCTTTAGTCTTACATAGGAAAATAAGTTCAAATTCTTATTCTTATTCAAATGTGTACTCTTTCTATGTTGTTCTGACTGCACATGTAGCACTAATATCCTTTTGTTCTCAATCTCAACATGATTTATTGCACATGACATTTTAAAATTTTGGTAGATTTTTAGCAGGGATTCATGGTTGACAAATGATTTGCTTTTGTGGGCCACATGGAATGATCTGGCGGGCCACATCTGGCCGCAGGGCCTTGGTTTTACACATGTGCACAGTCATCATCTTATAGTACACAGATTGCCAACTTCCTCGATTCAAGCAGTAGACTCCCGAATGACAAGCCAATCTCCCGCTTGTCTCCCGATCAGTGATGTCTCCCGCTAATCTCCATCCGGTCTTCCCAAGGGACAATCAACTACAGCAAGATCACTTGTCTCTATGTTTCTGACACCAGGACAATGTCTGGCCTGAGTGTGGTCACTGTGATGTTTTCTGGAAATGTGAGCTGTCTTCCTAGGTCAACATGCAACTGCCAGTCCTGTGCTGTTTACGAGCAGCCTCCCGGGTTGGCTCCGGCGTTGGTGTGGCTTCTCCCCGGTTCTTAAGAAGGTAATACTGTGCCTTGCTAGTTGCTAGTAATATTACTGTATAATAAATAAAAGTTGGAGTCGTCAGTAACAATACTATAACCACAAACTGTTGTCGTAGTAGTAGTAATATTGATAATACTGGACTATAAAAAAACATGTCAGTCAAAATACTATAACCACATTAGTAGTAGTAGTAAAACTGTACAATAAACATTGCAGTCATGTCATGCAATTATTGCTGCCACAAACAGTATTGGTAGTGATGATACTGTACAATAAATGAAAGTAGTAGTTGCATTAGTACAGTTAAAATTTTGTACCATGACCATTTACAGCACTAGATACAAAGTTGAAACTAGTTGCATCTATAAAAAGCAAGAGTAATGTTGCTAATTTTAGCATCTCGAATGTATGGAATAAGTGTCTTGTCAATCATATAACTTATAAGAAAATGAAGATTAGCTACAAAAGGTAAACAATCTCGTTTGCTGTTTTCATGTTGCTGGTAGGCCTACTGACCAAGTTTATTCGTTTTTCATTACTTGAATACTCCATCACTCAAAAACTCAGTTTACAACAAAGTGATTTTTATTCAGAGAGCACTTTCACAGAGTCAAAAAGTGCTTTACAGTGCAAAGTACAAATACACATAACAAATAAAATTACTATTAAAATAACATGAAATCACAAATTAACACAATTTGAAATACAATTGAAAGAGGTAACTTACAAATTGACAGTTTTTCTTACCTCATTTGAAGTAGTGTTCGTTTGTCAACTGTGGCTGTCGCTTTAAGATCATGCACGTAATCGCATGCGCACCATCAACGAGCCTGACACAGATGCTGCAGTTACGCTTTGGGCTAGAAGTGGCAGTCGCGAGTAAAACATTGATAAGGTCTACACAGATCCTTTAATGAACAGATACCTTAAATCTGTGGTGTTTTTCGAATCATGTTTAACCATCTTTACGAAGGGCGGAGTAGAACAACGCAACAAATGAGCAAGGAAGGCAAATGCTTGTTAAGATTTATACAATTTTCAATAAAGATTTTGAAAAAATAACCAAAATGGCCGACATGGTGCGCATGCGCATCACAGACGTTTGACACCTCGCTTACTCGTTTATTTATATATGCTTGAACATACAGAATCTGTGTGTTTCACTGGACTATTACCTAATTAGAATAATCGTTGTGTTCTGTTAAAGTCATCTCTGTGCACTTCTCGGTCTGGGTTTAGCTTAGCCTAGCCTGCTAGCCGCTAACAAAGAGACGCATTTGTGAGCAACACTGCACTAAACTGATAGCAAGTGTGAGCGTAAAGTGTTGTGATCCTCATAACAAAATGTGTGCAACAAGGACGGCAGAGTGCGAGGAGGAACTTTGTGGAACGAAAGAGGAGAACGAGCGACATCGTCAACAACATGACGCAGTTTTTCAGACGCCTCGAATTGGAGTACACACAGCAGGTTTGTTCACGTCTCACTTGTTTCGGAAATATTGCACTTAAATCATTGACAATAATCCTGTGCTTACACGGTGTGACGATTCCATTATATTTAATAATGTCTGGATCTCATAGCGGACCCAGGCGCGTAGTCAGCATTTCAAAAGGTTTGCTCTAAATGCTGCATGATTTAAGTGTGACAGTTTCACGATTAAATAGCCTATTTGGAGGAATGCAAGCAAGACTTTTGCCTTTTTTGTCTTCGTGTTGGCATTTTTGGGGGGTTTGTTTTTTGTAGAGTCTTTGGTTGTGTCAAGTGAAATAATTATTATTATATATTTTTTTTTCTGGGAGATCTCAGTATTGATCATTTGAAATGTCATCATCATTGTTCTCCCTTTTTTTTTTTTTTTTTTTTTTTTGTATGTGTGTGCGTGCGTGTGTGTGCGTGCGTGCGTGCGTGAGAAAAAAATGAAATAAATAAATAAGAATTCCCATACCGTTCACCTAAACCGAACACTTCAAAATCCAGCCAGAGTCGTGGGGCCGCCAGGAGACCCGAAGGGGGACCAAAGAAAAGAAAGAAAAGCGAAGCCCAGCACCGACCAGACACCACCCACCGGGCCACTAACCTTCACCAACCCCAGAGACATCCAAACTCCAACAAATCAGGGAAACCTCAAGGGCCCAAAGGAGAAACTGAGGAAAGGTAGAAAGGACAGACGAAGCAGAGTGAGATCCACAGACACCAGCCTCCACCGAATCAATGACCTGAGGGAGAAACAAATTGTGTCTGAGTCTCGATAGATGCTGGTGTGGTGGATCTAGCATGCATGAAAATCTCCACCAAAGAGGGGAGCCGTCGACCCCCGCCAGGACAGAGCAAGCGCAACACCTCAGGGCCCCCCAGGCCGCGGCCGCGCCAAAGGACGACCCCCGGGCCCCGCAGGGGCCACCGGCCGGAGAGCAAACCCCGGAGCAGGAGCGCCCCACACCCCAACGCGGCCCGCGCCCCCAACCCAACGCAGCAGGACGGGGCACTGCAGGCCCACCAGGCACCCCACCGGCCCACAACCCCCGCTCCCCCCGCGACCCCCCGCCCCCCGCGACCCCCCGCCCCACCGCCCCCAGGTCCCCAAATCCCCAGGCGCCCACCCCACCCCAGCACCCCCCACCCCGGCACCCCCACCAACCAAGCCGCCCCCGCCCCCCGCCCCCACCCCCACCAACCGACAGCCCCCCCAGCCCCCGACCCCAGACCCCGGGGACACACCGCACCCAGGCATCCGCGCCGAAGAGGGGGCCGGGCAGCGGAGCGGAGAGGGCACCCGCGCCCACCCCACCACGCGGAGGGACGGAACACCAGGGGCAGAAGGGGAGATGGGGGCACCGGAGGACGGGCGGCATCCCCGAACCCCAGGCCCAGCGGGGAGAGGCCCCGGTCGTCACCCCAACGATCTAAGTGAAAAACTAACCCTGTTACTAAGTTCGCCAGCTCGCCGACTGGCGAACTCTACCCCTAAACCGTGAGTGTGACCCCACCCAGTGTATATACATAAGTGTGTGTGTGTGGTGCATTAAAATTGGGGGCAGGTGAACCGGAGCAGAGGGAAATGATATCCCCCCCTGCTCCGATCCACCCGCCCCTCAGGCATGTCAATGAGCGTATGTGGTGCATTAAAATAAGTTAATGGTGGGGGGGGGGGGGGTGCACACGGACAGGCGACCGCAGCTCTGCTCCATACCGCGGCCGCCCCAACCGATGCCCCCCCCCCCCCCCCCCAGTTGTGTGGTGCATTAAAATTTGGAGGGGAGCTGCAGGGCGGAGACGGTGTCTCCACCCCACCCCACTCCCCCCCAAAGTGTGTTATGTGCCCTAAAATGTATTGTGCAAAACTAGTGCAGTGAGTTAAGAGGAGCGACCAGCTGGGCGGGGGGGGGGAGGCGCACCCGCCCACCAAAACCCCCACCCACCCCACCGGGACCCCGGCGGGGCTCGCCCCCCGGATACCGGGGCCCGCCCGAAGTGCCCGGAGGCCCACCGGAGCGGGGCGGGCACAACACCAATCCTGCCCACTCCCCCGGCCCCCGGAGCGCCGAGACCCGGGCCACGGATGGAACCCCCGGCCTAGGGGAGGGGGAGGAGGGCGGACAGGGGAGGGGGAGGGGACGGGGGAAGGAGACGACAGGAAGGGCAGGAGGCAGCGGCAGGGCCGCAGAGAGAGGGGGAGAGGAGGAGGAAGGGCGACGAGGGAGAAGGGACAGGGAGGCGGAGGACGGGCGGGGAGAGGTGAAGAGGGAGAGGAAGCAAGGGGGAGGAAGGGGGAGGGGAGAGGGAACCACGGGGCACCCCGGCGGCCCACAGGCCCCGACCCGCGTCGCCGGACCCCGAGCGACGGACCGCGTCGGGGCGGCGCCGCCCCGGACACCAAGGAGAGCCCCGCAACACAGCACCCACCACGAGACCCAGGGAACGACCAAGACGCAGCCGCCACCCAGCAGCCAACAGAGGGGCAGACCCGCCCACGCCCAGCCAGGGCACCTGTAGAGTTAGTCCCCTGGCATGCAGTGAATCCGAATATAAGCCTTTAGTGCCCATTGGAGGTGAAATAATTATTTAGCCAGAAAAATAAAATTGCAGTAGTAGGGTAAGCAGTTCAGAGGCTGGATGGAACTAACGAAGTACACATTATTTCTTACTGTACTTAAGTAGATTTTTTTTTTTGGGGGGGGGGGGGCGTCAGACTTTTTAAAAATGTTTTAAGATGACTGATATGGCCTTTATTTAAAATATGCTGTGGTTGATAATGTAGGGGGAAAACAATTTGAGTGGCATGAATCAATCCAGGGTGTAACAGGAACACTTAAAAAACAACACATTATTATGAAGTAGCAGGGCTCTTTACTGTAATCCATTTTGGGTGCGCAGGCATCACAAGAATTACGTTTTCGACTTACAAATCCTCACTTTGAACATAGTTCATCAACAGACACATATGTCATAGCCTCAGCCAATCAGAGAGTGTACAAGTTCAATCAGACCTAAGACATATGATATAAGACATATTAACACATATGATAACATGTATATCTAAAAAAAAAAAACATACTACAGCATGTGTCATCAATGGTCTCCTGTAGGCTGTGATGCATGCAACCTTACAAGCAAAATTGTGAACTGCATTTATTGTACGGAATATTCTGTGGTCCATTATACAATGCAGTGTAACCTCTTAATTTATCGGACCTGGAACCAGTGTACAGTCAGAAAATAGTGCCCAGGCCAATCGAAATGCCTCTTTGTATTGTAGTTGTCAATCTGATAGTTCCCAAATTAGCCGCTGTTTATGGGCACTGTGGTGCAAAAAGAACGTGTCGGATATACAGGTAGTAACGTTCGCAGATATGAACAACGCTGACTGATGTAGTGTTGTTAGTGTTACATTACCAACATTTTTTATTCAATACTATACCTGCATTAAATTCCTCGATACTGGTACTGAAACGGTACCTCGACAGAACACAGCAAAAGCTGCAAGATTAAAACTGACAAAAGAACTTCAAATTCTTTAAATTTTTTATTGATTCAAAATATTGGGATTAACATGGTAATTTATGTACATACTGTAGATGTATGTTTATACTGTATGTGGTTTCACATTGCATGCCATATTCTTGTAGTACTGTATTTGACTGCATTTGATGTCATCCGTTTTAAATATTGGTAATTCAGTTGCACTCCAATGACTCAATGTAACGTTGTTTGTGTGTGCGTGTGTGTCTCTGCTCTTCTCCATTACGCTCCCAATTAGTCAAATTTGTAATCAAATACTACAAACTGGGAACAAAATAATTCACACTCGGCTTATTTTTAGAGGGAAGTGTCAAAAATGCGTCACAACCTGTCGCTCTGTCAGTCATCTGAGCTTTTTCCATGTATAACTGTGATTTCCTACCGCGTGCCTGTTTATTGAACGCACCTTGAGTCCACTGCGGGAGTGATTGTTGCTTTTTCTTCTGCTTCTCCGAGAAAATCATTGCTCTTGTTACAAAACTTTTTTTTTTTGTGCCGGCCGTGGCTCAGGATGCAGAACGGTCGTTCAGTAACCAGAAGGCTGTACGAACGCCCGCTCCTGATTGGTGGGTTGTTCCTGGTCGGCTGCTTTCTCAAGGGTCAGTTTTGAATGTTGGGTTTACAAACAGTAATGGAAATGTTCAGATTCCAAATCTTTCTGGGAGCTACTCAAACTACGCTGCGAGCGAGCTACCGGTTGGAGAAGCCTGGTCTAAAGCTTTTAGTGCTCTCACATGGTGGCATACTGAGCACCATTAATGTCTGATACTGGATTTAGTTTTTTAAATATCCATAACAATCAGTGTTACAAACGTTCAGTGATTTTCATAACAAAATACAGACAAGCCGTAACATTTGCAAGCTCTGCTATTCTTTCACGCATGTGCCCCATTTTATAATCTTTAGATATAAAATGCACAACATCAAAGTCTCAGTAAATTGACTTTACTAAACTATGTGTGTCGTGTGTCCTGCAGATGTCAGTGAAAAATATCTTCGTCCTGAGTTCCCTGGTGTTAAAGAGGAGGACTTGGAGACTCTTCAAGTTAAAGAAGAGGAGCAACTGCAGCCTCCAAACATAAAAAAAGAGAACTTCCTACCATGCATTAAAGAGGAGGAGGATTTCACAGAGTTGCCTGTGACTGGTGTCCTTTTGAAGACTGAAGATGAACGTCAATATGAAGAGAGCAAAGGGGCAGAGCCTCCAAGCAGCAGCTCAAGACGACAAATGACATCAGAAGGTGATGAAGACCACCGTGGAGGATCACAAGTAGATAGCTGGTTAGCTCCAATGTCAGATGGTGATGACATGTCTCGTACTGATGACGCTGAAAAGTCTGAATGTGATGTGATGTGTCACATTGACGGCAAACGTTGGAAATGTTCTCAGTGTGGAAAAACTTTTGGGCGTAAGTCTCAATTGAGAAGACATGTGATTGTCCACACTGGTGAGAAACCTTTTGCCTGCTCAGTTTGTGGCCGAAGTTTCTCTGAGAAGGGAAAGTTAAAACAACACACAAAAACCCACACTGGTGAGAAACCTTTTGCCTGCTCAGTTTGTGGCCAGTGTTTCTCTCAGAATGGAAGCTTAAAAAAACACACAAGAACCCACACTGGTGAGAAACCTTTTGCCTGCTCATTTTGTGGCCAGTGTTTCTCTCAGAAGGAAGGCTTAAAAATACACACAAGAACCCACACTGGTGAAAAGCCCTTTGCCTGCTCAGTTTGTGGCCTAAAATTCTATGAGAACAAAACCTTAACATATCACGCAAGAACCCACACTGGTGAGAAACCTTTTGCCTGCTCAGTTTGTGACCAGAGTTTCTCTCACAAGGGAGGCTTAAAACGACACATAGGAACCCACACAGGTGAGATACCTTTTGCCTGCTCAGTTTGTGGCCAGAGTTTCTTTAACAAGGGAGACTTAAAACGACACACAAGAACTCACACTGGTGAGAAACCTTTTGCCTGCTCAGTTTGTGGCCGGAGTTTCTCTCGCAAGGGAAGCTTAAAAACACACACAAGAACTCACACTGGTGAGAAACCTTTTGCCTGCTCGCTTTGTGGCCAGAGTTTCTCTCGGAAGGGAAACTTAAAACAACACACTAGAACCCACACTGGTGAGAAGCCTTTTTCCTGCTCGGTTTGTGGCCAGAGTTTCTCTCAGAAGGGAAGCTTAACAATACACACAAGAACACACACTGGTGAGAAGCCCTTTGCATGCTCAGTTTGTGGCCTAAAATTCTCTGAGAACAAAATCTTAACATATCACGCAAGAACCCACACTGGTGAGAAACCTTTTGCCTGCTCAGTTTGTGACGAGAGTTTCTCTCACAGGCGAGGCTTAAAACAACACATAGGAACCCACACAGGTGAGATACCTTTTCCCTGCTCAGTTTGTGGCCAGAGTTTCTTTAACAAGGTAGACTTAAAACGACACACAAGAACCCACACCGGTGAGAAGCCTTTTGCCTGTTCTGTTTGTGGCCGAAGTTTCTCTCACAAGGGAGGCTTAAAAACACACACAAGAACCCACACGGGTGAGAAGCCTTATGCATGTTCAGTTTGTGGTCGAAGTTTCTCTGAGAAGAGTAATTTAAACAGACACACAGGAACCCACGCAGTTGAGAAACTTTATGCCTGCTCAGTTTGCGGTCGAAGTTTCTCTCAGAAGAGGGACTTACAAATACACACAAGAACCCACACTGGTGAGAAACCATTTACCTGCTCAGTTTGTGGTCAAAGATTCCCAAGTAAGGCCAAAGCTAAGAGGCACAAGTGTGCTGGTGAAAATAGCAGTGATAAATTAAGTTTTATATGATCTAATTCCTGAACTTACATTTATAATAAAGCAGAAATCACATCTACCACTGAATGAACGAATGATTTGTGTACTTGTAAAGTGTATTGTATGTGCCTTGACTTACCCTACTTTTACATTTGTATTCAAAATATTACATCAACCTGACAAGGGGCTGCAGATTAAAATGATCTCATCACTATAGACCTTTTGCACATGACATCACAGCCTTCATGGGAACGACCCCTGCGGCACGGACGGCAAAATAACCACTTGCATCTTTTGAAACCCTTGAAACTCGTAAAGCGTATTGTCTTGTTTCTGATCTATTATCTTTTAAAATGGTCAGATCTAGCTGTGCGGTAGCTTGTACTGAGAGACGAGGGTGTAACCCAAACTTGGCTTTTTATCACAAGACTGCTGATGAAAATAGAAGACGGATGGATAGCAAGACTATCGCTGGCAGCCCTCAAAATATTCACGGATTTGCAGCGATCATTTTTTACGGTGTTAGTAGATCACTGCGGCATGGCTCAGTGGTTGAGTGGTTGAGTGGTTGTCTCCTTTCCGTAAGGTTGTGGGTTCGATTCTCATCCCTGGTGACCATGTCAAAGTGTCCTTGAGCAAGACACTAAACCATGATTTTCTCCCAGTGGACCTGGCAGCGCCTTGCATGCCAGCAGTCGACCACTGGTGTATAAGTGTGTGTGTGCATGGGTGAAAGTGAGGCTTAATTGAAAAACGCTTTGGGCACCATGTGGTGTAGTTTTTTTTTTTTTTTTTTTAACATTAAGCACTTGTGAGTCGTGACTGTCCCAAGTTTTAGGTAACAATAAAGCGCCATCTAGTGGTCAAAGAATAGCATTAGAAACACATAAGAGCATGCGCACTACAGTGGCTCAGAGAAACCACATTTCGCAATCCAACCACAAATTCGTATTTTGCCAAAAGGCTGAGCGAGCCTGAATTTGTCCTTGAGCAAGACACTAAACCATGATTTTCTCCCAGTAGACCTGGCAGCGCCTTGCATGCCAGCAGTCGACCACTGGTGTATAAGTGTTTGTGTGCATGGGTGAAAGTGAGGCTTAATTGTAAAGCGCTTTGGGCACCATATGGTGTAGTTAAAGCGCAATATAATAGGAAGTCCATTTACTAGCAAACCAACACTAACAAAGATTAGAACAGGTGTCGAATAACAAAGTATTTCAAATCACAATAATGAGCCAAATAATTACCTGTTCACTGCACATACACAGACTATACTATTAGTTTCATATGAGTTCAGTATAGGTCGGAATGTGTAAAAAAAAAAAAATAGGGTCCAGTAGTCTAAAATGCTTAATGTAAAAAAAAAAAAAAAAAGCTTAACAAAACTGAAAATTACGGACAATCGCCACCAAAATTGACATGCACATCTGGATTTATGTCCACCAACATTTCACAATCAAAATTCTCGTGATTGGTCGTAGTTTTCTAACATTAAGGTACACGTTAAGGTTTTTCTTTCTTTTTTTTAATATTAAGCACTTGTGACTGTCCCAAGTTTTAGGGAACAATAAAGTGCCATCTAGTGGTCAAAGAAGAGCATTAGAAACACGCAGGAGCATGCACACTACGGTGGCTCAGAGAAACCACATTTCGCAAGCCAACCACAAATTTGTATTTTGCGAGCATCTTGGCGACTTGGCAGCCGTCGCAAGCGACGCCAAAAGGCTGAGCGAGCCTGAATTAGCCGGAGCAGCTAACAAGAGCAGCTAGTGGGAGGAGATAGTTATTATAGTTAGTTCCCTTTTATATATATCATGATTTTTTTCCCCCCATGTTTAATATCAAAGCTAATTACAATGACAGTGATTTTAAATATTGTAAAAAAAAAAAATGGAATTATGTATTTGTATTACGTTTCAACTTTTTGTACTAACACACATCAAAATAACTTTATCGCTCTCCTGTCTACTTACACAACTGTAAATTGATTTGTACTTCTTCCTTAAATAGGCTTGTGAACAAATGAATAGATATAATGGTGACACCTAACGGTCAACTTGGCGACCCTCTCGCATGTAAATGAAATGGCTCCTACATCCAGTAAATTGACTTTGGAGAAACTTTGATTCTTTGTGTAGGGATGAAAAGTGTACCTGATTATGACCCTGAATAAAGTACTGCTCTTCAAATGCCTTTCTCTCCATGATTTGCACACACTCACGACTGAAAAGGTGGCACTCTCAAGCTGCCATGCCAGTTGAGTGGGGTTTGTGGGGTGTGATAAGTGTGTTCCTACCTGTGCTGTTACACAAGCTAAGGGGCGTCAAACTCAGTTTTGTCACCAGCCCCTTTGTAGTTACAGCTTACTTCAGAGGGTTGTTATGACGGTGAAACCAAATGTTTTTTCGTCTCATCGTATTACTACGTATAGTATACACAACAAGATGATGGATTACTAGTTTTTAAATCAGAAGTCATGGATAATAGTTATTCAAATTACTGTAAAAAAAGAGTAACAAAAAATGATTGCAAAATCTCAACATTATGTTTTATACATGACATTTTGATACAGATTTTAGCAGGGATCATTGAAGTTGACAAATGATTTGCATTTGCGGGCCAAAAATGGATGACGTGGTGGAACTCATCTAGCCCCCGGGCCATTGTTTTACACCTGTGCACGAGCTTATGATGCATTATCACCAGTGCACAGCTTTGCCTTGTTGGCCTATATTGCTTAAACTAGGGCTAGGGTTTCAAATTAGAGTTAGTTGTAAGGGCTAAGCAGTTTAGAAAATGGATGGATGTACAAAGTGGGTGGGGCCTTAAACTGGGGTTAAGGTTTCTAAGTAGGGTTTCAAACTAGGTTTAGTTGTTCAAAGTAGGTTCTTTGAACTAGGGTTAGGGTTTCAGAGTGGGGTTTGAAACTGGGATCAGGCTTTTAAAATAGGGTTTTAAGGCTCAGGGTTTCAAAGTAGGGTTTTATACTAGGATTATGATTGGACGGATTTAAACTAGGGTTAGGGTTTCAAATTAGGGCTTTCAACTGAGATCAGGTTTTTGAAACAGGGTTTCAAAGTAGGGTTTTAAACTAGAATTCTGATTTCAAAGTAGGGTTTTAAACTAGGGTTGGGGTTTTAAAATAGGGGTTTAATCTAGGTTTCAAATTATGGTTTTAGGGTTTTAAAATAGGGTTTTAATCTAGGGTTAGGGTACCAACATGAACATGAATAATTAAAATCTGGATTTATTTATTATTTACTGCGTGGGGTGCTTTCAACTTTTTTGTACCTGTGGAGATCTAATACAGGCCAGGGAATGTTTCACCAGCATCTGAGAACAATTGTTTTGGGAAAGAACTCAAGAAAAGAAAAGAAACACACCTATTCACATAAAGATACATAGAATTGAGAAAAAAAAATAGAGCTGTCAAACAATTATTTTTTTAAATCAGATTAATCACATTTTAAAATTTTGATTAATCACGATTAATCCCTTAATTAAAAAGATTTTTTATCAACATTTGCCCACCAAATTTGAAAAACACCTGTTAAATGTTAATTATTTTGCTAGATGACACACACACTTCTTATTTTTTTCATGTTAACTTTCTATTTTATTTCTTTTTTAATTCCTGTGAATATTAGCGTTTTAGCTCAATAGTTTCCAGGTCATGTAACCTATTCACCCCAAATCAGTGCTGCATCGTAGTGGCATGTCTGGTGGATGTTGCACACCTTTTTTTTTTTTTAATCAGATCTCCACTTATTTTTAACATTTTTTTCCTCTCTAAATATTAGCATTTTAGCTCAATAGCTTCCAGGTCATGTGACCTATTGACCCCAAATTAATGCTGGCACATAGTGGCATGTCTGCTAGATGACACACAGCATTTTTTTCTCCATTTCAACCTTTCCCTCATTTTCAATTAACTTAATATTGTACATATCAATGTTATAGCTCAATACCAGGCCATGGAACCTGTTCACCCTACAAGAGTGCATAACCAATTAAACATGAATTAGTGTTGTATTATACTGAAACATTTTTTAAACTGTTTGTCAATAAAATATCCTTCATTAAAAAAAAACATCTTTTAAACTGCCTGTCAATAACATTTTATTTTGAAAAACGGATGTAGGTCTCCTCTACAGCGTCCCGTCACCCACACTACCGTAAGTCCTAGAAAAGGGCGAACTTGAAATGAAGAGCGGCTGGCTTGACTCCGTAAAAAGAAGAGGCGGCTAGCTTCACCGCAGTAAACAATCACCACATTATTTTGGATCATAATGGCATTCAGCCCTTCCTCTATGTAGGACCAAAACTGCCAAAATTCAAAACTAATTAAAATATTAATTAAAATATTAATTAAAATAAATAAAGAAATGACTAAAAGGGCGGCACGGTGTCCGCCTCCCAGTGCAGAGGACGTGAGATCGATTCCGGGCTTCGGCCTTCCTGAGTGGAGTTTGCATGTTCTCTCCGTTCTTGCGTGAGTTTCCTCCGGGTATTCCGGTTTCCTCTCACATTCCAAATACATGCATGGCAGGTTAATTGAACACTCCAAATTGTCCTTAGGTGTGATTGTGAGTATGGTTGTTCGTCTCTGTGTGCCCTGCGATTGGATGGCCACCAGTTCAGGGTGTACCCCGCCTACTGCCCGAAGCCAACTGGGATAGGCTCCAGCGCTCAAATGAGGGGGCAGTTCTAAGCATGGTTTGGGTTGGACTCCGCTGTTGCAAACAGAAATGTTACAGTACAGAAATATTGACGTGAGAAGTCAATACTGAAATGAATATCAATACCAGAGTTGTATTGGCATTTTGCATTTTTATTTTCACCTCATATGGGGAAATTGAACCATTTATTTGGCACAGGGATAGAAAATGGTGAAAGTGCGGCACTGAAATGTAAGCATCACATCACTGTCACACAAACCTTGCTCCCTGCCGAAGACACCCACTGGGTTAATTTCACCTTGCCTCCGGTCCTATGTGGCTTCTTTACTATTCTTAATGGTACCTTACACTGTGGAGGCCTTGGGCACTGTTAACTATGGCCATCATCTTCTACGTATTTCTATTGTTTGTTTGTTTTACATTTCCACACAGTAATGAAAGGCAGTTGAGCAAGTGGAGCAAGTGATTTTATTGATGATTGTGGGAAAGGGCTGGGATTTCAGAAGCACAGTTTCTTCTCACTCCTTTTCCATTATATGTGGTAATGCTTTTGGTTGTGTTTAAAATGTTCCAAGCAAAGACAATTTGCATCTGATTTCATTTGAATGTTTTGAAGGGAAAAAAACAACAACAACAACAAAAAACTCACCATGACTACCAGACTAGGGATAAATGCACACGGCAACCAGTAAAAGCTGAAAGTACAGAATACACAAGAATGTCCATGTTTTGAGAGCCATCCTACCTATCCTACTTTGCCATGTAGTCTCCGGTGACGGTCCAGGCAGTATCGGCAAATGTTTGTAATCCAATTGATTCCACTAACCAAACATTTCAATGTGTACCGCTGCAAAGAGTGTTGAGCTAAATCTTTCGCATACGTCTTGTTAACACAAGTAAAGTTAGAGGAAGCTGGGGGTCACATTCATCAATAACAAAATAACATTTGGTGTATAACACAATAGAAGCACAGCTAGTCCGTCGTAATGTTGCCCCAACATGAGGGGCCGACTCGCGATCCCGTGACATCAGTGAATACTATCTAAAGCTGGTGTCTTACTGAGTGGCGAATGCTTGCCAATGTAGTGAATTTAGGGTTTCATCAGGATTTGTAAAATGTTCACAGTTTTTACTTTTCACAGACATTTCAAACACATTCAGATAATTTATCACTCTCTGCGAAGATCTTTTGAAACCTTTTACGAACCCTGATTAAAATCCCAAATTAGCTACATTCACATGCATATGTCGCTCAATGAGATACAGAGAACTTTTCATTTATTAATTTATTTAAATTTCCACTTTATAAAAAATTATGCTGACACTGGGAACTTCCTACACTTTTTATTTGTAAAAATAAACAAATAAAATAAAATTAAGAAATTATGTTGAAATGTTGGAAAACTTTATTTACAGTGGAAAACTTTAAGGGAACCATTTACTTACTTAGTTTTTAATTTAGCTTCACACATGCTGATGACCTTGGAAGTTTCCTGCAATTTTTGGTATAATTTTTGAACAAAGCTGTCAATTCTGTATTTATTTAAAATTAAAATATTTTTTTTTTCAATTTTATTTTGATGCTAATATTTTCTCTTTTACTGAATATCTGCTTGAAATATTGGCTATCGGTCTCCTTGATTACTAATATTCGGTATCAACCTTGAAAAAAAACATATCGGTCTATCACTAATGACTACGACAGAATGGTTCCAACACTGATAAAATTGGCTTAGTGTCTTCAAATGATCATTGTAAAATTCAACATTCCACATATAATTTTATTCAAAATCTTTTCCAGTTTTACAGTCAGTCCCTTCATTTTATTATTATTATTATTATTATTATTTTGAAGCGTCAAGGATCACTGCTATTCTCACCAGCAGACTTATGTCTCTTAACACACTGATTACTAAAGGATCTTTTAGCACAAACATTGCAACCCAATGGTTTCACTCCAGTGTGTGTTCCTGAGTGCATTGTTAAACTTGACTTTTCAGAGAAGCCTTTGCCACAAATTGAACAGGAAAATGGTTTCTCTCCAGTGTGTGTTTTTCCGTGTATTCTTAAATTTGATTGTTGAGAGAATCTTTTAACACAAACTGAGCAGGAAAAAGGGTTTTCTTCAGCATGTTCTTGTGTGTACTGTTAAATGATTTATTTCAGAGAATCTTTGGCCACAAATTGAGCAGGGAAATGTTTTTTTCTCCAGTGTGTGTTCTTGTGTGTTTTGTTAAATTGGATTTTTGAGAGAAGCTTTTGCCACAATCTGAACAGACAAAATGTTTGTCTCCGGTATATGTTCTTGTGTGGCTTGTTAAATTAAACTTTTCAAAGAAGCTTTTGCCACAAATTGTGCAGGCAAAAGGTTTCTCTCCAGTCTGAGTTATTGTATGGAGTCTTAAATTTTTATTGAGAAGCTTTTGCCACAGTCTGAGCAGCGAAACAGTTTCTCTCCAATATGCATTCTTATGTGGCTTTTTTAAGTCTCCATTCTGAAATAAGCTTTTGCCACAATCTGAGCAGTAAAAAGGTTTCTCTTCACTTTAATGAATTGGATTTTTGAGAGAAGCTTTTGCCACAATTTGAACAGACAAAATGTTTGTCTCCGGTGTGTGCTCTCGTGTGGCTTGTTAAATTTGACTTTTCAAACAAGGTTTTGCCACAAACTGTGCAGGGAAAAGGTTTCTCTCCATTGTGGGCTCTTGTATGGCGTCTTAAATTTTTCTTAAGTGAGAAGCTTTTGCCACAGTCTGAGCAGGGAAACGGTTTCTCGCCAGTATGCATTCTTATCTACTTCATAAACATTGGATGTATACACATGAATTTTTTCTCAATCAACACCTCTGGGCTTCTGTTAACGTGTGGTGGTGATTTTGTCCTCAACCAACACCTCAAGCCTGATTGTTGTGTTTTCCCATGAGAGGGACGTTTGTGGGCGGAAAGTCTGTTTACCCCTCCAGCCAATCACAGAACAAGGGGCGTGTCGCTGAAGGCATGCGCAATATTGACAAGAAGAGTGGGGGTTGAACCATGGGAGGAGTCCGTTTTGAATTGTTTTTTTACAAACACAAACGGTTGTGTTTACAAACACAAACGGACAAAACTAAAGACCCCACCTTTAAAAGTCTCTTTTCAAAGAAGCATTTGCCACAAACTGTGCAAGAAAAAGGTTTCTCTCCAGTGTGTATTCTGGTGTGGCTTCTTAAATATCCCTTTTGAGAGAAGCCTTTGTCAGAAACTGTGCAGGAAAACGTTTTTTTCTCCAGTGTGTGTTTTTGCATGAACTTTCAAATTCCCTTTTGAACTTAGTGTTTCCCACACAGAACATTCCCAGCATTTGTTGTCAGTGTGACATGCCCTATCACCTTTAGCATGTTCATCATCATCATCATCATCATCATCATCATCATCAGCAGCAGCAGCAGCAGCAGCAGCAGTCTCAGGAGAGTGTGATCTTATGTCATCACTTTGTGTTTGTGATGATCCCCAGTGGTCTGCATCACCTTCTGTTATCATGTGTTGACTTGAACTGCTGCTTGGAGGCTCCGCCCCTCTGTCTTCCTCACTCTCACCCCTGTCTTCATCTTCACTCTTTAACGGGGGAAAAAATAGTGCTGTCTTGCTGATATCCCCTTCCTCCTCTTTTTTAACGTGAGGTGCCTGTTGTTCAGGACGATGATATTTTTCACTGACATCTGCAGGACACAAGAAGACAAACACATTTTGTTTGACCAAGTCAAATCTCAAGTGTGACTTTGATGTGTATTATTGTTCCTACAGTAATACCCTGTCTTGGGCCTGTCGCACACACGACGCTATGCGCCTGAACCCGACTCTGACAGGACCATTAAAAATAAATAAATAGCTCTCCCGCGCTGGCACATCCTGTCCATTCAGGTGCGGCTATCCAACTGTATCATTAGTAAATACTGTATGAACATTAAGTAGATGTGGGAAAGAACGAGTTAGCGGCTGGTTACGTGAAGAAGAACCGTGCACGGAAGTAGATATGCGGCGGAAATCAGGCAGGACACGCCCCACTACGATATGATTGGCTGCTGGAAATTTTACAGAGGCGATGGGGCATTGTCATCAAGTCACCGACAGATGTCATTTTTTCTGCAAATTAAATCACGCGATCGCGCATTTTATTTCAAAACACTAATGCAGTGTTTTTCAACCAGGGGTACGCGAGCACATTGCACTCCATGGAAACATTTCAGAATTTATTTCCCAGCTAAATAACCCGTGGCACCGCCACATTAACTCAAGTCTAATTAAAACTCAGATGACATATTGTTTTGCTTTTCTTCTTGATATTTAAAGTTTAAATGTCCGTCTGCTACAAGGGGACTTTAGCCTCATGCACCACATGCAACAGTGCTAGTGACCTGTCCAATCAACGAAGAGAAACATACCTTGTAGGTAAAAACATGGGGCTAGCAGGTCCTGAGTAATATTTCAGTGTCACTTTCTCAGATATTGACATCTTATTTTAGCTAAAGATAACTATGATAATGAACTTACCCTAAAATATTTACTTAAAATAAGAAAAATATATAAGAATTTGATTTCTTGTGTCAAATAAAGTAGAAAACTGACATTATACAACGTTTTTTAAAACTAAATGAAGCGTAGCTGAAATAGTATAACCTTTTCTCTTTTCGGTATGGCTTTTTGTTGGGGGCCATTTTTGATTGTTTGTATAACAGCCACTAAGGGGTCATCCTAAATGGTATCCATCGGTTGAAAACTTTAAACACCCTGCCAAAAAACAAACAAACAAAAAACACTTTCAGAGGTGCCAAATTGTCATAAATTCCCTCCTAGCTAAAAAAAAAAATAAGAGCCGAGTAGAACAACAAATGAGCAAGTGTTGGAATGACACTCATTGTCTTCCGCGTGTTCGTTGTTGTTCGGGTAGAGAGATTGTTGATTTTCTGAATACAGACTGGAGATCGGTGAACAAGTCCTTCGAAGGATTTATTTTACAGAATATTCTGGACACAAACAAGTTTACAGACAAATGGCTGCAGTTCTCTCGCTAGTGTGTCTTTTCAGCGGACTCCTATGATCCTTATACTATCTTGAAAAAGTATTACAACGCCTCCTTTTCCCCCAAGCCCCTTTCTCCCCCCCCAGCCACCATATGTCCCCAGCCAAGACAGACTTTTACAGCATTCAATACACATTGACAGACGGCCTCTTGATGTGGAAATATAGTAGGTCCCAGCCCCGACATCACCCAGCATAAGGTAAGACCTTCAAAGGAATCATATTAACACATTTGCTTTAACCCCAGACAAATGGCCCATTGGTGTGGGAATAGAGGAAGCTCCCCCAAACATCATTTAAACACTCACCCCGCTCTACTGAGGAAATTAAAACAGTTATGACTCAATCTAAACAGTTATAACTAAATCAAAACAGTTATAACTAAAAATGGGCAGAAGACTGTCAACACAAGGAAGGCAAATGCTTGTTAGGTTTTATACAACTTTCAATAAATATTTTGAGGTGAAAAGCCTAAGATGGCCGACATGTTGCACATCGCAGACATTGCCATATCGCTCACTAAAGCTTATTTGTATACCACCAAACATAGTATGTCCACAACTACTTTACTGGACTTTTACATAATTAAATTAATTGTTTTGTTCTGTTAAAGTCATCTCTGTGCACTTAGTTTGAAGCCTCTTGATTTCGGCCTAGTTTAGCTTAGCCTAGCTTGCTAGCCGCTAACAAAGAAACGCATTTGTGAGCAACACTGCACTAAACTGATAGCAAGTGTGAGCGTAAAATGTTGTGACCGTCGTATCAAAATGTGTGCAAGAAAGCCAGCAGAGTGCGAGGAGTGAAGGGTGTATGTTTAATAAATCCATACTTTTGCGTGTCCAATAAATCAAATGATAAGATAAGACATGAACAGAGTCCCTGCGCAGGATGATTTATTAAACAGAGAATTCTCCGGTCACCGGCAACAATTTACATCACGTAAAAAGGTGGAATTAAAAAAGTGCCCAATGTGCCCCCTCCCTCGGGAGAGAGGGCTTCTTATAGAATCGAGCTTGGAAAGTGAAACGCCTTTTAAAACACGTTATACAACAGATTTGCAGCTGTGCCGATCTCCAGACAAAATACACTCCCAGGGCACCTTTTCCCAAAACAACATCTCACAAACAAATTGAGTGGCCGTGAGTGATGATGCCAACAGAGTCAGTGGTGTGTGTGTGCTTCTCTCGAAGCAGAGTACGCTCCCACGAAGAGAATGTGTGTGCGTAAACACTGAGAGAGAATTTTAGACCAAACAAAGTGTACCAGCTTAGGTTAAGGTCAAATTATACTGAGTTCAACACTATTTCACTTACTTTACACATCTATAAAACATTTCAACATGGTTAATATATGAAATAAAGAATTAAAATGTTAATAATGTCTAACAGGAGGAACTGTGCGGAACGAAAGAGGAGAACGAGGGACATGTCAACAACATGACACTGTTTTTCAGACGCCTCGAGTTGGAGTACACACAGCAGGTTTGTTCACGTCTCACTTGTTTCAGAAATACTTTACGTAATTCCTCAACAATAATCCTGTGTTTACGGGCACTGTGTGACGATTTCATTACATTCAATAATGTTTGGATCTCATGGTGGACCCAGGCGCGTAGTCAGCATATAAAATGGTTTGATCTGAATGCTGCATAACATAAGTGTAACAGTTTCACAGTTAAATAGCCTATTTGAGGAAATGCAAGCAAGACTTTTGCCTTTTTTATCTTTGTGTTGGCTTTTTTCCCCAGAGTCTTTTGTACACATAATGGGCCACTTCCAAATACAATTGGCAAACACCGCACACTACGCAAGAGTTGAGACGGGTGCAGTTGCCTTGAAACAAGAACAGTCCAGGTGTGAGTGATTTCGGTCCTCAGGGAATGGGATGGCTTGAATGGATAAAAATATTGACAGGCTTACTGTAGAAGTTTGTTCTTGAACCTAATAACCATGACGCTGATGTTAAACAATCTTGTACTACATCTCCCTTCGTGTATAGTATATTGTATTTATTCTTGCATTTTAATGACCATTTCAAGTCTCGTGACAAATGTTTAGAATTAGCACTTGTGTTAAAACACATAAAGTGACTAAGTGACAAAATAGACGGCGAAGAAACTTTGACTCTTGATAAGATGGGAAAGTGTAAATATGATCCTGAATAAAATACAACTCTTCCAAAAATAAGTTATTCCATTTTTATATACAGTACAGTGGAGCCACGAGTTGCAAATGACCCAGTTTATCAACAATTTTGGTTATGCCCAGAATTTTTGTAAACAAAACTGACTCTTTCCGACAATTTTCTGTATGGATGGAGAAAAAAAGAGGAAAAAATTTTATTTTTGACACACAAACTACAATCTACAGCATGTATGTCATTTATTAATAATGCTAAGTGTTACTGAAGCACAGATGAGCTAAATTGATCTGTGCTGTGCTGTTTTTTTGCGCTGAATTGATCGAACGGCCTTGACGTGGGGTCCCTCAAGGATTATCAGTCCTTGGTCCCATTTTGTTATTTCTGTATCTTACCCAAGGGTAAACGCTTCAGAATGGCAATGTTAGATATGTTAGATAGTAGACATGGCTATGCAAGTGACACACAGCTATATTTATCATTGTCCCCCAAATACGTTCAATTAACATGTGGTGTACTGTCTAAGTAAATTAACAACTGGATGAAGCAAGATTGCCTTCAGATCAACCAAAACAAAATGGAGGTAATTGTTTTAGGCAATAAAGATAAGATGGTTTCTGTGAGTAAACATGTTGTGTCAATGTTTGAAAAAAAAAATCCAAGACTATGTCAGAAAATCGGCAATAAAGATAAGATGGTTTCTGTTAAAAAACACTTTGAGTCAATATAAAATTTTAAAAAATCCAAGACCATGTCAGAAAATCTTGGGATGCTGATAGACTCGGACCTTTCAGCAGTCATATCAAATCAATCACTAAAACAGGCTTTTATCAGCTTTAAAACATATATAGAGTAAAGAGTTGCATGCTCAAAGCGGACCAGGGGAAGTTTATCCATACTTTTACCTTCAGTAGATTTGGTTATTGTAATGGTCTTTTGTTTGGACTCCCTCAAAAGAGCATCAAACTGCTGCTGGGATTATGACCAAAACAAAAGATATCAGAACGTATCACTCCAGTCCTTTTGGCTTTACTGTCTTCCTTCCAGTCAGCTGTAGAATAGATTTCAAAATTCTGCTACTAGTGATGATCTATAGTAATGGTTTGTCTCCTGAATACATTTAAGATATGCTAATTGGATATAACCCACTGATCTTTATATATTTCTGGATAGCCGATTGCCCAAGACTTTTGAAGCCGCAAGGCCGCCATATTACCACTCCCAAGAAACGTTTCTCGGCATACGGTCCTATACATTTACAGCAGGGTTCACCAATTCCAGTCCTCAAGGTCCGGAGTCCTGCAGGTTTTAGATGTTTCCACCCACTAGCACACCTAATTCATATAATCAGCTCATCAGCATGCCTGATAATGATCCAGATCCTGATTAGTATCAGGTGTGTTGGTAGGCGGAAACATTTAAAACCTGCAAGACTCCGGGCCTCGAGGACCGGAATTGGTGTACCCTGATTTACACTATCGAAATTGGAGAGTATTTAAGACAGTACTTAGTAGAAACAGCAGGATTTATGATGTTTTAAATTTGTTAAAACATAAACAAGAGGACTTCAGACATTTTACAACTTGCCTTAAATATAAATTATATGCTTAATGATGTTTACAGGAGGAAACTTGTATTTTTTCAAATTAAAGAATTGTCCTTGTATTTCAACAAAAGATGCCTCTCCTAAATCTAATATTGAGTATGGAATCTAAGAAAGTTAAGGAACTGAGCGATAAAAGAAAAAGGGTGTCTTCAAAACAGCACATACCATCCACTTGTTAAAAAATAGTGACCACCATGCCACCCACCGCCCCCCGGCCTAATACTAAGCGCATACGAGCTGTATTTGTCTAATCTGTACGTATACGTATAGTATATAGGCCTACTGAATAGTAGTCTTCTCGTGGGGTGGGAGTGGTAAAATGGCCGCCCTGTGGCTTCAACGGCTTGCACGGGCCTCTTTGGGCTATACTCAAACCTGTTTGGTTTGTCTAGAATAAAGCGATTGTATGTTTGCACACCTGATATGTGTGTTTAATCAACTGGCTCATGAGTGCGGCGATATGTCAATCTGTGTTTTTGCAAGGAAGTGATTAAGTTTTGTGGCTAATTTTTGAGGGCGACGAAGCTGTTTTGTAGAGTGTTGTCTTATACAGTAGATGGCGGTATATGCACGTTGCTTGCAATCAGATTCAGATTTCAAGATTTATTGTCATTGTCACAGAAAACAACGAAATTGTGTTTGGATCAACAAGCAATGTTTGCTGTAACGTGCATAAACCACAAACCCAATAAATTACATTTAGTCCGTTATAACAAGAGTGCATCATAATAGTAACAATGAAAGCAGCACCAGAGAACATATCACATATAAGATGCATGCAAGGACACATCGTTAAATTCATGAAGAATACACAATTAATAAAAACAAGAAGAAAAACACCGGCAGCAGGCGGCGTCGTGATAAGTCTCGAAATCTGCCGATGAGGAGTGCCAGTGGCGTGAAGTTTGTCCAAGTGAACTCGCCGTAGATAGCACGTTACAGATCAACTCTTCATCAGGATGTAGCATACGTGCTTCATGAAATAATTCGTCATGAATTCGCATTGAACGTACTCAAACGTCGACAAAGTGCGTCCACCACTACTTTAGCGAAGTCAAATATAGTCTACATGCGCGGCTAATTCATCTCAGTTCTCCTTGAAGCTTCTCAGTCTTGCTTCTCTTACGTTAGCTTAGCTTGCTAAAAGCCAGTAATGGAGACGCGTTTGTTATCAACACATTGACTCAGCAGAGATCAAGTGTGAGTCTAAAGTGTCGTGATTACCACGTGAAAATGTACGCAAGTAGAGTCAAGTACGAAGAAGAGCTTTGTGGAGCACAAGAGGAGAACGATCGACAACGTCAACTGCTGAGCGCTGTTTGCAATAGGCCTCCAGTTGTAGGTACGTGACAAAGGAAAAATGTCAAATCTTCTTTCAAGACGAACGTCACTGAAAAGAGCCGGAAAATAGGGATAAAATATATTTGAAATTTTGTAAAGATAAAAATTTGAGGAAGTTATGACAATTTAAAAGACTTCAAAAAGTGGGTAAAATGACTCCTTGTTTCACGCTCAAAACAACACGATGGACAATTCCAAACTTATAAGTCACAATTCCTATGACACCTGTGAGCAGGGCCGGACTGGGACTCATTTTCAGCCCTGGAGTTTCATGGCTCAGACCGGCCCACTTTAGTTTACCGTGTTTTAATGTAGATACATATTTCATATGTATTAATGTATCTCTTCTTCCCTGAGGTCACACTCGCCCAAGTAGACTAGATGAATGTCAGCCATGCAGGAATTTGATGTTAGGTGTTTAAGCAAACACTGATGTGCCTTATTAGCTCTTTTATTCGACCTTAATTCCCGATTTAGCGGCTTCATGTGGAATTAGGATAGTAAAATTTGCAAGAGAAGGCAATTATTTTTTTGGTGTATATTTTGTTTCTTCCATTTGACTTCACGTTCACGACACACTATTAGTAATGCATGTTTTTTTTGTTTTCTTTAACTTATCAGATTTCAGATTCACAAAACCTGGCCTTCACGAAGGCTTAGTCTGTTAGAAGACAAATGAGGTGAAGAGATTTTTTTATTTTTTTATATCTGGAACAATTACTGTTACAGATCTGATGTGTTAGCGGTTAGTGATTTCCATATATAAAATACACAACATCAAAGACACAACAGACTGACTTTACCAAACCATGCGTGTCTTGTGTCCTGTAGAGATCTGTGAAAAATATCTTCGTCCTGAGAGGCAGGAGCCAGAGTTCCCCAGTATTAAAGAAGAGGATTTGGAGCCTCTTCAAGTTAAAGAAAAGGAGCAGCTGCAGCCTCCAAACATAAAAAAAGAGAACTTGCTACCATGCATTAAAGAGGAGGAGGATTTCACAGAGTTGCCTGTGAATGGTGTCCTTTTGAAGACTGAAGATGAACGTCAATATGAAGAGAGCAAAGGGGCAGAGCCTCCAAGCAGCAGCTTAAGACAACAAATGACATCAGAAGGTGATGAAGACCACTGTGGAGGATCACAAGTAGATAGCTGGTTAGCTCCAATGTCAGATGGTGACAACGACATGTCTCATACTGATGACGATGAAAAGTCTGAATGTGATGTGTTGTGTCACATTGACGGCAAACGTTGGAAATGTTCTCAGTGTGGAAAAACTTTTGGGTGTAAGTCTCAATTGAGAAGACATGTGATTAGCCACACTGGTGAGAAACCTTTTGCCTGCTCAGTTTGTGGTCGAAGTTTCTCTGAGAAGGGAAAGTTAAAACAACACACAAAAACCCACACTGGTGAGAAACCTTTTGCCTGCTCAGTTTGTGATCAAAGTTTCTCTCAGAACGGAAGCTTAAAAAGACACACAAGAACCCACACTGGTGAGAAACCTTTTGCCTGCTCGCTTTGTGGCCAGAGTTTCTCTCGGAAGGGAAACTTAAAACAACACACTAGAACCCACACTGGCGAGAAGCCTTTTTCCTGCTCGGTTTGTGGCCAGCGTTTCTCTCAGAAGGGAATCTTAACAATACACACAAGAACACACACTGGTGAGAAGCCTTTTGCCTGCTCAGTTTGTGGCTTAAAATTCTCTGAGAAGAAAACCTTAACATATCACGCAAGAACCCACACTGGTGAGAAACCTTTTGCCTGCTCAGTTTGTGACCAGAGTTTTTCTCACAAGGGAGGCTTAAAACGACACATAGGAACCCACACAGGTGAGATACCTTTTGCCTGCTTAGTTTGTGGCCAGAGTTTCTCTAACAAGGGAGGCTTAAAAATACACACAAGAACCCACACTGGTGAGAAGCCTTTTGCCTGTTCTGTTTGTGGCCGAAGTTTCTCTCACAAGGGAGGCTTAAAAACACACACAAGAACCCACACAGGTGAGAAGCCTTATGTATGTTCAGTTTGTGGTCGAAGTTTCTCTGAGAAGAGTAATTTAAACAGACACACAAGAACCCACGCAGGTGAGAAGCCTTATGCCTGCTCAGTTTGCGGTCGAAGTTTCTCTCAGAAGAGGAACTTAAAAAGACACACAAGAACCCACACTGGTGAGAAACCATTTACCTGCTCAGTTTGTGGTCAAAGATTCCCAAGTAAGGCCAAAGCTAAGAGGCACAAGTGTGCTGGTGAAAATAGCAGTGATTAATGAATTTTCATATAATCTAATTCCTGAATTTACATTTAAAATAAAGCAGAAATCACATCTATCACATCTACCGCTGAATGAACGAATGATTTGTGTACTTGTAAAGTGTATTGTATGTGCCTTGACTTACCCTACTTTTACATTTGTATTCAAAATATTACATCAACCTGACAAGGGGCTGCAGATTAAAATGATCTCATCACTATAGACCTTTTGCACATGACATCACAGCCTTCATGGGAACGACCCCTGCGGCATGGACGGCAAAATAATCACTTGCATCTTTTGAAACCCTTGAAACTCGTAAAGCGTATAGTCTTGTTTCTGATCTATTATCTTTTAAAATGGTCAGATCTAGCTGTGCGGTAGCTTGTACTGAGAGACGAGGGTGTAACCCAAACTTGGCTTTTTATCACAAGACTGCTGATGAAAATAGAAGACGGATGGATAGCAAGACTATCACTGGCAGCCCTCAAAATATTATTGTAGCGATCATTTTTTTACGGGGTTAGTAGATCACTGCGGCATGGCTCAGTGGTTGAGTGGTCGTCTCCTTTCCGTAAGGTTGTGGGTTTGATTCTCATCCCCGGTGACCATGTCAAAGTGTCCTTGAGCAAGACACTAAGCCATGATTTCCTCCCAGTGGACCTGGCAGCGCCTTGCATGGCAGCAGTCGACCACTAGTGTACGAGTGTGTGTGTGCATGGGTGAAAGTGAGGCTTAATTGAAAAGCGCTTTGGGCACCATGTGGTGTAGTTTTTTGTTTTTTTTTAACATTAAGCACTTGTGACTGTCCCAAGTTTTAGGTAACAATAAAGTGCCATCTAGTGGTCAAAGAATAGCATTAGAAACACGCAGGAGCATGCACACTACAATAGCTCAGAGAAACTACATTTCGCAAGCCAACCACAAATTTGTATTTTGCCAAAAGGCTGAGCGAGCCTGAATTAGCCAGAGCAGCTAACAAGAGCGGCTATTGGGAGAAGATAGTAAAAAAAAAAGCTAGTAAAATCTTGTGAGAGCTAAACAAAAGGTGACAAGCGATAGGAACCCAAATCACGGGAATCAGTGACGACCACCTGCGGGCCCCAGTTGTGGAAGGTAAGCGGCGGTCGACCCATTGGGTATGACACGCGATGCAATGCCACCCCAGCTGACAACATTCGCAAAGTTGTCCTTTGGGCATTCGTAGCAGGAAGATGGCGGCGAAACATTGCATCACTAGTAATGTGAGACTACAGCCATGTAATTAGTGACTACATATATATATAAAAATATGCGATACAACATATTTTTTTGCATACAATTGACAAACAGTTGTTTTTTTTAAATGAATGAATTATTAGTTCACCACTAGATGGTGCTAGGGTTCACTGACTGTCCCTTTATAAAAAAAAAATACAGTATGTCAGTTACATGATAAACTCGTTTTACCTTTTGGTATCTTGTCCCCCTGGTGTGAGCGAAGCGTCTCGTCCCAGAGACCCAGTCAGCGACCAAAAAAAGGTGTAAATTCTAGCAAAGTCAGCAATTTTATTAAATCAGTGAGCACAGCAGGCGATGGATTATAAATTAAGGGTCTGTTTCCAAACTATCAATCTCCAACATGTATAAATATTGCACTCAATGACTAAATGTGCCACTTCTACCGACAGGCGAACATTTGTCGAACTAGTAGATGTCATGGCTAGATGGGTAATAATAAGTTATAATTACTATAAAAAAAAACAATCCCTAAGTCGCTCCATGTCCCGTCCACCTCAATTCAACATTCATTCACTTCTGACATCCACACTGATGAAGTCACATGATCACGTGATATATGTGCAAAAGGCCAATCTGTCATGTTTACATGTAAATGCCGATTCATATGCACTGTCCCTTTATATATATCATGATCCCCCCCCCATGTTTAATATCAAAGCTAATTACAATGACAGTGATTTTAAATAATGTAAAAAAAAATGTAAATATCTATTTGTATTCTTGTAAATTTAAGTCTTGTGTGGACGTTTCAACTTTTTGTACTAACACACATCAAAATAACTTTATCGCTCTCCTGTCTAAATTGATGTGTACT
Source organism: Vanacampus margaritifer (assembly GCF_051991255.1). Taxonomy (NCBI): domain Eukaryota; kingdom Metazoa; phylum Chordata; class Actinopteri; order Syngnathiformes; family Syngnathidae; genus Vanacampus; species Vanacampus margaritifer. The sequence goes on along the minus strand of NC_135445.1, from coordinate 14,844,577 downwards.
TCTTCCTTAAATAGGCTTGTGAACAAATGAATAGATACAATAGTGACACCTAACGGTCAACTTGGCGACCCTCACGCTGTTATGATTGGTGTCCTGTCTGTCTTGTAAGGTTTTATTTGCACCTGTACTCGTCATCCTGTTCCCTTGTGTCATCCAATCATCTCCCCCAGCCACTTGTGTCTTGTCCAGGTGTCTCTCGTTGTCTCGTCAGATGGCTTGAATTTAATTCCCTGGTTTTGTTCAGTCTTTGTTGGATCATTGTCGCTGTCACCACTGGTGTTTTGTTGTTACTTTGATTTTTGGTCTCTTCAGATCTTTGTTGGTTTTGTTCACCCAGTACCCCTCGTAGTGTTTTTGTTAAATAAAGCGTTTTCAGTATTACATGCATCCCTGCCGTGGTTCTCTTGCCTCCCTGCATTTGGGTCCTCCACTCCGCACCGTGACACACGCATCTAAATGAAATGGCTCCTACATCCAGTAAATTGACTTTGGAGAAACTTTGATTCTTTGTGTAGAGATGAAAAGTGTACCTGATTATGATCCTGAATAAAGTACTGCTCTTCAAATGCCTTTCTCTCCATGATTTGCACACACTCACGATTGAAAAGGTGGCACTCTCAAACTGCCATGCCAGTTGAGTGGGGTTTGTGGGGTGTGATAAGTGTGTTCCTACCTGTGCTGTTACACAAGCTAAGGGGCGTCAAACTCAGTTTTGTCATCAGCCCCTTTGTAGTTACAGCTTACTTCAGAGGGCTGTTATGACGGTGAAACCAAATGTTTTTTCGTCTCATCGTATTACTACGTATAGTATACACGACAAGATGATGGATTACTAGTTTTTAAATCAGAAGTCATAGATAATAGTTATTCAAATTACTGTAAAAAAAGAGTAACAAAAAATGATTGCAAAATCTCAACATTATGTTTCATACATGACATTTTGATACGGATTTTAGCAGTGCTTTAAACTTTCTTGTACCTGTCTAGCAACAACGTGGAAATCCAACACATGCCAGGGAATGTTTCACCAGCATCTGAGAACAATTGTTTTTGGGAAAGAACTCTGCCTTGAATAAAAAAAAAATTACACACACACATGTAAACACACATAGAATTGAGAAAAAAATCAAGCTGTCAAACAATTAAATGTTTTAAATCAGATTAATCCCATTTTAGAATTTTAATTAATCACGATTAATCCCTTATTTAATTTTTTTTTTTTATTATCAACATTTGCCCGCCAAATTTGAAGACCACCTGTTAAATGTTAATTATTTTGCTAAATGACACACACTTCTTATTTTTTTCATGTTAGCTCTCTAATTATTTTTAATTATTTTTCCTGTGAATATTCGCATTTTAGCTCAATAGTTTCCAGGTCATGTGACCTATTGACCCCAAATCAGTGCTGCATCGGAGTGGCATGTCTGCTTTTTTTCTCCAGAAAAAAAAAGTGGCATGTCTGCTGGATGTTGCAGACCTCTTATTTTTTTATATATTAGATCTCCCACTTGTTTTTAATATTTTGTTTCCTCTAAATATTAGCATTTTAGCTCAATAGCTTCCAGGTCATGTGACCTCTTGACCCAAAATTTGTGCTGACTCATCGTGGCATGTCTGCTAGATGACACACACTGTTTTTTTTCAATTAACTTAATATTGTATATATCAATGTTATAGCTCAATACCAGGTCATGGAACCTGTTCACCCCACAAGAGTGCATACCCAATTAAACGTGAATTAGTGCTGTATTATACTAAAACATTTTTTTAAACTGTTTGTCAGTAAAACATCTTTTAAATTGCTTGTCAATAAAATTTTATTTTGAAAACCGGTCTATTATTTTGAAAAACAGATATAGGTCTCCTCTATAGCTTCCCTTCACGCACACTACTGTAAATCCTAGAAAAGGGTGAACTTGAAATGAAGAGCGACTGGCTTGACTCCGTAAAAAGAAGAGGCGGCAAGCTTCACCGCAGTAAACGATCAGCACATTATTTTGGATCATATTGGCATTCAGCCCTTCCTCTATGTAGGACCAAAACTGACAAAATTCAAAAATAAATAAATGTCTAGAAGTTAAAATAAAACCGATATAAAAAATACAATAGAAAAATTAAATACAAAAATAAATAAATATATAAATGGAAATAAAAACAACAAAATATAAGTAAATCCATAAATAAACAAAATACAAGTTTTAAAAAAAAATGCAAAAATAACTATAGAAATACAATTAAATAACAATCAATCAATACAAACTCTCTGCTCCCGCAGTTATTTATTTCATGCTGCAGACGCTCTGTCAGCACTAAATGTTATTCAAATGAGGGGGCAGTTCTAATCATGTTTTGGGTTGGACTCCGCTGTTGCAAACTGCGTTTCATTGCTCGAGTGAGCAGCCCGGCGAACAAGGAAGTCTCGCAGGTTTGCATGGAGAGCTCCAGCAATGGACGATTATCTTGTCCCCTGTCACCCCGACAAGTTGTCGAGCAACTCAAGTCGCCTCCTCTATGGCATATATACAGATCAGTAAAGTCGCTGTGCACAACACCGGAAGTTGCAATCCACAGCTATTGCATATTTTCTATGGAGTTAAAATCATGCCAAAACCTCACAAACACACAAAACATGATTTACTCACAGAGGAGAGGAGAGATCAGATGTGTCCTGTCTGTAGGACTTTTTTTTTTTTGGGCATTTTGTGATGATACAAAAAGATTACTGAGCCATTTGGATCCTGGAATCATCCCGTGAAACTGCAGAGGATCCATGAGTTCATGTGGACACGAACAAAAATAAATAAATAAAAATCACTTTAATTGTCTGAATCAGTAAACTGAATTAGAAAAAAACTAACCCTTCCTTAATTTGGTCGCATTTGTCTGACAACATGAAGATGTTTCCTGACTTCTGGACAAAAAATAAAATTCCTCTTCAAATAATTCCACTTGCACAAGTCAGTGATGAGGAGGAAATCTTTTTTTTTTGCACCCACGTTTGTCATCAGTCATTTTGTATGAGCTATTTTTTCTTCTAATGGCATTAGATATGGGATATTTTACATGGATTGATCTGTTCAAATAAAATAGGGAAAATAACAGTATGGAATTAATATTTTCGATTAAGAATGTCCAACAAAGAACTCAATCTAAGCAAAATAGGTTGTGCCAAATCTAATTATTAAATTTGCCATGAAATATTTATTTTACTGTTTATTCAATGATTTCAATACTTATTCATTTCAACATTTAAGTAGTTTTATTTCAGTATTGACTTTTCAAGTCAATATTTCTGTATTGTAACATATCTGTAATTATTTAAAGTTGCATTGCGGAGTTTGTCGCTTATGCACTTTTCTACTCACAACTGCCACCTCTGGCCTAAAGCGTAACTGCAGCCTCTGTGCCAAGCTCGTGCAAGTACATGCGCTCAAATAAACTCTTTATTTTTTCTGTTTTCTTGGAGTCTGAGCTGGAGTTTGGGCTGTGCTCAAAGACAGCCTCTTGTATTTGTTTTTGTTTTTTTACAGTTTCTATCTCAATTGTGTCATATGCTAACACTTAACGTCCGCAGGGGCGAGCTTGACGTCATCCTCCAATACCCCCCCCCCCCCCAAGAAACTGGAAGAACTCTCCACACTGAAGAGAAGATACAAGCTGATAGGCAGAGTCACAGTTAAAAAGTCAGGGCTGTTTGTACTCATCTGGGCATTGGTGGAGCATGCATGATGCAGAAAAATATTTAAAGCTGTTCTATGTAATAATTTGCCCAAAAATAGCTTTACTATAGCCTGTTTAGTTTTCAGACTATATTCGGGTTAGAATTTCCTGCCCCGTGTGGATATGAAGTCGTGTGCGCATTGTGTATGTGAAGAAGGGAGTGTGCAGTTTAATTTTTCCACCACAGGTGGCAGGAGTGATTTGAAATTCATGTTTCTGCGTTAAGCAGCTTTAAAATTTTAAACTCTGCAATGTATCTTTAAGTATAACGCTTGAGTTAATACTTTAACTTCTACAGTCTTCTTAATTCCTAATATATACATGAACGTCTACTCCTCACTACATCGTGATATATGTGAGCCGCTAGCTGTGGCTAGTTCTTGCTAATAATAAATCTGGTGATCAAGATGTTCGATTTTGAGATCTCTCCAAATACCCTCCTTAAGGTCTCTCATTTTCCTGTCCCAGCACCCCAAAAGTTGAAATTGTTGATAAAGTGTACAAAAATAAGTGATAAATCAACAATGTGGTTGGTGCTTTTGTTGTAACATGGTAACGTTGCAGTCGGGGAACTAGCTGCTTGGTTTAAAAAAAAAAAAACAATACGATTTTTCACCTCAAATACACAATTGATAAATGCACACGGCAACCAATAAAAGCTGAAAGTATAGAATATGCAAGAATGCTTACTTGCGTACTTGATCTCTACTTAATGAAGTGTTGTGTGTTTCTCTTTGTTAGCGGCTAGCGAGCTAAATTAAGCTAACTAGGCCGAGAAGCATCAACGAGTTTACCCAAACACAAAGATTTAACAAGTTATGTTGTAGTCCTACTAGGTAGTGCTAGTCGATGGACGTCCTGTGTGGTGGCTGCAGTCCGTGCGGTTAGCAGCTGGTTACGTGAAAAAGAACCGTGCACGGAAGTAGATATGCGGCCGAAATCAGGCAGGACACGCCCCACTACGATATGATTGGCTGCTGGAAATTTTACAGAGGCGATGGAGCATTGTCCTCAAGTCACCGACAGATGTCATTTTTCCTGCAAATTGAATCACGCAATGGCGCATTTTATTTTGAAACACTAATGCAGTGTTTTGCAACCAGGGGTACGCGAGCACATTGCACTCCATGGAAACATTTCAGAATTTATTTTCCAGCTAAATAACCTGTGGCACCGCCAAAAGTCTACTAAAAACTCAGATGACATATTGTTTTGCTTTTCTTCTTGATAATTAAAGTTTAAATGTCCGTCTGCTACAAGGGGACTTTAGCCTCATGCAATAGAGCTAGTGACCTGTCCAATCAACGAAGAGAAACATACCTTGTAGGTAAAAACATGGGGCTAGCAGGTCCTGAGTAATATTTTGGTGTGACTTTTTCAGATATTGACATTTTATTTTAGCTAAAGATAACTATGATAATGCACTTACCCTAAAATATTTACTTAAAATAAGAAGACTATATCAGAATTTGATTCCTTGTGTCAAATAAGGTAGAAAACTGACATTATACAACGTTTTTTAAAACTAAATGAAGCGTAGCTGAAATAGTATAAACTTTTCGGTATGGCTTTTCGTTGGGGGGCATTTTTGATTGTATAACAGTCACTAAGGGGTCATCCTAAATGGTATCCATCGGTTGAAAACTTTAAAAACCCTGCCAAAAAACAAACAAACAAAAACACTTTCAGAAGTGCAAAATTGTCATGAATTCTCTCCTAGCTAAAAACAAAGAGCCGAGTAGAACAACAAATGAGCAAGAAAGGCAAATGCTTTTTTAAGGTTTTATACAACTTTCAATAAAGATTTTGAGGGGGGAAAAACTAAGATGGCCGACATGTTGCGCATGCGTGTCGCAGTGCCTTATCGCTCACTAAAGCTTATTTGTATACCACCGAGCGTACAGGATCTTTGACGTAGTATGTCCACTACTACTTCGCTGGAGTTTTACGTAACTAAATTAATTGTTGTGTTCTGTTAAAGTCGCCTATGTGCACTTAGTTTGAAGCCTCTTGGTTTCGGCCTAGTTTAGCTTAGCCTAGCTTGCTAGCCGCTAACAAAGTGTGCAAAGTGTGTGGGCAACACTGCACTAAACTGATAGCAAGTGTGAGCGTAAAATGTTGTGATCGTCGTATCAAAATGTGTGCAAGAAAGACAGTAGAGTGCGAGGAGGAACTTTGCGGAACGAAAGAGGAGAACGAGGGACATCGTCAACAACAGACGCCTCGAGTTGGAGTACACACAGCAGGTTTGTTCACGTCTCACTTGTTTCGGAAATACTGTACTTTAATTCCTTAACATTAACCCTGTGTGACGATTTCATTACATTCAATAATGTTTGGATCTCATGGTGGACCCAGGCGCGTAGTCAGCATATAAAATGGTTTGATCTGAATGCTGCATAACATAAGTGTAACAGTTTCACAGTTAAATAGCCTATTTGAGGAAATGCAAGCAAGACTTTTGCCTTTTTTGTCTTCTTGTTGGCTTTTTTCCCCAGAGTCTTTTGTCATGCCAAGGGAAACCATTCTTTAGTCAGAAAATGAAATTACAGTAAATATACAATAACATACGGTAAAGTTACAATGCTGAAGCAGTTCAGAAGCTGGAGGGAAGTAACGAAGTACACATTATTTCTTACTGTACTTCAGTAGAATTTTAAAGAACTGTTCTTTGGGGGGAATGAGACTTTTTATGTTTTAAGATGTCTGATTTGGTCTTTATTAAAATATGCTTCTTTCAGACTGTGGTTGATAAGAATGTAAGGGGGGGGGGGGCAGGGCAATTTGAGTGACATGAAGCAATCCAGGGTGCAACAGGAACACTTCATATTATAAATGCGTTTTAAAACAATACTTAGTGGTGACCATATTTATAATTTCCTATGGGTAAAATTGCAAAATCTTGTTGCCAACACTAGCAAGCATCACGTACCGCGTCGGGTACATTAATATGAATTTGCTTCCAATTATTCGTTTCATTGTCATTCACGTCATCTTAAAACTAATTTATTTGTGAGATTTAATTCCAAGGTGGGTTGGATAGATTTAATTGTGCTACATGCAGCCAGCGGGCACATTCTTGAAGAACTGCACAAGGAACCAAAATAACCCAAATAAAATTATTTTTCTTCTGTCCTTGTATTACTGCTTAACTACTTTTTGTTGCTTCTCGCTTTGTAATTTGTAATATTGATTCATTTTTTGGTATTATTATACTTTATTCATTGTAAAATGTTATACCTTAATTTTTTTTAGTACATCCTCCCTGCCGCTTTTGTTTTAAATTCATGATATTTTGTTATTTGTCAAAATTTGTTTAATGAAAAATAACTGTTAAAGTGAATGCTCTTTAAATAAATAAATATATATATATATATATATATATATATATATATATATATATATATATATATATATATATATATATATATATATATATATATATATATATATATATATATATTATTAAATAAATTAGCATTTATAATTTAAAAAAAAGTACCAAAAATTGGTTATTAATTAACAATTATGGTCCGATAAAGATTGCAAAGATTTTCACAGTTTTTCTTGACACTATAAAACTTTTAATTTAATAGGGATGCACCGAAATTAACATTTTTGGCAGAAACCGAAAATGAGAAATGCTTGGCCGAAAACTGAAACGCTGAAAAAATGGTCAATGAGCTGGATTAATGAGAATAACCACAAGCATTCAGTAAGCACACAGTGCAGTGTTATGTCATTGGGTTTGTTATTCTATGATAAATAAAGTAGTCGTTTGCACACAGACACAGTGTTTTTCTGCACATTGTTGGACGTTCTAATCAGGAGATAAAGCTTTACTTATGTTAACCTTTTCGAGTGTCGTCACTCGTCAACTTCAATTGATTTGGGTCGCTGCTGATAACGTAGCTCTTGTCTCGGTCATGTGAAATAAATACAAATGAAGGAACGAGATGCGGCTCCATCACCGAAACTATTCCGTTTCGCTAAGGGACCCAATTACATTTGGCATTTTGACTCTTACGACAAACTAAGACTGTTTGGCATAGGTATGAACGGCTGCATTGACGGGTTTAACAGGTGTTGTAAATGTACAATAAAACAAATAATCAACTCACTGGCCGCACAAATCCAATAGAAAAGAGTGAGTGAGTGAACTGCCGAGATCTGGTACAAAAAATCAGCACCAAGAGAAAATGTTCATGCACTTACGACAACATCGCTATCTTCTTTTTACGGTAAAGTTACAATGCTGAAGCCGCACAAACGTCTGGATGTGCGCCAACCTAAAGACTCCCCCACATCCAAATGACAATAATATACATTCTAACAAAAATAAAATAAAATGACAACTTTATGGTGCGGCACGGTGGCTGAATGGTTAGCACGTCCGCCTCTCAGTGCAGTCTCTGGGTGGAGTTTGCATGCTCTCTTGCGTGGATTTTCTCCGGGTACGCCGGTTTCCTCCCGCATTCCAAAGACATGCATGGCAGGTTAATTGAACTCTCCAAGTTGTCCATAGGTGTGATTGTGAGTGTGGATGGTTGTTCGTCTCTGTGTGCCCGGTGATTGGCTGGAAACCAGTTCAGGGAGTACCCGGCCTATTGCCCGAAGCCAGCTGGGATAGGCTCCAGCGACCCTTGTGAGGACAAGCAGTTAAGAAAATGGATGGATGGATGGATGGATGGACAACTTGATGGCAGTTTAAAAAAAAATAGTAAAAGGGAAATATTGGCAATAAATAAAGAAATAAGTTTTATAAAAAATAAAAAAAAGATTATTTTTTAATCTTATACGAAACACATCTTGGTTTTAAAATTCTAACAAAAAGGTGAGGGAGCTCTCAGGGTCATCAGCATGTCTTAAAACAAGTTTTCTACGGTAATAGTTTTCCCAAATTTCAAAATAACTAAAATGTTAAACTGTCACTTATCTTTGTTTTATTTCAAACAACAAAAGGTGCAGAGGCTCTCAGGATCAGCAGCATCTCTTATAAAGTTAATTAAAATGTAAAACCAGAAGTAAACAGTTTGAAACTTTTCTCTAATTGTCTGTCAGATTTTTTAAAATAAATAAATAAAAAGGTGGTGGTGGTGGTGGTGGGGTTGACGTCGTGGTGATAGCCGGCAAAATGCAGAATATTGGCGCAGATAATAATCGGTCTGGCAGATAATTTGGTCTGTCCCTATAAAAGATCATTAATTTATTGTAATGTGTTATTCGTATGGAATAAATTAAGACTGTAAAAAATTAAGTAGAAAAAAGGTTAGTATTTTGTCACTCAAAACTATTCAAAGAAGTAAAATATTGTTTGTAGTTTTGGTGGCATGTATTTATTTAGGCTGAGACTTGGGGTGTTTTCAGAACAGAAAAGTCCTTTAGTCTGCTTGTTTGGTCCGGAACAACTGCGGACTCTATTTTTGTTTGGTGCGGTTCATATTCACACTGTGCTTTTTGCAAGTGGACTATATTGTGTAATCACATCAACCCGCGTGCTCCCATTGGACAAAAAATAACGAGGGCTGAAGGCAGAACCAAACCCGGAAATAGAGGAAAAACATGACATTTCGACGTGCTGCATTACTGCTCTGCATATTTGTGGCGTTATTAGATGCAAGATATTTGCGAGCATCAAGAGTAGCTCATTCAACGGAGTTTCCGCAACGCTGTTCCTAATTTTGGAACGCGTCGTCGATTGCGTGCAGTAACCTGAGGAGCAGTTGCGCTCCGCGTGCCCAGCCCCCACAACATGCTGACAGCAGCATGGCTAAACAGAATACGGATGATTATGAATGAATTTAGCACAATATTCACTACCGGGAAATGTTTCCCCCCTTCGATGCTTGGCTACGGTAGCTTGTTAAGCCCAAAAAGGCGCATATGTCCTGCAGTTGGAGCGGAGCAGCCGTGGTTTGAATTCAGACTGCGAACTAACCGCACCGAGTGCGTTTGGAAGCGGACCGAAACCACCTCAGAAAGTGGGTCTCGTTCCGCTTGTTTGGTCCGCACCAGGATTCGTTTGTGTGTATTCAGACCTGCACAAAAGGTCCGGATTAGCGTGGAAAACGAACTCTGGTCCGTTTAAAGCGGACCAAACAGTGGAGGTCTAAATACACCCTTAAAAGTTCCTGACAAAATTAAAATGTTCCTGAGAAACTATCCAGAATGTTTATGAGATATTATGGTAGGGGTTGGACTTGGCATCAATGACTAATGGTGTTGATCATATTTGAGTTTAATTTGATTCTTTATGAAAGAAAGCATAGTGGTGTGTTGGGATAGTAATTCAGACATGCAGTTGATTTATTTGTGACACATCAAAGACATGGCATTTTAACTGCCGTCACCATTAAATGACAACATGGAGGCCTCATTTGTACAATGATTTTTCACTCCTTGCTCCTCCTGTTTATCTCAGCTCCACAATGGGATCGCTGGTTGGAAGCACGGCCATGTGAACAGATGATCAAAGACCGAGGAGGTCGCAAATAAAGCTACAAGATTTAGCTCACATAGCTCACATTTTTGTCTTCTTGTGCCTTGCAGATTTCAGTAAAGATGTTGGGCCTTTATCGTTAGATCTTCAGTCTGAGTCCTCACACATTAAAGAGGACGTGGAGGATAAAGAGCTCGCCTACATCAAAGAGGAGGAGGAAGAGTCCCCACACATTAAAGAGGAAGTGGAGGATAAAGAGGTTGCCTACATCAAAGAGGAGGAAGAGTCCTTGCACATTGAAGAGGAAGAGCAAGAGGGTATCATTAAGGTCTTACTGACTGACGTCCCTTTGATGTGTGAAGATGATGACGAAGGTGAGGAGAGCGGAGGGGCGGAGCCTTTAAACAACAGCAGCAGCTTGAGTCACGTGACAACAGAAGGTGATGGAGACCACTGTGGTGGATCACAAGCCGACGAACTCATAGCGCCACTATCAGATAGTGACGACTCAGCGTCACACTTGCATGATGATGATGATGATGATGATGATGGTGGTGGTGGTGGTGATGAAAATGATCATGGTGAAGAGTCTGGAGGTGATTTGAAACATGGTGACAACAAAAGCTGGAAATGTTCTCAGTGTGGGAAAACCTTTGCTTATATGAGCCGTTTGAAAAATCATATGATTAGCCACACTGGGGAGAAACCTTTTGTTTGCTCAGTTTGTGGCCAGAGATTCTCTGAAAAGGGAAACCTAAGGAGACACACAAGAACACACACTGGTGAAAAACCTTTTGCCTGCTCAACTTGTGGTCAAAGATTCACTCAAAAGGGAACCTTGATATATCACACAAGAATGCACACTGGGGAGAAACCTTTTTCTTGCTCAATATGTGGACAAACATTCTCCCATAAGGGATATTTAAAAAGTCACACAAGAACCCATTCTGGAGAGAAACCATTTGTCTGCTCAGTATGCAATTTAAGTTTCTGTGAAAATGGTACTCTGACAAAACACATAAAAACACACACTGGAGAGAAACCTTTCGCCTGCTCAATTTGTGGGCAAAGATTTTCTCATAAGGGAAACCTAATAAGTCATACAGGAACCCACACTGGAGAGAAACCCTTTGTTTGTTCAGAATGTGGTCAAAGGTTCTCTCGTAGACATGCTATGACAACACACACAAGAACACACACTGGAGAGAAACCTTTTGCATGCACAGTTTGTGGTCAAAGATTCTCTCGTAGACACGTTTTGACATCACATGTAAGAACACACTCTGGAGAGAAGCCCTTCCCATGCTCAGTTTGTGGTCAAAGATTTTCTAAAAAGGCATCCTTAAGAAGTCATGCAAGAACACACACAGGTGAGAAACCCTTTGCTTGCTCAGTTTGTGGCCTAAAATTCTCACAGAGGGGAACATTAACAAGTCACACAAGAACGCACACTGGTGAGAAACCTTTTCCCTGCTCAGTTTGTGGTCAAAAGTTCTCACAGAAGGGAACCTTGACAAGTCACACACGAATCCATACTGGTGAGAAACCTTTTGCCTGTTTAGTTTGTGGTGAAAGATTCTATCAGAAGGGTAAAATTAAGAGACACAAGTGTGTTGGTAAAAGTAAAAGTGATCAATGAAACCTAAAGTTAGATTTTACTCATTTGCCACTTGACTCATCCTGTTGTCTGAGAAGCCGTTTGGCCTAATATTTGAGCAGGTTTCATCAGTTCACATATAAAAGGTTGGATAGAACAATTTGAAGTTTCAAACCTTGTGCTAGTTATTCAATAAGCACATATAAGTACTTGAACGGAACGAGGCTTAACGTGACAAGTTTCCTTTTCATGTTTATTTAGGACATTTGCCAACTTGTTAGCAAATTAACGATTTAAGTTAATATTGTTAAAATGATCATTAGTGTTTATATATGACTGTAGTTCCAAGTATGTTGTGTGTATTGGGTAAAATATTTGTATTTTACTGGGTTTTTTTAGAAGCTGTTTTGTCATTATTTGTGTGCATGCATGGTCTGTGTATGTTCTAAATTTGTTTGCAGAATACGCACAAATTCAAGTACGAATATATTGATGAATCACACATTTTTGTGCACAAATTGTTAGTGAATGAGGCCCAATGTTTCTGAACCTGACTTGTACTTGAGGCTCTCCGTACAATATGTTGTGCTTGATCACATTTTTTTTTATTTTATTCCAAGAAAGGTACTCTGTTATGTTTGGGCAAGAATAAAGACAAAAATAGGAATACATTGAAAATTGGACCTTATTCACTTGAACGTACTCTGTGAGGAAGTACTGTTCACATACACAAGCTTTCATTCACCCTTTAGTTCACACACACACTCATGCAAATATTAAGAATAGTTGTAAACCATAAATGTATACTTTATACACTTTATTGTAAGGTTTGATGATGGTGTGGCGGGCCAGAAATGCATTTTTAATGTGTGTGAAAGGTTGTGTATTTTGATTTTCTAGTTGCCACACAACTGTGATTAAAATTTAGATTCACATCAAAACCAGTGGCCCAGTGATGGGCCACTTCCAAATACAATTAGCAAACACCGCACACTACGCAAGAGTTGAGACGGGTGCAGTTGCCTTGAAACAAGAACAGTCCAGTTGTGAGTGATTTCGGTCCCCAGGGAATGGGATGGCTTGAATGGATAAAAATATTCCCAGGCTTACTGTAGAAGTTTGTTCTTGAAACTAATAACCATGATGCTAATGTTAAACAATCTTGTACTACATCTCCCTTCGTGTATAGTATATTGTATATATTCTTGCATTTTAATGACCATTTCAAGTCTCATGACAAATGTTTAGAATTAGCACTTGTGCTAAAACACACAAAGTGACTGAGTATTAGAAATAGACTGCGAAGAAACTTTGACTCTTGATAAGATGGGAAAGTGTAAATATGATCCTGAATAAAATACAACTCTTCTAAAAATAAGTTATTCCATTTTTATATACAGTACAGTGGAGCCACGGGTTACAAATGACCCAGTTTATGAACAATTTGGTTTATGCCCAAAACTTTCGTAAACAAAATTGACTCCGACAATTTTCTGGTTGGATGGAGAAAAAAAGAGGAAAATATTTTATTTTTGTCACACAAACTACAATCTACAGCATATATGTCATTTATTAATACTGCTAAGTATTACTGAAGCACAGATGAGCTAAATTGATCTGTGCTGTGCTGCTTTTTGCGCTGAGTTGATCGAACGGCCTTGACGTGGGGTCCCTCAAGGATCGTCAGTCCTTGGTCCCATTTTGTTATTTCTGTATCTTACCCAAGGGTCAAACGCTTCAGAATGGCAATGTTAGATATGTTAGATAGTAGACATGGCTATGCAAGTGACACACAGCTATATTTATATCATTGTCCCCCAAATAACAGTTCAATGTTGTGTACTGTCTAAATTAAATTAACAACTGGATGAACCAAGATTGCCTTCAGATCAACCAAAACAAAATGGAGGTAATTGTTTTAGGCAATAAAGATAAGATGGTTTCTGTTAAAAAACACTTTGAGTCAATATAAAATTTTAAAAAATCCAAGACCATGTCAGAAAATCTTGGGATGCTGTCATATCAAATCAATCACTAAAACAGGCTTTTATCAGCTTTAAAACATATATAGAGTAAAGAGTTGCATGCTCAAAGCGGACCAGGGGAAGTTTATCCATACTTTTATCTTCAGTAGATTTGGTTATTGTAATGGTCTTTTGTTTGGACTCTCTCAAAAGAGCATCAAACTGCTGCTGGGATTATGACCAAAACAAAAGAGATCAGAACGTATCACTCCAGTCCTTTAGGCTTTACTGTCTCTCTTCCAGTCATCTGTAGAATAGATTTCAAAATTCTGCTACTACTGATCTATAGTAATGGTTTGTCTCCTGAATACATTCAAGAAATGCTAATTGGATATAACCCACTGATCTGTATATATTACTGGATAGCCGATAGCCCAAGATTTTTGAATCCACAAGGCCGCCATATTACCACTCCCAAGAAACATTTCTTGGCATACGATCCTCTACATTTACAGCAGGGTTCACCAATTTCAGTCCTGCAGGTTTTAGATGTTTCCACCCACTAGCACACCTAATTCATATAATCAGCTCATCAGCATGCCTGATTTACAGTATCGAAATTGGAGAGTATTTAAGACAGTACTTAGTAGAAACAGCAGGATTTATGATGTTTTAAATTGGTTAAACATAAACAAGAGGACTTCAGACATTTTACAACTTGCCTTAAATACAAATTATATTCTTAATGATGTTTACAGGAGGAAACTTGTATTTTTTAAAGAATTATCCTTCTAATTCAACAAAAGATGCATCTCCTAAATCTAATATTGGGTATGGAATCTAAGGAAGTTAAGGAACTGAGCGATAAAAGAAAAAAGGTGTCTTCAAAACAGCACATACCATCCACTTGTTAAAAAATAGTGACCACCCTGCCAACCACCGCCCCCCCCAGCCTTAAACTAAGCGCATACGAGCTATATTTGTCTAATCTGTACGTATACGTATAGTATATAGGCCTACTGAATAGTAGTCTTCTCGCGGGGTGGGAGTGGTAAGATGGCCGCCCTGTTGCTTCAACGGTCTGCACGGGCGTCTTTGGGCTACGCTCAAACCTGATTAATTTGTCTACAATAAAGCGATTGTATGTTTGCACACCTGATATATGTGTTTAATCAACTGGCTCATGAGTGCGGAGATATGTCAATCTGTGTTTTTGCAAGGAAATTATTAAGTTTTGTGTCAAATTTTTGAGGGCGACGAAGCTGTTTTGTAGAGTGTTGTCTTATACAGTAGATGGCGGTATATGCACATGCACGTTGCTTACAATCAGATTCAGATTTCAAGATTTATTGTCATTGTCACAGAAAACAACGAAATTGTGTTTGGATCATCAGCAATGTTTGATGTAAAGTGCATAAACCACAAACCAAATAAATTACATTTAGCCAGTTATAACGAGTGCATCATAATAGTAACAATGAAAGCAGCGTCAGAGGACATATCACATATAAGATGCCTGCAAGGACATATTGTTAAATTCATGAAGAATACGCAATTAATAAAAACAAGAAGAAAAACACCGGCAGCAGGCGGCGTCGTGCTAAGTCTCAAAATCTGCCGATGTGGAGTACCAGTGGCATGAAGTTTGTCTAAATGAACTCGCCGTAGATTGCACGTTACAGAGCTACTCTTTATCAGGATGTAGCCATTCGTGCTTCATTAAATAATTCGTCATGAATTCGCACTGAATGTACTCAAACGTCGACACAGTGCGTCCATCACTACTTTAGTGAAGTCAAATATCGTCTTCGTGTGCGGCTAATTCGTCTCAGTTCTCCTTGACGCATCTCAGTCTTGCTTATTTTACGTTAGCTTAGCTTGCTAAAAGCCAACAATAGAGACGCGTTTGTTATCAACACATTGACTCAGCAGAGATCAAGTGCGAGTCTAAAGTGTCGTGATTATCACGTGAAAATGTACGCAAGTACAGTCAAGTACGAAGAAGAGCTTTGTGGAGCACAAGAGGAAAACGAGCGACAACGTCAACTGCTGAGCGCTGTTTGCAATAGGCCTCCAGTTGTAGGTACGTGACAAAAGAAAAATGTCAAATCTTCTTTCAAGACGAACGTCACTGAAAAGAGCCGGAAAATAAGGATAAAATGTTTTTGAAATTTCGTAAAGATAAAGAT
Organism: Vanacampus margaritifer; assembly: GCF_051991255.1. NCBI lineage: Eukaryota > Metazoa > Chordata > Actinopteri > Syngnathiformes > Syngnathidae > Vanacampus > Vanacampus margaritifer. Next base: position 14,828,665 of record NC_135445.1, on the reverse strand, counting down.
TTGAGGAAGTTATGACAATTTAAAGACTTCAAAAAGTGGGTAAAATGACTCCTTGTTTCACGCTCAAAACAACACGATGGACAATTCCGAACTTATAAGTCACAAGTCCTATGACACCTGTGAGCAGGGCCGGACTGGGACTCGTTTTCAGCCCTGGAGTTTCATGGCTCAGACCGGCCCACTTTAGTTTACCGTGTTTTAATGTAGATGCATATTTCATATATATTAATGTATCTAAAATAGTTTACCATTCCAATAACCAACGTCAATAGTTATGTTGCATATGATTAAAATTTTAAATAACTTACTAGATCACAATCAGTATATCTGAACAATTATGAAAACATAAAGTGAAGACTCAGTTGCCTCAGAAATTGATTTGACCACCTCTCATATTCTCTAAACATAAAGCATAAATAAAGAGATAATAAGGCATTGTACATGACAAATTTTCTATTTTTTTGAGAGCTCAAATAATGAACTGCAATCACACGTTAACTTCCTTGTGAATTACTATTGGCAAGGACAGTGTGGTTTACAAAATTGGGTGCAAAATGTTAAAGTTAGTTTCAGTCATATTTAAAAACTAGTCATTTCCATATTTGTTTTTAATGTAATTACTATATTTTTTAAATCCGAAAAAGCAGGTCAAGCCCTGCTATTTATCTCTTCCTTCTAGTGGGGCAGCATGTTTTTTCCCCCCTCTTTGTAACTTACGGTTCCCAACAACTACAAATACCACAACATTGAATTACTAGTAAAAACATGATCAGCCAAACATTCTATTGGACCATTACTTACACATCATATTGTTTGTTTTTGTGTTGCTTACTCTTTCGCCAGGCCCGGCAAGTGTGCATGAATTGAATTTCAATATTTACATATTGGAGAGGTCTGTGGTGATGTTGATGACTCCGTCGTTTGTGTAGTTTGAGTGTGGAAAATATAGGGTTGGATGAGGTTGAAGCATCTGTTGGCAGGAGGACGACTATTTGAGTGAAGAGTGAGGATCACTTTGTGACAGTTTTTTATTTGGGCTGATCAGGCTGATGTTATCAGCTGTTGTTCACTTCCTTGTCACTTGTCAATTGTTTTGGGGATTTGACATCAAGTGACATATGTTGTAAAAAAAGAAAAAAGAAAAAAGGTGAGCAGTCAGTAGACTCGCCGCCCAGTAGACTAGATGAATGTCAGCCATGCAGGAATTTAATGTTAGGTGTTCAAGCAAACACTGATGCGCCTTATTTCCTCTTTTATTAGACCTTAATTCCAGATTTAGCAGTTTAATGTGAAATTAGGATGGTAAAATTTGCAAGAGAAGGCAATTATTTTTTGGTCTATATTTTTTTCTTCCATTTCACTTCACGATCACGACACACTATTAGTAATGCATGTTTTTTTTGTTTTCTTTTAACTTAACAGATTCACAAAAACCTGGCCTTCACGAAGGCTTAGTCTGTTAGAAGACAAATGAGGTGAAGAGATTTTTTAAATTTTTATATCTGGAACAATTACTGTTACAGATCTGATGTGTTAGCGGTTAGTGATTTCCATATATAAAATACACAACATCAAAGACACAACAGACTGACTTTACCAAACCATGCGTGTCTTGTGTCCTGCAGAGATCTGTGAAAAATATCTTCGTCCTGAGAGGCAGGAGCCAGAGTTCCCCAGTATTAAAGAGGAGGATTTGGAGCCTCTTCAAGTTAAAGAGGAGCAGCTGACACCATACATTAAAGAGGAGGAAGATTTCACAGAGTTGCTGGTGACTGATGCCCATTTGAAGACTGAAGGTCAATATGAAGAGGCGGAGCCTCCAAGCTGCAGCTCAAGTCAACACATGGCAACAGAAATTGATGGCGAGCAATGTGGAGGATCACAAGCAGACAGCCGTTTAGCTCCAATGTCTGATGGTGACGACATGTCACACTCTTCTCACACTGATGACGATGAACAGTCTGAGGGTGATATGACATGTCACACTGACAGCAAATGTTGGAAATGTTCTCAGTGTGGGAAAATGTTTCGCTACAAGTCTTTTTGGGAAAAGCATATGATTGTCCACACTGGAGAGAAACCTTTTGTTTGCTCAGTTTGTGGTCAACATTTGTCGAGTAAGAGAAATTTACAAACACACATAAAAACCCACACAGGAGAGAAACCTTTTGCTTGCTCAGTTTGTGGCCAAAGTTTCTCTACAAAGGAATACTTAAAAATACACACAAGAGCCCACACCGGTGAGAAACCCTTTGCCTGCTCAGTTTGTGGTCAGTGTTTTTCCCAGAAGGGCATCTTAAATGTGCACACAAGAACACACACTGGTGAGAAACCTTTTGCCTGCTCAGTTTGCAGTAAAAGTTTCTCCGATAAGGGACACTTGTTAAGACACACAAGAACCCACACTGGCGAGAAACCTTTTGTCTGTTCGGTTTGTGGTCAAAACTTCTCTCAGAGCGCAAACTTAAAAATACACACAAGAACCCACACTGGCGAGAAAACTTTTGCCTGCTCCGTTTGTGGTCAGAATTTTTCTAGTAAGGGAAATTTAAAAACACATATAAGAACCCACACTGGTGAAAAACCTTTTTCCTGCTCAGTTTGTGGCCAAAGGTTCTCTACAAATGAATACTTAAAAATACATACAAGAGCCCACACTGGTGAGAAACCTTTTCCGTGCTCAGTTTGTGGTCAGCGTTTCTCTCAGAAGGGACACTTAGTAACACACATTCGAACACACACCGGAGAAAAACCTTTTTCCTGCTCAGTTTGTGGTCAATGTTTCTCTCAGAAGGGAGCCTTAAATGTACACACAAGAACCCACACTGGTGAGAAACCTTTTGCTTGTTCGGTTTGTGGTAAAAGATTCCTAAGTAAGAGTTATGCTAAGGGACACAAGTGTTCTAGTGAGAATAAGAGTGATCAATGATGCTTGATATGATCTCATATAAGAATTTACATTTAAACGATGGCACAGTAAGCTGAGGCGGGTAATTTCCAAAAACGTTTCTGGTCTATTGTTTGTCATTCGTCAGCGGCTTGGGTGCCTGTCCTTCATCGTCAGTCCATATTTTTCAAGCCAAACCCAATTGTAATTGCCACTCCATCGTGCTATTTTATCCACGCTTCTGTCATCACATTTCACCACCACCACCACCACCATTTTAGGACCGACAAACAGGCGGGCATTTCGTCAGTCCGTCACTGACGAATGCCTGTTTTGCTGGCAAAATTTTGTTAATTGTCCACCTCTGCCGACACATCACCTTCTCCTTCTTCGACTACTTTCTACGCCACAATCATTTGCAGCACTAGCAGTGCATCTACTCCAGTCAAGAACCACACCACTACCATTAAAGCTAAAAGATATCCATAGTACCGTATTTCCAGTCAATATTTACAATCCTAATTTTGACTCAAACATTAAATAAACAAACAAAACACCCTCACTCACCTACATTATACGAGCAACAGTGTCCAAACAGGAAGTAAATGTGTGACCCAAAACCGGAAGTAGTTTACAAAATAATCTTGAGATGAATAATTTTACAGAAACCCACAACCATAAAGGTTTATATGCAAATAAATGCACATACATAAAATATTACAATCAAACACATGTAGATGTGTATTACCATGGCAAGGTGAAGTGACAGCATCTTTACCATATTCGTCTGGTTCCGCCTCATTCGTCAGCAAAATGAACGGACAGTTGTAGAATGTACATCTTTTTTTTTTTTTTGGGATGCCTACCAACCACTGAAAGAATTATGTTTACTTTTATTGTAGATCTTGACTTTACTTACCCCATTTTTAATTGTATTCAAAATGTTATATCAACCAGGCAAGGGGCTACAGATTAAATTGGCAGAGGGCTATAATCTGGCATGTTATATGGTTACATGTGAATGCTAATTAATGTGCACTGCCCCATTTTTTTTAATTAAAATTTTCGTGTTTAATATTAAATGTGTTTACTTTACTATGACTGATTTTAAATAATTTACATTCTTGTATTATATCTACCTTCTCAATTTTACCTATCTGCTTATAAATCTTGTGTGGACAAGTGTTGAGAATTAGTACTCGTGCTAAAACACTCAAAGCAATGTATACAATTACGTAATTTTGTTTTTTTAATGTGCATAGGTGAATGATTGATTGAAATTGACTTTTTATGTTGAAATGAAAACGTATACCTGATCCTAAATGAAGTACAGCTTTAAAAAAAAATTGTGTTGAAATGAAAACGTGTACCTGATCCTAAATAAAGTACAGCTTTAAAAATATATATATTTGTGACGTGCACCAATTTTTTTTAAAAATGATTTCGGCACAACAATTTAATGGGTTGTAGATAGTCTCTTGAGTAGGGTAGTGTGTTAGCAATGACCGCATGGTGCCCCCGAATACGACCCATCTTCAGCTGTGTGCTCATTACAAGACAACCACTGCCGAGGTTGGCAGCCACCTGAAGACTGAGTTCTCAGTCTGCACTTATTTGAGCAATTATTTTCAATATAATGTACTAGCAAATATCTGAATTCACTTCATAAGGTTTGCAATAAAGAATAAATAGCGAGCGTTGGGCGGTAACCTCATAGATCGCAATTGGGTATTTATTTATACAGTATTTTTAACTCCACTCCTGGTTGTCATTTTTTCAAATTATTTACCAGTCTATAGCGTTGTAAACCGCTTACTCTCTTTGAGGTCGCAATGCAAAGTTTACTAATACAGAAGCCTCTGGATACTGAGACATAAATGGAATGAAAAGTTTTAAAGATCATCAGTGAAATCACAATTATAACAACCCAAAAGGTTGAGGATACTAACACACTGGATCATTGCGCAAGTCCAGAAATAATTGTACATAAAGTTTGATGTTGCGTTTAACACACTGTCTCTGACTGATATTTATGTTCACCCATGCGGCCCGCTGATTGGCTAGTTGTCGCGGGGAAACTGTTGTCCAATCAGCACAAGGGCTCCAGTTGCTCCAGAGAAAAAAAAAATCCTCCCGATTGGCTCTTGCACAGCAGTGTTATCTAAGGCTTATATTCGAACGTGTTTGTATTTAAGTGTACATCACATGATGTTTTCTTTAATGATCATTGATCACCGTTAAATTAATAAAATAAAAATAAATAAATACAAGGGGGCGGGATATAGACTGCCTTACACTAATCGCCTTTCTTCCTAATTTCTGTATTCATTACACAGTAACTTCTCTTAATACACTAATACTATTAATATAACATACATCATTACGGCCATGGTGGGAATTTTCCTTTAGTTAAAGAGTGGTGGCTCTTAAAAGAGCCATTGTTGTGTGACTGTAGAAGCTTAAGCTCTCTCTCCACGGATCCGACGTGCCAGCTGGATGTCTTTGGGCATGATGGTGACCCTCTTGGCGTGGATAGCGCACAAGTTGGTGTCCTCAAATAGACCCACCAAGTAAGCCTCGCTGGACTCCTGCAGAGCCATGACGGCTGAGCTCTGGAAGCGCAGGTCGGTCTTAAAGTCCTGAGCGATCTCCCTGACCAGGCGCTGGAAGGGCAGCTTGCGGATAAGCAGCTCGGTGGACTTCTGGTAGCGACGGATCTCACGGAGGGCCACCGTACCGGGCCTGTAACGGTGAGGCTTCTTGACGCCGCCGGTGGCCGGAGCGCTCTTGCGGGCTGCCTTGGTGGCCAGCTGCTTCCTAGGGGCTTTGCCGCCGGTAGACTTACGGGCTGTTTGTTTAGTTCTTGCCATCTTCGAATGCTTTTCCTTCCACAAGTAACCAAGTGAAGTTAAAATGACACGGTAGTGGCTTTTAACCGTTTGGTTCGACTGCGCAGGAGTGACGCGCGCTCAGAGCGGCGCATTCTGATTGGTGCGCGGCTCCTGCTTGACTCAGCCCCGCCGGAAGACAGACCTCCTGCCACAAAGGCTCGCTGCCAATTGGAGGGAATTGTGTTCAAACTGGCCGCCAAAATGCAAAGTTCCTCTCCGCGCTGAAAACCTCTTCCCTGGTTGGCCTGACTCAAAACATCCCGCGCATTTCGCATCTATAAAAGCAGGACTTGTTCTATCGAAGGGTACAGTTTCTTCAAGTTTTCACTCCAGAAAGACTTATCAAAATGAGCGGCAGAGGAAAGACCGGCGGCAAAGCCAGAGCTAAGGCCAAGACTCGGTCCTCCCGTGCCGGACTCCAGTTCCCGGTCGGTCGTGTCCACAGACTGCTGCGTAAAGGCAACTACGCTCAGCGCGTCGGTGCCGGCGCCCCTGTCTACTTGGCGGCCGTGCTGGAGTACCTGACCGCTGAGATCTTGGAGTTGGCCGGCAACGCAGCCCGCGACAACAAGAAGACAAGGATCATCCCCCGTCACCTGCAGTTGGCTGTCCGCAACGACGAGGAGCTCAACAAGCTCCTTGGCGGAGTCACTATCGCCCAGGGCGGCGTGTTGCCTAACATCCAGGCCGTGCTTCTGCCCAAGAAAACCGAGAAGGCTGTCAAGTCCAAGTAAAACCCAACCTGTGACCTCCACAACCGCAAAACGGCTCTTTTAAGAGCCACTCACTACTCTACTAAAGAATTTTTCTCTTTTTAAGTTTATTTTGAATAAATTATTTTCATAAGGCAAATTTATTGATATAGCCCATTTAACACTCAAGGGAACTCGAATGTGATTTAATCGAGGAAATAAGCATCTACAAACACAGTTACCATACAGAGTAAAAAATAAACTTAAGCTACAACATTTACTTAAAGAACATAGATTGACAATGTTGAAACATTAGACACAAATTTTAGAAACATTTGACGAAAATATATTGAAAAAATAATTACTATTAAAAATGGGGCAAACGTGATTTAAGACCTTAAAGGGTATGTGGGGGAAAAAAGTTTTCAACCTGGATTTAGAAGCATTTACACTCGGGGCTGACTTCACTTGTTGGCAACTTATTCCATTAGTGTGCAGGTTCACCATATTTACTTCGAAGTACTCTAGGTTCCACTAGTTGGCCTGTAGATCTCAGAACCCTACTGGGTTTGTATTCAATCAGCATTGCTCGAATATATTCAGGACCTAAACCATTATAATTTTGAAATCTATTATACAGCTAACATGGATACAGTGTAAAGCCTAAAGGACTGCAGTGATATGTTTCTGATCTTTGTTTTGGTTAAAACCCTGGCTGCCTTTTTTAAAAAAAAAAAAAATAAATAAATTAAGACAAGAACTGAGCACTGCCCTGGAGGTGCTTTAAAGACAACCATAGCAGCATATGTATTAAAATCAGACATAACACAATAAATTAAATTAACATATGACAAGGAATATATTTGCTCTTTAAAAGGAGTTGTGGTGGCTCTTAAAAGAGCCTTTTTTGGATAGAAATGTTGCCTCACTTCTTTTTGGGTGCTGCCTTCTTGACACTTTTGGGCTTGGCCACCTTCTTGGCGGGGCTCTTCTTAGCGGCGGTTTTCTTGGCCGCGGGTGCTTTTTTGGGCGTTGCCGCCTTCTTGGGGCTCTTGGTGGCCGCCTTGGCTGCTTTCTTGGGCGTCGCCGCCTTCTTGGGGGATTTCCTGGCTGCCGTCTTCTTGGCTGCCGCTGTTTTGGTCTTCTTGCTCGGCGTCGCCTTCTTCGCGGCGGGCTTCTTGGCTTTAACGGGGGTCTTCTTAGCTGCCTTAGTGGCTGGTTTAGTGGGCACCTTCGACTTCCCCTCCGCCTTGTTCATCTTGAAGGAGCCAGAGGCGCCGGTGCCCTTGGTCTGAACCAGGGTTCCCTTGGTCACCAGGCCAACGACGGCGAGTTTGACGCGGGACCTGTTCCTGTCCACGTCGTAGCCGGCGGCCGCCAGCGACTTCTTGAGGGAAGCCAGGGAGACGCCATTGCGCTCGTTGGAGGCGGCCACGGCCTTGACGATGAGCTCGCTGACGCTGGGTCCGACCCTCTTCGTCACGGGTTTGGACGCCTTCTTCTTGGTCGCTTTAGCCGGGGCTGGTGCTACTTCTGCCATGATGCCTGCTATCTGTCGTATTAACGGGCTTGATGGTTATTACTGAGCAAGAGGTGGGACTTAAACGCACCATGAGAACCGTGGCGAGTCAATCGGACAGTTTGCTCCACGGCGCGCTGACAAACTATCCTCACTTGTGTTTTCTTTGCACACTTCAAATGATGAAAAATAACATTGGAAGCAATTTAAATAACCTAAAATGATTTTAATAGATAGCACACGTGTTTATTTTCATAATGAAGCTGTTTAAAAGTCGTATACTTCCTGCATTTCTTTTGCAGAGATTCCAGACTTCACCTCTACGCTGTCGTGAGCAGCGCTGCTCGGCGAATTTCCTGACTCATTTCTAAAATAAAATGGTTTAAACTAAAATACTATTTGACAAAAAATGTTTAAAGTATTAAGTTACATGATCATCCAAGCACTCAGAGTGTAAACAAGAGCGCACTGATGATTATTTTGAAACAAGACAACATTTTCTAGGAGCAGCAAACACGATCGAGACCTGTGACTTGTGTCTGTTTTTATTCATATTGTGTTTTCCTGTCTTATTGAAAATAACTTACGCATATAGCTGACTTAAAAAAACAACGTGTTAAATACAGAGTAGGACTAGAAAAGGTTCATTATTTTACATACATGGTAATATCATTAGTGTTGTCAATGCTTTTAGCATCATCATCATTGGAGGGTGGATCTTTAGACACAGACTACAGTACTTTTGTATACACTGATCATAATTGCTTAATTTTAGAGTTTGCATACGTGACTGCGTGGCTACTATTAATGTTCATTAGACCTACAATTTATATTTAAAAAATAAACACCATTTGTGCATCAAATGTATCCAGTATATCCTGATCCCAATATAACAATTTTATTATACTTTTATTGCACACCACAGAGAGAACCAGCCCACACTTATGCAGGTCTCAGTGCCAGGGCATTGAATAACTAACAGGATTGGGTAGATTACTTTGGAATTGTAATTAGTTACAGTTTGAAGGACTTGCTGAAGTGAAATCCCGATTTAGCAAGAGTTAATGTGCTAAAAAATTTGGGCTACATCAAGGACGGACGCTTGATAGAAAAGCACAAGTATCGGTATCAGGTACAGACTATAAGTTAACATAATATTTACACAAAAAGAATGCCTTGATGTTGTTGTATGGAGTGCCACTGGAATTTTCATCCAGAGGATTGAACCAGACCCTACCCTGGATCTGGAAATATTGGGAAGGGAAAAAAAAATCTAAGCCGGTCAGCAGCTGAAAATGACAGGTGTATAAGCAGTTTACTCCGTTGTGTTTGTGATGAAATGTCAGAAACAAATGTAAGGAATACAGTTAAGTGTGCCAATGAAAACTGTCTGCATGGGTTCCTACACTTCAAGTGCGTCAACATTAAGAGGAATACCAAACCACTTTACTATTTTCCCACTTGTATTAAAGGGATGTGGTAATAAGCATGTGGATGGAACAAGGTTCAAACAGTATGTCGTAACATTCTTCATATCAATAAAAAATAATGTTTAATTGACATGGATGATATTTAATACAAAGTTCCTCACAGTTAGTTAAACAACAGAAGTCTTACATGTTGGTTATTGCATGACAGATCCAAACAATTAAACAGTGGTCACATAGTTAATCAAAACCAACAACAGACTCTCACATGTTGGTTAATGCACAACAAACGCCACCAGCTTCACTCATCAAATAGTCAACGGGCAGCTTGCCTTGCAAGATTGTATACTTATTTCACACAAGTCCAATCACTCTCTTTCGCGAAATCTTTCGCATAGTTTCGATGTTTGTTGCAGATCACTCAGGCTTTTCACGAGTGAATCCTGGAACATTTATTTCCGCGCAATGTAAACCAACACTATCAGAAATATCAAAACTACGATCAGATAAAACCAGACCTTCTGGTTGTAGCTTGCTTAGTATGTCACACTGTTCTGTTATGAACCTGTTTGAGGTTCTTCCTCCCTAACCATTCGAAATGAATGATATTAAACCGTGTGCCTATTAGGTACTTAACTGTATTGTGGTGTTTATAGCCGCTCCATGTTTGCGCTCTGGACATGAGCCCTTTTGGTCTCTGAATAAATATTTCAAGACAATCAATTATTATTACTACAGTTTTCTTTGAAAAGTAAGACTGAAATTCTATAGGCATTGTCTTGTGCAGTTCTTCTTTTTCAGGCCAATATATTTAAGTACATACAATATATGTATGGCAATTAAAAATATTCTTGAAACAGTAGTTGTTGATGTATTGAATCTATACATTAGTATTCACATGACGTCACAGACCCCCACCTATCCTACCCAAAACGCCATTGGTGTGGCAAGCGGCCGGCAATACAACGCAAGCAAATGCTAAGGAGCGCTCGTGTTGCTTGCTACAAGTTACTTTGATTCAGTCATTTTGTTCATTCATTCCGGATTTTCACAAACTGCTTCACAATGGTGCACACATGTGCCGTTCACGGGTGCAAAATTGGGAGAACAAAGATGTGAAATGAAACTTCTAGATAGTATTTACATGCCGTCATTTGCCCCACATTGTGTGCCAGTTGTCCATGGAATGTCGAATGGGAAAGACAAAGAAGTGTCCAGAATTACAAAGATGCATCAAAAGGATTTCCAACCGACAAAGTCTACCAAAGTGTGTTTTGAGCATTTTGATTAAGTAAGTGTCAATGTAAGATGGTAAAAATGCTTTTAACATAATGTGATCATGATACCGCTAGCCGTGGCTAAAAATAGATTTGTGGTCAAAATGTTTAATTTTGAGATCTTTCCAAATACCCTCCTTAATGTCTCTTATGGTATTTTCCTTTCCCAGCAGCCCAACAGTTGAATTTGTTGTTAAAGTGTACGAAATTAAGTGATGAATCAACAATGTTGTTGTTTTTGTTGTAACATGCTAGTGCAGCTAGCATAGCTAGCGCGGTCGGGCAACTAGCTAACTTGCCGAGATTCTTTACTTTGAATTCACAATTGATAAATGCACATAACAACCAAGAAAAGGCGAAAGTAGAGAAGGCGCACAAATGTCCATGTTTTGAGAGCCATTCTACCATAGAGCATAAGTTGCCATGTCGTCGGGTTCGGGAAGTATCGGCAAATGTTTGTAAACCAATCGATTCCACTAACCAAACGTTTCAAAGTGTTACGCTGCAAAGAATGTTCAGCTAAATCATCCGCATACGTCTTGCTTACACAAGCAACGATAGAAGAATCTGGGGGTGACATTCATCAATAACAAAATAACATTTGGTGTAAACACAATAGAAGCAAAGCGGACTCCCTGAAAAGTTGCCCCGCCATGAGTGGCGGCCTCGCAATCCCGTGACGTCAGTGAATACTATGTATATGCTAAGTCTTTGACAGGAACATTCAACTTCAGTTTCACTAAGGTCCTCAGTAGTCTCTCAAACATTCCTATGCGGATATTCTTTGTGCAGAGAAAGGGTGACACCATATTGAAAAGGAGCATGAGGGTTTTGAAGTTCAGCAGGCCAGTGAAGTATTTAACTTTCTCATTGTTACCTTGTAAACTTTTCTGCGTTAATTTCAAAGAATCGAGTTCTGCCCGTAACATCATATTTTCTGCCAAGAGTCTCTGAACGTCACTGGCTAACTGACTTTGGGTTACTTGCGGAATGGAGCAGTAAGGTTCGCTGTCAATGGTGGTACTTGCTATTCTTTCTTCAGGTGAAATGAGGTCCTCAGAAGAAAGATAAAAGACGAAAGCTGTCCCGGGTTTCAAGAAGAGCTCTCGTTGCAAGGTGCTTCTCCTTTGTTTTGTCCCACCGCTCTCAGAAATCTGTTTAATGAAATATTTACATAAACTGAAGACCACGTACAACTTGAAATCAATCAGTTAATTGGAAAAACAGGTGGCTATCAAAAGTAATGGTAATGTAATGAGGACCTATGCATTCTATCATACTTGATAAACATTTACAGTATTTATTCAAATTTACAGTTTCTAGCCATTATATATTAATTACACTAACCCTGTCATTGTTCTTTAAGTTAGATGATACATCATTACCTTTTCTGGTTTATCTCTGCTTTTTTTCCCTGGGATTTGGTAAGAGTCAGCGTTTCCCCAAGCTTTAACGTTGGTGACCAGTCTGGACTGGATCGTTCATACATGTTAGCCAGGCGACCTGAAATCAGTGAAAAGGTGATGCATCTGTCAAAATAACATTTACACAGACACATATTATACGACAAGAGTCAACTGCAGATATATGAAGATATATTGTACAAGATACGTAGTCTTAGGATGTATCTCTTTTTTCATATGAAAAACAGGTCGAGTTTTCACTTTGATGGAATATTCACATTGACCACATTAGTTCAACAACCAATCTTTACTAAAAGTTTGACAAAAATTAGTTTAATGTTTGCCTGTGATCCAACAAGTATTGTCATTTCATGTCAAGAAAATTACGTACTTGTTAGCCCCCAGCAGCTAACGTGGGGCTTAGCATCTAGGCTAGACTGGACATGAACGGACTAAGATAATGTGCAAACGTGTAAACATGCTTAAAAGAACAAACGTTAAAAGGGAAACTAATTCACTTGTAATGAAGTGATCTGAGTAGATTTTAAGAGTAATTTCTGTTCATCTTGGCTAACCATAGTCTGCGACGTTCCTCACTAAGTGATTTAGTGAAATCACCTTCATGTGCACGCATTTTTGGAATGGAATATAATCCAAATTTTGAAGTTCCATCAGATTTGCTGGTGCATCCATGTACCCAACACGAAACAACCATATCCGTTGAGAAAAAGAACCAAGTTGTTGAAGACCGAAAAGTGCCGACTGCCACGGAAAGTCAGTCAAACAGTAAGGAGACCGCGCGAAGTGATGACGACACCCTGGAAATTCTTCTGCATGGCGGAATGCATTAGCAAGTAAAAAGAGATCGTTAATGCGGCTTCTGAGTGACGCCCCCACCTACCCAACACATTGCGCCAACTGTCTTCACTCAGGTCCGTCTTGTATAAAACGAGCCAGCAGCCACAGAAACTAGCGTTATTCGTTAATTGTGACTGACTCGTTGCATAGAAAATTGATGTCACTGTTATGCATGGCTTGAAAGAAAATAACATATCTTCCAAAGAAATCTAATTGTTTTAAACCATTACATTAGCTGTTTGTGCGAAACTCTGCAGAACCAGGTGTGCTATGTACATGAAGAATATAGTAGTGGATAGTAACACCGTGGTCAGGCAAATCCTCAGTCACTTAAGAAACGAAAGAATAAATAAGGGACTAATACTTTTTCCCTTGGCACATTTTACTATTGTAAATCACTGATCTAATAGTATTTTGAGTGCTTTTAAATTACTGAAAAATGTATGTGTATATAGTTTTATCTTTTGAGCCGTTTCAATCTATCATAAAATGTTGGTCTGTGAAATAAAGTAATCAGTATCAATTTGTATGCTGAATGTAAGGTATTTCTCTCCCAGGTATTTATTTAATTGTTTATTTATTTATATATTTATTCAGTCAGTCAGTTAGTTAGTTAGTTAGTTAGTTAGTTAGTTAGTTAGTTAGTTAGTTAGTTAGTTAGTTAGTTAGTTAGTTAGTTAGACACTACCATGAGGCTGAGCTTATCGAGCTGAAGCAGGGTATTTATGCATATTCTTGCTGCTCACTGATTGGTTGGTTGAAGCGGGGAAACGATTCTCCAATCACGATTAGGCTTTTTTCTTTTCTGCAGCCTGCGTACACCACTGACCAGGAAGTGCAGGCCGGCTGGGGAGAATTGGAGCTTCGCTCATTGAAAAGCGTTGAATTTTTTATCGTTGTAATTTGATATGTGAGGATTATTTTGATTTCAAAATGTGATGAAATGTGGTTTGACTACTGTAACACTCCGCCTGGTTTGTATGCTAGTCAGAGGCAAAAGCAATACAATACACCGTTTGTTTTCATAAAGGAAGCATTTGCATTGCGTTGCATTGGGGAAATATCAGAAATGCATGAATGCTTAGAATTCTCATAAATAGCATTGTTTCGAATGTATTCGACTTTGCATAATATTCAAATTAAAGAAGTATTTTAGAAGTAACATTAGAAGTATAACTAATGTTGAATACAGTGAAATCAAGAACATTGACCAGAATCCACATATGCTACGCTCCGTGTTGCCACCAACAGATGAGAAATCTGATACTTTTCTAGCAAAGCTGAAGAAGACAAACCGGTTTTGTCAGTAATACGCAAGTATTCAGCTAAATATGCATCTAACAATGCTAGCAATGTACACTCATAGCAAGCCATGACCTTTTGCCATATTGTAGTTGCATATTTGAGATCAGTGTAGCAGAAGAACAAAGTGTAAATGTGGAAATTGCAACATGTGCTCAGGCCAGTAGAGAGTAGTTGTGATTGGGAAATTGTATTCCAGACCAAAGCCTAGTGTGTAAATCTAATGCACATGCCAAATATAAAGAAGAAGAAATAGTACTGTAGGAAATATAGAAAACGTATGGTTTGCAGTGATAAAGGGGTTGTTTCACCTCATAGCTGAGTGAAAACTTGGAAGAAAATAATGTCTTGTAATGCTTCTATTAAAAAAAAAAATTGGGAGTGCATTTAACAGAACTAAAGATATGTTGTGTTTGCAAGCTGTGTTCCATAACACTGCACAAATACTCTTAATAAAGAGTCAGAAAAAAATAAAATCTGCTTCTGTATTTTTATTAAAAATGAAATGCTGAAAAGCAATTTGTGTTGTCTTACAAAGTTTATGTTCAATGTAACAGATACAAATCCATCTATGTCGATTAAAAGGAACAACTGAAGCACAAAAATTTGCCAAACGGCAACAAACAGTCACAATTTTGTCTACCACAGGTGTGTCACCACCATGACTCAGTAAATAATCTATTGGTAACGTTTCTGATACAATGCTGTACAGTGGAACCTCGGCGTTTGAACGTCTCAGAACTTATACAATTCGGACTTCAACCAAAAAAATCATATGAGTAAAAAATGTCTCGAGTTCGAACACCCAAGCAAAGCAAGCTAAGCCGACCGTACCTTGAAAACGGGTAAACAAGTGAAGCCGAGCAATGCCGAATGCTCACGTTGCAGTAGTTGAGAAGATGCACTGCTCATTTCCAGTCAGATCGTGAATACTTCCGGAGGTGCTCCGTACTCGCGAGTGCATTTTGATTTTTCCTTGAATTTTCTTCGCCATAGGCCCAAAAAAAGACAACAGTGCCAGTGGCAGCAAAGAAAAACATACAGTGCTACAAAGCACAGTGGAATTAGGAAGATTATCACGCCGTTGTAACTACTGTGACTACTTCTGTAAATACTGGCACGAGGACCCCCCTTAGCTGTTCAACAACGTGCCTGACGTTAAACAACGCACGCAAGGACCATTTAGTAGTCTAACAATATGCCCAATGTAAAATACACAATCTCAGCACTGAACTAAAGCTAGCATTAACACAGCATGTATCATCCACTGATGCCATCACACCACAACAGGTACGGTATTTTTATTGTTTAAATAATGTACTGTATTGTAAATGGAAAACATATAAATATAAATTAAAATAGGAATTTTCTGTTTTTGGAGCTTGGTAATGGATTAATTGCATTTACAATATTTCCTATGGGAAAAAATGTTTTGGAGGTTGAACAATTTGGACTTTGAAACTTCAAACTCCGAAGTACCACTGTATTTGTTTCTCACTAGGCCCATTAGAATTCTCACATGTGCGACACTGCATGTTCTTTCAAACTCCAGAACTGGCAACTGAGAGCCGCCTTTGGTGAATCCAGGTAAATTTACTTCAGCACACATCAAACCAACATTCTCTTTCATGTCAATGCCTCGACCGACAAGCACTACATCTTTTTTTCAGTATTCCGCAATTTTCACTTACATGTTTGTCACTTGCACGGCCACCCCAACCTTCGGATATGAAGGAAACTGAACCCTGGGGGGTGCTTGTACGATGACAATGTTTGCCAGCGGGATTTCATATTAGAAGGCCTCTCGATTAACATTTCTAAACAGTCAAGGATAACATACACTTTTAAAGCTAAATGTTTCCGGTATTCTAGAGGCATTGACATGCTCAAGTGTTCTCTTTCTGGTCAGTAAATCTATTTTTAGAGCCTGATGAGTCTTGTGTTATTCTCAAACTGTCAAATTTAGATTTCACATCAACATTTTCAATGATGAGTCTTTGGCACTCATCACTTGTCATCTTGCACAGCTGGGAACTGCACATTTGTTTTTCAAAAGGTTCCCAATCCTCAGTTAGAGATGAGGTTGCACCTGCAGGTGATGATGACCCGTCCCCAGCTTCGGATGAGGCATTCACAGATGTTTCTGACGACGTGGCTTCTTCTGGATTTGCATGTTCGTTTTGGAGACGCCCTAACTCCAGCAGAGCGTGTGCAACTGATTTATGTCTTTGTACCATGGACGATCATTACATTATAGAACAAATACACTAACATCATGTACAGTATGTATACTGTTGTGCCACTCCAAGCGACCTGCTCCTCTTCCCAGGGTCGGTCGGCATAGGGCTGACAGTCCGCAGATTGGAGGATGTACCAGATCCTCTGGACTTGAACACAATTCAGTTGCAATCTTAATTAAAATAATTAAAGGGATCATTCAGTCGGAATGGACCATTTCTCACATTTTCTAATCAGGAAAATTATATTAACATGCATTTTCAATTTCATCCATTTGTTTTGGAGAAATCAGTACATAACTTCAGAATTCTAATATAATAATAGCCATATAGCCCGGGACCATAGAGCACCATGTCTGACCAGTAAGAAGCTGTTTTCATCCTGAAAACCTCGTCCGTCGGACTAACATTAATTGCGGCTTTGATAGCAGAGTTTTGCTAGGGGAGCTAACTAGCTGCCTGCCTGGAGTCGAACAAAACTTGCTTTGCTAAATGTCTAAAACCGGAGACCAAACGCAACTAAAATTCATACGCACATTCCTACTCTTGTCCACGCCAACCTGTAAAAGTAAAAAGTAACAATCGGCACAATATTTGTTATTTTGATCATGTCCCCCCCCATCATAGGACCTCACTTACGTTATGTTAATAAAATCCCAAATAATGAACTGATCACTTTATATTTTCACAGGTTGAGGTGGACAAGAGTACCCGCCCCGCTGGTCGATCATTTCTAGTGGCACCTCACTTGGATTACTTCAGTCTGGCCGTACAAATGTTATACAGTCAAATTTCAAATTCTAATCTTAATTACTAAGATCTAATGGTGTCAAAAATAAGTCATATTACTTAATATATATGTATGACAACAATACATTTATTTCAAAATGTAATAAGGCCCTCTATGGGCTATCATGTCATGCTGCCGCCACAAGAGTGAGCAGTACGACAACATATCCTTTGAACAAATGAGTTTTTCTTGGTGCCAAGTCACTGAGAGAAAGGAGTTTGAAGAGCTGCTTGGTACTTTATTCAGGATCACATTCAGGTAAATTTTTCATCTCACCACAGAGTCAAGTTTCTCCAAAGTCAATTTCAATCAATCAATCAATCAATCAATCAATCAATCTCTCTCACTCACTCTGCTTTGAGTGTTTGAGCACAAGTGCTAATTCTCAACACTTGTCCACAGGAGTCCTTTAAGAAAATACTTCAAGAATACAAGAAGGTAGAGAAAATGCACAAATGTAGATTATTTACAATCACTGTAAAAGTAAGTACTGTCAATGTTAAAGGTACTGTCTGACAGATTTGTTTTGGCCTGTCTGGGTAGTTTCTGGGCAGAGACTTGACGTTCTGACTGGTGGACTGGTTCCGTGGAAGTCTTAGGAGTTTGATTGCTGTGTTTTGTCTGCATATGATTGAAGGACTGGTTTCACACTTGTTCCTGGTTGGCTGCTGCCCGAGTGAATGTTGTGTTTACAGTATCTTAAAACCCCCCAAAATGTAATTTATTTATTAAACTATATATTTACATAAAAAGGGACAGTACATTTACATGCAAACATGCCAAATTATAGCCATGGGCAGATTTAAATCTGCAACCCTTTTGGCAATTAGTAATTGGTAACATTTTGAATAAAAATATTTTTTTTATTTTTAAAAGGTAATACAAGTCAAGATATAATACTAGAAGTAAACGGATCAGTCGGTGGCAGGCACCCAACAGAGCTAGTGTGCACAAAAAGATGTGCTTTCTTTAGCATCTTTTAAATGTAAACGCTAAATTGCAGCGCTGGGCAAAACAGTCATTACATTGGCTGCCATTGACGGATGTCCACCTTTCGGCGAGTGCTTCTGTATTTTCAGGACTTTATGATGCAAAGCCTTGTAAAAACTACATGGACTGAAAAGCACCACCTGTGTTGACCCGGATGGATGGACGCAAACCTGCTTCAGTCGGTGCTCAGTCTATGTATTTTTCTGAGCCGTCACATCATAAAGCACTCGCCGAAAACACAAAAGCCCAAAAGCTGGGCATCCTTCAATGATGGGCGGATGTAACTAACGATGTTATTGGCCACCTCTGCTAAAATGAGATCATGTCAAGCTTCATTGATCACTGCTATTCTCACCAGGACACTTGTGCCTCTTAACTTTATCCTTACTTGCCAATCTTTGACCACAAATTGAGCACGCAAAAGTTTTCTCACAAGTGTTGGATCTTGTGTGTACATTTAGGTGTCCCTTTTGAGTAAAATTTTGACCACAAATTGAGCAGTCAAACGGTTTTTCACCAGTGTGGGTTCTTCTGTGTATATTTAGGTGTCCCTTCCGAGTAAAGTTTTGACCACAAACTGAGCAGGTATAAGGTTTCTCACCAGTGTGGGTTCTTGTGTGTGTTTTTAAGCTTTCATTCTGAGCGAATTTTTGACCACAAACCGAGCATTCAAAAGGTTTCTCTCCAGTGTGGGTTCTTGTGTGTATTTTCAAATTTGCCTTCTGGGAGAACTTTCTACCACAAACTGTGCAGCAAAAAGGTTTCTCACCAGTGTGCACTCTTGTGTGCATTTTTAAGTTTACACGCACAGCAAATTTTTGACCACAAACTGAGCAGACATACGGTTTCTCTCCAGTGTGGGTTCTTGTGTGTATTTTTAAGGTTGAACTCTGAGCGAATTTTTGACCACAAACCAAGCAGGCAAACGGTTTCTCTCCAGTGTGGGTTCTTGTGTGTAGTTTAAAGTTTGCTTTCTGAGAGAACTTTCTACCACAAACTGAGCATGCAAAAGGTTTCTCACCAGTATGGGCTCTTGTGTGTATTTTTAAGCCTAAATTTGAAGAAAAACTTTGGCCACAAACTGAGCAGGTAAAAGGTTTCTCTCCAGTGTGGGTTCTTATATGTGTTTTTAAATTGCCCTGACTAGACAAATTTTGACCACAAATTGAGCAGGCAAAAGGTTTCTCTTCAGTGTGGAGAATCATATGGTTTTTCCAAGTACACTTGTAGCCAAAGGTTTTCCCACAGTGAGAACATTTCCAACGTTTGCGATCAGATTGTTGACCGTCATTAGTGTGAGGAGCGCATGACGTGTCATGACCATCTGACATTGGTGCTAACTGGCTGTCTGCTTGTGATCCTCCATAGTGCTCACCATCAGTTTCAATTTTTATGTGTTGACTTGAGCTGCTTCTTGGAGGTTCCGCCTCTTTTTTCTCTGCATAATGACCGTCAACTTCAGTCTTCAAATGGACACCAGTCACGGGAAAATCTGTGAAATCTTCCTCCTCTTTAATGTATGGTGCCAGCTGCTCCTCTTTCTTTATGTCAGGGGGCTGTGGCTGCTCTTGAAGAGGCTCCAAGTCCTCCTCCTCTTTAATGCCATGAAACTTAGGACGAAGATTTTTCTCAGTGATGTCTGCGGGGAAAAATGACACGCATGGTTTAGTCATGTCGGTCTCTTTGGGCCGTCCCAGCTGCTTACAAAACTGTTACAAAATTAACAGAATTCCTCCTTGGCTGATATTCATCCAATCTACTGGGGGGGGAAAATACATGCTTGTTTTGAAGAGTTGCAGCGCCGATTGCTCTACCCTTCCTTTAGCAAGAGTTCCCCAAAATCTGTTCAGAAGCTATGCTGAAAAAATGTCTTTCCCCTCAATGTCCTCTAATATGACTCATTTGAGCACGATAGAAAGAAGTCACAATTACAGATGCTTTTCTAACATGGATGACTTCCAAAGTACTTGTAAACAACTCCAAGTTCTTATATGCCGCCATGGAGGCTGTGATTATTGGCGCTTGGTATTTCGCTATCCGTGCCTTGTGTGCGGACCCAGAGGCATTTTTTGAAAGTTTGATGGTGCTGCGCCATCGGTGCCGAGTATCAAACATGTTTGATCATTTTGGTGCTTAGGCGCCATCGACTCTACGTGTGCGCAGCACAAGAGCCGATGTCTCGCTGCTAACTATCCACGGCGAATGCACTCTTAATACACCAAATACAGTAGCGCTCTATTGAGTAAATTTCGGAGGCCCTAATGTAGGGCTTACAGTAACACCATATTTCATGAGAAGCAGCCCCCAGTAGTCTTCTTTTTCGGCATAGTAGCAAAACATAAAGCGATGTCCTCCTCAGCTCGGAGGTCGCCATCATGAATGGTCACATGATCGCAAACACCGACTCAGTGGCCTTGTGGTAGAGTGTCCGCCCTGAGACTGGGAGGTTGTGGGTTCAATCCCCGGCCGGGTCATACCAAAGACTATAAAAATGGGACCCATTGCCTCCCTGCTTGACACTCAGTATAAAGGGTTGGAATTGGGGGGTTAGATCACCATGTGATTCCCAAGCGCAATCATTGCTGCTCACCACTCCCTCAGGGGATGGGTCAAATGCGGAGAACGAATTTCGCCCCCACTTAGTTGGACGTGACAATCAGTGGAATTTACCTTACCTTACCTTACGTGATCAACGCAACTTTAAGGTGCTATGACAACAGTGCCTCGTGTGCACCTATGGAGGACCAAAACTGCCGAAATAAATGTAAGAATAAAAAGTATAATTAAAAAATTAATTACAAAAAATAAATATAAATGGAAATAAAAACATGGAAATAAATATATAAATATAATTAAATATCAATCAATCAATAAAAACGCTCTGCTCTCGCATTTCTTTATTTCATGCTGCAGACGCTCTGTCAGGACTAAATGTTATTCAAATGAGGGGGGCGGTCCTAAGTGGGTCTTGGGTTGGACTCCGCAGTTCCAAACTGCCTTTCAATGTTTGAGTGAGCGGGTTGGCAAACAAGAAAGTCTCGCCGGCTTGCATTGGAGAGCTCCAGCAATGGACGACTAACTTGTCCACTGTCACCTCGACTTGTTGTCGAGCAACTCAAGTCGCAAGTTGTGGTGACACAAGTGCAACTGCATTACCAATATTTAAAACGGATGACATTAAATGCAGTCAAATACAGTACTTCAAAAATATGGCATGCAATGAATGTGAAAGCGCATATAGTATATACATAAATATATACAGTATTTACATAAATTAACATGTATACATCCTAATATTTAGAATTAATAAAAACTAATTTTGCTGCTTTTGCTGATGTTTTAGATTTTTGTCGAGGTATCGTTTCGGTATCGAGGTATTTTATGCAGGTATACTATCGGAGGCAAAATTTAGAAGCATCTACCAAATTGATTATCAGCAGACCGGACATGTCTCTCAATTAACTCTACACAATAGTGTTGTCTCTAGCACATTAGATACAACACTGGCAAGGGCTATTGGCCTGTAGTTTGCCGAACTGTTCAGTTTCCCTGTCTTGTCTTTAATTATTGGTACAAGCACAACCAAAAACATTGATTCAGGCAACTCCCCATGACCCAAAAAGCCAGTGAAACACCAAAGGGCACACTTTCTTACTGGCAAATTTGAAATGCTCAGCTGTAATATCCAGGCCACAGGCCTTTAGTCTCCTAGCTTCTGGATTACTTCATGAACTTCAGCAGAAGTAACGACAACATCATCACTAAAGTCAATACTATCTACTACAAACAGATGATCTTTTACACTATTTAACAGATCATAATAATGATTGTAAAATTTCATCAGGACCACTCACCTCATCAATATTAGATGAGGTGGATATTTTACAGTTGTTAAAAGTTCTTATTTCTTTCAATAAGTCATTAACATTATTTCTTTGGAGCTTGTTTGCCAGAGAGGCTGCCCTCCGAGTACTTCAGTTTCTTTTAAATATACCTGAGTGCAGATATAAACCTAACATTAGTAAAAAAAAAATTAAAAAAATGTATATACTGTATATTCTCAAACAATGGACCCTGTCTGCTTTTACCTGCCTCTGCCCATTTTTTTTTTAAAAGCATATCGGGCCTCTATGTGCAGCTCTTGAACATACCGTAATCCTTCCAACTTGGCTTCACATTTGAAACTTTGGCCACATGTTTGCAAAGAGGCCTGCTTGCAGTAACAAGAGACGCCACAATGGTTTCTACAGAGAACTTAATTCCTGACAGTGCTGTACATGACGACAATTTATATCCCGACATGCTAGAGCGGGGGTGGACAAACTTTTTGACTTGCGGGCCACAATGGGTTTGAAATTTTGACAGATGGGCCGGACCAGGAGCATTTGGATCTTATAGCACAGTAAAAACACACAGATAAATGTACAACCCAATTTACTTATAGTGTGCACTAAGGACTGTGTTTTTCAAAAGTGCAAAATCCACATATTTAAAACAGCTTTTCCAATAGCTTCATTTTTATTGTTTTAGCTCAACTTTTGCTGTGTTTTTATGCTTTGTAAAGTGGCCTTGGGTGTTCTGAAAGGTGCTGTTTTTAAATGAAATGTATTATTATTATTATTATTATTATTATTATTATTATTATTATAAAATAGCCCTAATCCAGGTAGTATGTTTGCCTCAATGAATATGCAAGATGCGGCATTTACACACTATTTGGTAAAGTGGGAGGAGAAATGTAAATAGATTATAATAGCACATACACTGTGATCTGTCAAACCTGGTGACTGCATCTATTATTAATAGATTTCAATTCAAGGTGTAAAGCTAAAGAATTTTTTTCCATTGGCCCACCCATTTTTAACCCGGGCCCACAGTACGTGTGACACATGCGGCTGCATGATAGCCGCTGCTGCCTGTCACGCGCTGAGGACAAAGCGCGTACATCCAATCCGTCTCTGACCACTTTTCCATCTCCGTGGGGGACGCATAGCACACGGTGTTTGTGCAGCAGCTCAAAAAGAAGCCAAAAGCCAACGAGGAAACGCTCATAGAAATGCTCGACGCACGCCCCGGGGATGTATTCACCAATATCAACAGTCTCCTGCATGTGCGCTCCTCACCTCACCCATGACAACATGTAGAA
This sequence comes from Vanacampus margaritifer, assembly GCF_051991255.1. NCBI lineage: Eukaryota > Metazoa > Chordata > Actinopteri > Syngnathiformes > Syngnathidae > Vanacampus > Vanacampus margaritifer. Next base: position 14,805,246 of record NC_135445.1, on the reverse strand, counting down.
AGAACATCTTCAGCTGTCAAAATGATCAAAACACGCAACAGTGCCACAATGTTGACTGATAGACTGAACTCTTTGTCCCTGCTTTCTTTCAAAAAAGAATTGACCGATTCTCTGGACTATCAGGACATTATTGCTGTGTTCAACACAAAACCCTGCCGTCTCCTGCTGTAAATGTCCAAATCCAAATCCAATAAGATAAGATAAGATCCACTGATTGTCACACCCATCTAAGTGGGGCAAAATTTGTTCTCTGCATTTGACCCATCCCCTGAGGGAGCGGTGAGCAGCAACAGCGCCGCGCTCGGGAATCATGTGGTGACCTAACCTCCCAATTCCAACCCTTAATGTTGAGTGTCAAGCAGAGTGACAATCGGTCCCATTTTTATAGTCTTTGGTATGACCCGGCCGGGAATTGAACCCATGACCTCCCAGTCTCAGGGCGGACACTCTAACCACTCGCGCACTGAGCTGAACAAAAAAAAAAAAAAAAAAAAATTGAATTTTTTTCTAGCCTTATTGGATAAGTTCGGCGGGCCAGATTGAAACGCATAACGGGCCGTATTTGGACCGCGGGCCGGGGTTTGCCCATGTCTGTGCTAGAGCATCGGTCGGGACCTTAATGTCTCCCAGCAAGGCAGACAATTTGGACCAGTCTATTTTCCCCACACCAATGTCATTCTCCACAGGCATCAACACTGGTAAGTTGCCTGTACACCACGTGGAAGGGTATATGGTTTGTAACAGCCAAATCATCATCAATTGTCATCATATCTATGGAATTGTGGGCGTCTTTCGTACAAAGGCAGTGGTCCAGCCAGGAAGTTGAATGCCAGGCCTCACTGATGTAAGTAATAACTATCTTTTGGCAATAGTACTCTGACAGACAAAATCAATCCATTATGTGTACAGGACTGAATTAGATGATTACCAAATAAAGAAATGGCATCAGATACATCAGCATTCATATCACCAACAACACAAATACAAGTAGAGGAACTGTCATGAATAAAAGACATATTAAAAGCAAGCCTGATAGATAAAAGGCTATTGAGGTACTCATCCTCATTTTGAATGCACTCCTATGGGGTATAGACGTTAAAAATTATTATTTTCTTATCATCATAATTGACCTAAATTTCAATAGCCCAATCAATGCATAATCTTATAAAGCTATCCAACTGGTCATACTTTTTGTTCCACATTATGGCCACTCCCCCTGGAATTCGGCCCTGGTGATTTAAGTACTTAAATCAGTCGTTGATTCACCTGCCCCATAAAAGTCCTTGTGAAAAGAATTTAGCCTTTCAAGGTCCTGTTTGGCCAGGAATGTCTCTTGGATGCACAACATGTCAAATTTGCCCATTAATTTGTCCACCACGACAACGTGATTTACTGGCTTCACTGTGGCCCACGCGCATTGTAGGACACGACACGGATGTTCATCAGGAGATTAATTCATATCGTGGCTATGCTGAACATACTGTGCACTCTGGTTCTCCGCAGGCATCTCACTTTACTACTCCTCTCATTAGCAAAAACCATGGGACCGCGTGCCTTATAATAACGCCGTACATAAATCCCAGCGGGTTAGAGTTTTGAATCATACACGTCAGCAATATTAGTGCATTCGGCAGTGATGTGAAATGAGCGGTACCTACCCCGTGCTGACTCGAGCTTTCGACACACCACCGTCTTATTCTGCAGTTATTCTCAGTCACATAGTCACGTAGTGTATATATTTTTGTTATTTTTATTTCCATTTATATTTATTGGAATTATATATTTTTTATATTCATTTTTAGTCATTTATTTATTTTAAATTTTGGTCCCCTGTACATATCTACCCCCGGGAGCGTGCACAAAACCAGGCTATGCAAGCCTGACTCACGTTAGCCTTGATTAGACGTGGCTGCATTGGGTTAGTGCAGTTAGTCCCTAAACTAACTGTTTAGGGACCTTCACATTTGGCCCGGCCCTGCTGAACAATACTAGAGCTCTCTTAAGCTAATTAAGTCTTGTGGAGCTGAATTGAAATATACTTTAAAGCGTTTGTGGAAAATTCTACATGATCTTTGTTATTATAACCAACAGCTCGTTTGTTTTAATTTTTTTTGCGGCCAGAGTGAGGTCCTAAGAAACAGGTAGCAGTGTTTTCAGAAATTAGTGGGACAATGAAGAATCAATTAAAATATCATAACAGCGTTTTCTCAAGAACAATCTACCTTGCCTAGATGTGGTAGTTAATTGTTAAGTACAGTTGCAATAACTAAAGATGGACTATGGATTTGAAGTTCAAACCCCAATTGAGTGGACAGTGCAGGCACATTATCATGTGCCCCTTTTTTATTTTTACTTTGAGCACCTGCCCCTCTGAAGGTCACTACTGCACGCCCGAACCCCGCACTTCAGTCTGTCGTTGACAACGCCCACTTTTCAACGAGTACACAATGATGCAAGCCTCGAATAAATACACAGATTCTGTTGAAACTAAACACAGGATAGTATTGTAAAAACGAATTGACTTAACATGTGACAAACCTGTTGTATTCAACACAATTGGAGATTGCTCGGAAACAGCGTCCAGCAGTTTACGTTCTTGCTCGTTTTCCTCTTGTGCTTTACAAAACTCATCTTCGTACTTCACTTTCGTTCTTGCGTACATTTCACGACGCTTTATGCTCACACTCGATCTCTGCTGAGCCAACGTGTGCAATAGCAAACGCGTCTCCTTTGTTAGAGGCTATCAAGCTAAGCTAAACTTAGCTAAGCTAAGGAAAGCCGATAAGTTTCGACGAGCAACTGAGACGAGTTTAATAGAACACGAATGTGTAACTACTAAAGTAGTCATGCACGCACAGTATCAAGGCATGAGTCGGTTCAGGACGAATTATGAAGCGCGTCTGGTTCCTAATGGCTAAAGTAGTCAATAAAGTATTGGCAGTAACATGTGTCGTAGGCTATTTACGTCACTCCAGCTCGTGTCGCAGACTACTTACGTCACCGGTCACCATCCGACGCGACTTGTTTTAAACACAAAAACAATTCACAAACTCTCGCTGGGAAATAACGTCACAACAAAAAATAAATACATAAAAAAGAAGAAACTAGGTAATTCGAGACCTCTTCACATAGCATCTAGTCCGTATTTGAGTCCTTCAAGATTGACAAGGAAGCAAAATGTGACTGCAATTAAATTTTAAACAACACAAAGAATGTTTTTTATTTATTTTGTAATTTACATTTGTGAATGTAGTATTTACCCATAATTATTAGTATATTACAAACTCTCCTTACTTCGATTGGTACATTAGTTAAACAATAAAGAATTTGGTCCAAATATAGTTTTGGTACTTTATCCAATTTAATTTGCATCCATAATGTAACATTCTTCCAAAATTCCTTTGTTATACTACAAGAGAAAAATAAATGATCAATTGTTTCCTCCTCTCGATCGCAAAAACCGTATGGCTCCACGCAAACCCAAACCGCTTTTTTAACATAGCTGCTACTGGGTAACAACCATGTATCATTTTAAATTGCATTTCTTTTATTTTAGGAGAAATTGGCTATTTCAAAAAGTTCACATCATTCTTTGTAAGTTTACTTTCCCTATTACGATTTTTAACACTTCCATCAAAATCCCAAAATATATTCATTTTGTAATGTTTATTGAAACATTTGTTATCACACTTCTTATCTTTAACCGAGATGTGCTATAATTGAATGTTTGGTAGCATGTTTTGTCTTTTAGAGTAAAGTATTTTTAATCATTTTTGTTAAGGGCACACCCGGCACAGGAACTGCTTTACAAACTCTGTTGTATTCTCTTATTGCGATTGTTATGTTTAATTTTCTCTCAAATTCTTCCAAACTTAGAAAATGACTATTTTCATCTAATATATCAATAAGAAAGATAATGTTTTTCTCATACCATTCGTGAATTAAGTCTTCCTATTGGATGTAATTACTCTGTTTTTCCACAAGGTGGAGCCATGTGGTGAAAAAATATGGGTAAATAGTGTTCGGGTGTATGTTGAGGAGCAAAAGATGTCTCCTCTCAAATATTAGGGTTACTGCACCTCAACTTTGTTGTTTGTGCACAGTGCCACTTTACATCAAACACTGCTGATGCTCCAAACGCAATTCCGTTGTTTTCTGTGCAATGACAATCTTGAATCTTAACTTTAATTTTGTACCACATTCCCTTACCACAACTCTCACCAGCTCACTTGTCAGTGCGTTTAGAGCCTTAAAAAAAAAAAAAAAAAACATAATTAACATCACTTTGGTATTATCATTTCAGGGTTTTCCCCAGAAATCTTGCTAAGATTGGTCCTGTCAATGTGGGGGGTAGGATGACTGGGGGTAAAGCACATTTGTAGTTTTTTTTTTTTTTGTTGGTCTGGCAAGGCTTCTCAAAGTTGCTTAGTGCCAGTAAAAGCGATACAGACCCGATGCCATGACAAAGGTACCATTCAACTAGTTGTAGGTCCATGGTTCATCCGAAGAATAAAAAGTATTTTATGAAAGTTTAAAGTTCTTTTAGCACGTTTGCCTCCCAGTGTAGAGGTTGTGGGTTCGATTCCAGGCTCCAGCTTTCCTGCATGTTCTCCTCGTGCCTGTGTGGGTTTACTCCGTTTTCCTCTTAAATTCCTAAAACGTGCGGTGTAGGTTAATTGAATTAAAATGTCCCAAGGTGTGACTGTATGGACGGTTGTTTGTCTCTGTATGCCCTGCAATGGTTTCTTCCTGAACTCAGTACTACTCCTTCATTTCCTGCCTTTCATGATTGGACAAATTGATTAATCCAGGTGTGCCTGACCTCAGTAACCACGACGACAATGGCCAAAAACACCTGGATTAATCAGTTTGTCCAATCATGAAAGACAGGAAATGAAGAATTAGTGGATTTGTGCAAAGAGCCCATTGGCTGGCAACCAGTTTAGGCTGTAGCCCACCACTCCGTATTAACAAAATGGATGGATGCACTTCGGGTAGGATATTAATTAGTCTTATCTACCGGCGTTTACTCGCTTGACATGTCAGAAAGCTTCTTTGATTGGCTACTTTCCATTCACGTCACAGTCTGTGAAGTCAACTCGCTCAGGAAACCACGGTTTCCCCCACTCATATGAAGATTTTCGTCGTAAATATTGAACATGTTCAATATTTAAGATTGTTGAACCCGACTGGATTTGGACCCTATTATCGGGACAAACCCAACACATAAAGACAATGTTATAAGACATAAGATTGTCGGGAATTTGACGTCCTTGGTCGGGAAGGGTGCAATATCGTGACAAAAATAGCCTGATTGTCTTTATGTGTGTACTCGGCTTAAATGCAGTAAGCCGTCCTGCTGGGTCAAATAGACTCCTCCATTTCAACCCATCCCTTGTTTCCAATTAACATAATATTGTACATATCAACGTTGTAGCTCAATATCAGGTAATGGAACTTATTTACCCCACAAGAGTGCATACCCAATGAAATGTGAATTAGTGCTGTATTATACTGAAACATCTTTAAGCTGTTTGTCAATAAAACAAAATCTTTCAAACTGTCGTTCACCGTAACAGAATCTTTCACGCAGATGCGAACATTCGTAGAAAATGGCAAACAGAAAGGGCAAACTTGAAATGCTGAGTGGCTGGCTTGACTCCGTAAAACTAAAAGGCGGCTAGCTCCACCGCAGTGTCCTTTGCTCGCTAAATACTTGAAGTCAAACAATCATTACATTTTGTGTTCGGGTAAGTCGTCTCAGACAGTGCTCGAAATTTCTCGGCCTTGTTTAATTTAGCCTATCTGATCTTAGCTTAGCTTGCTAGCCGCCAAAAAAAGGAGACGCGTTTGTAATATCGCCAAGTTGGCTCAGCAGGCGTCACGTGTGGGCGTTAAGTGTCGTAACTGGATAGCTTATAGGCTTTTGAAGCCATGTCGCCATATTACTACTCCCAAGAAATGTTTCTCGGCATACGATCCTATATTGTACATTTACAGTATCGAGATTGGTGAACATCTGAGACAGTAACGGTCATGATTTATGAGTGCTTAAAATTTGTTAAACATAAACAAGAGGACTATTTTAAGACATTTTACAACTTGCCTTGCTTGCTGATGTTTGCAGGAGGAAACTTGTATAATTTTTAATTAAAGAATTATACCTGTAACTCAACAAAAGATGCCTTCTAAGGAAAATACGAATTTTAAAAACAAGATTAAGCAAGCATTTAGTGTAAGTTTTTTTTACCCTTAATTGAAAGCAGAATATTTGTTATTATGCAGTGTTTCTAATTAAAGAATTATAAATTCCAAAAGCAATGCATGCCCATGTTTTTTTTTAATTAAAAAAAAAAAACATACTTGAAAACTTTTCCACAATTATTTAGATTCAGCCATGACTATTTTCATTTATCAGACGCGTACCAAATCTTTCAGTGTACCTAGTACCTACTAAGTCATCATGGTTTTTAAAATCAGAAAATAATTAGTAACATTCATTTTGTAAATATAACTCATGTTTTGAATGAAAACTATGCTATATCCATTATTTTTGGGCTTTTAAATTATTATCCTTGACAGACCTAGATACTGTTTCTTGAAGGCAGTCTGAAATATTGAAGTAAAGCCACGCAATGACTCTAGGCACAGAGGTGGGCAATCTCGGTCCTCGAGGGCCGGAGTCCTGCAGGTTTTGTAGGTTTCTCACTTCCAACACAAGCTGATTCCAATCAACAGGATCGTTATCAGGCTTATGCAGAGCTTGCTGATGAGCTGATCATATATCAGCTGTGTTGGAGAAGGGCAACACGCAAAACCTGCATGACTGCGGCCCTCGATGCCCACCTCTGCTCGAGGGTCATCGTGTTAATAGCAGACAAAAAGGATAAGTAGGCGACAGTCATGTAGGAGTTGGAATACTTTTCAGAGAATATGGGTGGCTCTTAAAAGAGCCGTTGGTTTGAAGTAACGCGGTAGTGATTTACTTGGAGCTGGTGTACTTGGTGACGGCCTTGGTGCCTTCAGACACGGCGTGCTTAGCCAGCTCGCCGGGAAGCAGAAGACGCACCGCGGTCTGGATCTCCCTGGACGTGATGGTGGAGCGCTTATTATAGTGAGCCAAACGAGAAGCTTCCGAGGCGATGCGCTCGAAGATGTCGTTGACGAACGAGTTCATGATGCTCATGGCCTTGGACGAGATGCCGGTGTCCGGGTGGACCTGCTTCAGCACTTTGTACACGTAGATAGCGTAGCTCTCCTTTCTCTTGCCCCTTCTCTTCCGGCCAGGTTTGCCCGGGGCTTTGGAGACGGCTTTCTTGGAGCCCTTCTTAGGGGCGGACTTAGCTGGCTCAGGCATAGTAACTGTTCTAAGTACAAGCTACTTGACTTGGTTCGACGACAGGGAAGCCAGTGGTTTTATAGGAGACTCGTGCAACGAGCAGTGTGCTAACGCCACTCTCTGATTGGTAGACAGACTCTCAGTTTTGTGAGGCGCATACAAAAACCTCCCACTGAAAAGCCGAGTCTTTGTTGGCCATTTTCCGGACCTGAAAGAGGACGTTAACCGTAATTTGGCGCTTACTGGTCACTTCGCAGGTGAATGAACTGAACAGAACTTCGTAATTACCACATTTGATTGATTTGGCTTGTGTCCGTTTTGCTTATTTAGATACAATTTTACATCTGAAAACGCGTTTTTTAAACTCAATGGGATAAAGTGTTTCTCCACAATGAGTGCAAATTTGGTGTGCAATACTGAAAGGAAAAGCTTAGTATTTGTTTTTATCTATCATGTGCAGGTACCACATAAAACGTACTGCCACCATTAAACTACAGTAATGTAGTGTAAATCAAGATCGAAGCAGAGGTTGCACGAGCAAAAACGGTTATAATTATGGTAATTGTATTGCATATAAAACTCAAACACTTCCATTATTAAAAGGTAAAATTTCATTCAAATATTTGTACAAGAGTAAAATACATCTCTCTAATTAAAAGCCAGTTTATTACTGTCCTACACTGGACAAAAACACTATTTTTCATGTTTTGAGCAGTAAACGTAGCTCAAACTCATATTATGTCTAGAGTAATTGCATTTGTCGTTTTTAATTAGGAATATTCCATATATTAAATCAGTTTGTGTTTGATATGAAATGATTTCTCTCAGAGTAGGTGGGGGGCCCTTAAAAGGGCCTTTGGATTATAATGGACAAAGAGTGAGAAGATTCAACCTCCGAAGCCGTACAGAGTACGTCCTTGTCTCTTGAGTGCATACACCACATCCATGGCAGTCACCGTCTTCCGCTTGGCGTGCTCCGTGTAGGTGACAGCGTCACGGATGACGTTTTCCAGGAAAACCTTCAGCACACCACGAGTTTCCTCGTAGATGAGGCCGGAGATTCGCTTAACTCCTCCACGGCGGGCCAGACGACGGATAGCGGGCTTAGTGATTCCCTGGATGTTGTCACGAAGAACTTTGCGATGACGCTTAGCGCCTCCTTTGCCCAACCCTTTACCACCCTTTCCTCGGCCAGACATTATTGGGATATGAGTAATCACCTTAGTAGATTTAAATGAAGTTGAATAGTGGTGCTGGCTCATCTTATAACAAGACTACGGACCTGAATGGGGACAGGTAGCAAAACTTGTGGGTGGGCGGAGGGCGTCACTCAGCAGCCATAAGCGATCGCTTCTGTATTAGAGAATTCCACTACAAATTAAGTTGTCTGATTCACTTAAAATCGCTTTATCAACGGTAACAGACTTGTACTCATGGTTAACAAAATGAAAACAACAACAACTACTGTATATTTTTATTGACGCTACGTTTCCTGCGTAAAAAGCAGCGAGGAGGGTGTTTGTACGCATGCGCACAATTGAGAAAACCACAAACTCTCACTACTGGTTCGCCGCACAATACCTTCAGTCAGTCCAACATTCCTGATTAGCTTATCTTCTTCAACGGTACACCGTTGGATTCTGAGGGTTTGGATTTCGTACAAATGTAGTCTCCAGGCAGCATGCCATCACTTAACCAAGTTTTTTTTTTTAAGATAATATGAAGCGCTATTGTGTATTTCTATGTTCATACTGTTGTGCAGTTAAACAGAAGTTACTAAATTCCCCGTGTAGTCTTTTTTACATTGTTTTGGGGAAGTTTTAATTAATGCTGAAGCATTTGAACACATATTTCTTAAATGCGAAAGTATGTGTAATGAATACACAAGTTGTGAAAAAGTAGTCAAATGACAATACATTGAAATAGTAATTAGAAATTTCACTACTATTACATTCTCAATAGGAAAACATGACAAACTATTTACAATCTTCCCAACACTGTCAAAGAGTTATTCAATACTTTGTCACTGACATGTCTTCTAGGAGGCCTGCACATGCACAAGTGTGAGCAGGTTCTCTGTGTGGTGTGCAACAAAAGTTTACTACAATTATAATATCGGGACGAGATACTGAATACATGTGATGCACAACTAGGTCAAGTCAAATAAATGTCAATATTAGCCACACATTCAATAAAGTGCAAAATTAAAAAATGATACAATCGCGAGCAGTGTATACACAATAAGCACTGTAATCTATCTATATGTCTGACCTACGTGATACTGATGCGAAAGGCAAAAGCATTCACACCAATTGTTCCCATGCATACAGTATGTATTTAGACAAATTTGTTAAAAAAATCAGCTACTTTGTATTGTTTAAGTCAAACACATTCCATGACTTGGATATAAAATTGACAAGTGTTATCAGATAACTACAGACACAAGTCACAGGTTTCAGTCATGTGTGTTTGCTGCCCTCAGAAAACGTTGTATTTTTCCAAAACGATAATCAATACTCGCTTGATTAGAGTTTCAATCCATGGTTGAACATGTTACTTTATATGTAAAACACTTTTTGTAAAATAGTATTTTACTTTAAACCATATTATTTTAGAAATGAGTCAGGAAATTCGCCGAGTAGCGCTGCTCACGACAGTGTAGAGGTGAAGTCTAGAAGCTCTGCAAAAGAAATGCAGAAAGTATACGACTTTTAAACAGCTCCATTATGGAAATAAACAAGTGTGCGATCTATTAAAAGCATTTACGTTTATTTAAAATGCTTCCAATGTTGTTTTTCATCATTTGAAGTGTGCGGAGAAAACACAAGTGAGGAGAGTTTGTCAGCGCGCCGTGGAGCAAACTGCCCGATTGACTCTCCACGGTTCTCATGGTGCGTTTAAGTCCCACCTCTTGCTGGGGAAATAGCATCAGCCCGTTCAAAACACAAATAGCAGGCATCATGGCAGAAGTAGCACCAGCCCCAGCCCCGGCTAAAGCGACCAGGAAGAAGGCGTCCAAAACCGTGAAGAAGAGGGCCGGACCTAGCGTCAGCGAGCTCATCGTCAAGGCTGTGGCCGCCTCCAACGAGCGCAATGGCGTTTCCCTGGCTTCCCTCAAGAAGTCGCTGGCGGCCGCCGGCTACGACGTGGACAGGAACAGGTCCCGCGTCAAACTCGCCGTCGTTGGCCTGGTGACCAAGGGAACCCTGGTTCAGACCAAGGGCACCGGCGCCTCTGGTTCCTTCAAGATGAACAAGAAGGCCGAGGGGAAGGTGAAGGCGACCAGTAAACCAGCCACTAAGGCAGCTAAGAAGACCCCCGTTAAAGCTAAGAAGCCCGCGGCGAAGAAGGCGACGCCAAGCAAGAAGGCCAAAACAGCGGCAGCCAAGAAGACGGCAGCCAAGAAATCCCCCAAGAAGGCGGCAACGCCCAAGAAAGCAGCCAAGAAGGCCACCAAGAGCCCCAAGAAGGCCGCAACGCCCAAAAAAGCCCCCGCGGCCAAGAAGACCGCCGCTAAGAAGAGCCCCGCCAAGAAGGTGGCCAAGCCCAAAAGTGTCAAGAAGGCAGCACCCAAAAAGAAGTGAGACAACATTTATGTCCACAAAAGGCTCTTTTAAGAGCCACCAAATCTCATTTAAAGAGCGAACGTATTCCTTGTCTGCTAGATATGTCATATATTAAAAACACACATCCTTCGTGACCCGTGTCAAAACTCAGAAAAAAAAATACATCAAACATTAACAAATAAGTCATTAATCAATCAATAGCTGTTCATTTATTTGGGCTTTCATTCGAAATCAACACTAAGGAAATAGGACTTTTTATTCTTAAGCTCATGTCATTCTTTACATATCAATTAAAAAACATTCATGTCATTGATTGTGTTAAAACGGACATTTAACTTCATTATTTGAGCTTTTCCTTATTCTTTCCAATCATCAGACCACTGTTTGCTTGGAGGCATTGATAGTTACGTTTCCAAAAGCGTCTGAAAACTGACACAACAGTGGAAATGGAAGTTTTAATTAACTCATCGGCCAAATTATAGTATCTTAATATAAACCCAAAAGTTTGAATATACACAATGCATCTGTGCGCCGGTCGGTCCAGACAAAATTGTTGGTATTGTAATACTAATCAATTGCGTGTAAAATACCCTACGTTGTCACAGTAGCTGCTCATTGATTGGATACTTGAAGCGGGGGAACGGTTGTCCAATCAGAATATCCAATTGCTCCTCCAAAACTTCCGTAGGATTGCTTTACAACAACGTTAATTGTATGGCATTAGTGTAGGAGTGCACCACTTTATATATATATATATATATATATATATTTTTTTTTAAATTGATAAGTTTTCAAAAAAAATTAAAAAGGGGGAATCGAAGGCGGGCGGGTTTAGTTCATTGCCCTATACAATGAGCTTATCCTATGCTGCTTCATAACAACTAAAAGTGCAATGCTTAAGATAGACCTATCTTTAAAAAGGATCATCGTTACTGTTTTAAAATATAGAGTCATGATGGAATTTCTCTTTCGTTTGCAAATGTGGTGGCTCTTAAAAGAGCCGTTGTTGTATGACTGTAAAAGCTTAAGCTCTCTCTCCACGAATCCGACGGGCCAACTGGATGTCTTTGGGCATGATGGTGACCCTCTTGGCGTGAATAGCGCACAAGTTGGTGTCCTCAAACAGACCCACCAAGTAAGCCTCGCTGGACTCCTGCAGAGCCATGACAGCCGAGCTCTGGAAGCGCAGGTCGGTCTTGAAGTCCTGAGCGATCTCCCTGACCAGGCGCTGGAAGGGCAGCTTGCGGATAAGCAGCTCGGTGGACTTCTGGTAGCGACGGATCTCACGGAGGGCCACCGTACCTGGCCTGTAACGGTGAGGCTTCTTGACGCCGCCGGTGGCCGGAGCGCTCTTGCGGGCTGCCTTGGTAGCCAGCTGCTTCCTAGGGGCTTTGCCGCCGGTAGACTTACGGGCTGTTTGCTTAGTTCTTGCCATCTTCGAATGTTTCTCCTCCAAAAGTAATCTGGTGACGTGAAGGCGACAAGCGAGTGCCTTTTAACCGCTTGGTTCGACTGCGCAGGAGTGACGCGCGCTCAGATCGGCGCATGCTGATTGGTGCGCGGCTCCTGCTTGACTCAGCCCCGCCTGGAAGACAGACCTCCTGCTACAAGACTCGCTGCCAATTGGAGGGAATTGTGTTCAAACTGGCCGCCAAAATGCAAAGTTCCTCTCCGCGCTGAAAACCTCTTCCCTGGTTGGCCCGACTCAAAACATCCCGCGCATTTTGCAGCTATTAAAGCAGGACTTGTTCCGTCAAAGGGTACAGTTTACTTCGAGTTTTTACTCTAATAAGACAAATCAAGATGAGCGGCAGAGGAAAGACCGGCGGCAAAGCCAGAGCAAAGGCCAAGACTCGTTCTTCCCGCGCCGGACTCCAGTTCCCGGTCGGTCGTGTTCACAGACTGCTGCGCAAAGGCAACTACGCTCAGCGCGTCGGTGCCGGCGCCCCCGTCTACCTGGCTGCCGTGCTGGAGTATTTGACCGCTGAGATCTTGGAGTTGGCCGGCAACGCAGCCCGCGACAACAAGAAGACCAGGATCATCCCACGTCACCTGCAGCTGGCCGTCCGCAACGACGAGGAGCTCAACAAGCTCCTTGGCGGAGTCACCATAGCCCAGGGCGGTGTGTTGCCCAACATCCAGGCCGTGCTTCTGCCCAAGAAGACCGAGAAGGCAGCCAAGTCCAAGTAAAACTACAAGCAGATCTCTGAAACACCAAAACGGCTCTTTTAAGAGCCACACACTACTTCCTTTAAAGAGCATACTCTCTTAAATAACTCTGTTGTATCGGTGATCTATACAAAAGCAAACAATGAATAAGAGTTCAATATTCCAAGACATTAAAGGTGCACCCCAATAGATCCCATCTTCTTATTCAAGTATGACACTAGTATTCCCTTGTTTTGAAAGGCAATTACTTGTCTGGGTGTACGAATGTAGATTCATTGCCCGACTGAACTCTGAATGCTTGAAGTTACTTAAGAAGATTTTTTTGTGTGTTTTTATTTCCAATGACAATAGCCATTTTGTACATCATCAATAGCATGTGCTAGTGTGGTTAAGTGTACTTGAGATGCACACTGCTTGTTTTACAAAACACATCATCTAGTTGAAAGCATTATCTGTACATTACTGTACAAAATTCATAAGTAGTGTTGGGACTTATGGCTCTTTGACAGGAGCCGTTCAATCAAGAATCATTCACTTAAAAGAGGCATTCAAAAGACTGGCTCTTTTATGCTTTTTAACATGATTTGAAATCAGCAATGTTATACTTAAGGTTGAACAGCTCTCTATAAAGACTGTTCCCATCGTTCACATTGACGAGCCATTCAAAAGACTCGATTCGTTCATGAACGTCACATCACCATTCATAAGCAATCTAATTTAGATAGGAGGAAATATACTAAACTATTCAATACAAAAACTAACTTTTTAATTATGAATTTTTTTTTTTTTAATAAACACATCAGAGAGTTCTATGCTGACTTGTTTTGTAAACTCTTTGGTTTATTCTGTGACAACCGAGTAGAGCCCGGTCTACTGTTTTAAAGGAAGCAAATGTACAATAAAATAGATGGATACATCTTTTTACATTAGTTGCACACATTAGTTTTATCGTGTATTCCTGAGCATGAGTCAGCAGGATTTGAAAGGTGTACAGTTCAGCTGCAGACATTTTGTATTTTGCAAAGTGAACCTTACATTGCAGCCATTGTTTCTGTCTCTTCATCATTCAGAGGTAATTTTCTACATATAATTGGTCATTTGTACCAGTGTAAAAATGATTTTGCAAACAAAAGGCTGAGTGAACTATGCAATAGGGAGTTTGAAATGCTGATTATTGTTGTCAGAACATTTTGCACAGGATTTATTTTTGAATCAATCAAACTTTTAAATACATGTTTGTTGGATTTATACATTTCATAAAAATCATAATTGTCTAGATTAGAATGACAGGGGGGGAAAAAAAAAGAAAATTTATTTTTGGCCATATCGCCCAACCCCACCAAAATGTGTGATCTTTATGTTAAAACTGTGCATATTAAAGTGGCTTATATTAACGTTAAATATACTTTTTATCAGGAATGCGCGATATCGGTGGTAGATAACTATTGGCAATTACCAGCCAATTTGACATCATACAGATAAACCAGATAATAAAGAAATCCGCTGATAATAATAGACATGCAACTTTGGTCCAATAAAATAGATGGACACATCTTTTTACACTAGTTGCACATAGTAGTTTTATCGTGTATTCTTGAGCATGAGTTAGCAGGATTTGTAAGGTGCACAGTTCAGCTGCAGACATTTTGTATTTTGCAAAGTGAACCATACATTGCAGCCATTGTTTCTGTCTCTTCATCATTCAGAGGTAATTTTCTACATATAATCGGTCATTTCTACCAGTTTTTCTGGTGAATATCCTTGTATGAACGTAGCCTTTCAAGTGTAAAAATGATTCCGCAAACAAAGGGCTGAGTGAACTTTATTTATTTATAGCACACTACAGGAAGGATGAATTGATTGATTTCAAGCATATCTCATTTTTACCTGTTTTTGCACAAGTTCAATTTTAGGCTCACATGTCACACTCCTGGACTTATTTTCTCAGAACAACCCTCAAGCCCAAGAGAAAACATTCTGGAGCCGCACCTGAGTGTAACATGTCGTCAGACTGCGTCTCACATGAGGGTGCTCAGTCAGTGGAAACACATACACATACAGCCGTGTCAAGTATTTGACCTGTGTATGTTTGCATGATGCATTTATAAAAAATAAAAAAAACTCTACATTGCGCATTTTTATATGTGCAGTAGAGGGCAACACAGGATATAATTTTTACTCCTGTCCTGCTCCCTTTGAAAAAAATTCCCATCCCGCCCCAGTAAAAAAACAAAAAAACAATCCTGTTCAAAATAGCTCCCACTCCCGTTCCACTCCAATTTTGGAGATCAGCTACATTAAACACACACACATCACAAATGCAATGGTCCGAGTCTATCTTATTCAATAATCCCGCTCCCGTGATTAAAGGTCAAGTTGTCGCCGGGATTCCCAGGAATAAAAAAACAAACAAACTGAATGAAAGACTACATCCATTAAAAAAAAACACATATTGCTTCTTGCCAATTGTGTCTATGAACCTGTTAAACCCCGCCAGAAAACTGTTCTGAAATTCCTGTTCCTGCTCTCTGCCTAATGCATCATCCGTATCCTGGAGGAGCTCGCGCCTGCGTGACGGCAAATCTTCCCTCATCTGCATTTGCTGTCCTAATGAGCTCCATTTCTCCAACTGAATCCTGCAACATTTGATCCACGTTTTTTTGCTTTCCTCTTGACAAATGCTTCTGGCCAATTGTGTCCACAAGCCTGCTGAAAACATCCAAAAAGCCGGTCTGAAATTCCTTTTCGTGCACCCTGGCCATAACAGCAGTCTCCGCGCACTGGAGGAGCCCCGCCTGCGCAGTGTCAAATCCTCCCTCACGCGTTTGACAATTTGCTGGAATATCCGTTCACGTTGGTGGTTGAGCTCCTGGTGAGCATTTTCCATTTCTTGGATAGAATCCAGAAATGTTTCGTCCTCATCCCCTTTTTGTTTTCCTATTGTCATATTAATGCAAATTGAATTAAAGTACATCAATAAAGTTGCCCACAAGTTTTGTGAAATGTCTTACTGGGTTGGGTCAAAGGGGCAGGAGTTCCTGGACGAGGGCTGCTATTTGGTCTCATCAATGGAGAGCTTGCACTTTTGGAAACTTCCTTGGCATGTCCATTCATAGAAGCTGTCAAACAAAATAAATGCAGAAAAAAGGTCAGTGTTTGGTTTTACAGGATACAGGTAAGAGATTCATGCAATACACTCGTAATTTTTATTTATCACCACTGCTACCTACTGTAGTGGATGTGCAATCATTTTGTGGAACAGCTTTTGCTATGCAACAGGGAGTTTGAAATACTTATTATTGTCACAACATTTTGCACAGGATTTATTTCTGAAATTTGAATTTTTCGATTTGATTACAATCATAATAGTCTAATTTAGAATGACTGGAAAAAAATTAATATATATTTTTGAGCCATATCGCTCAAACCTAAACAAAAAGTGTGATCTTTATGTTAAAACCGTGCATATTACAGCGGCTTATATTAATATTAAATAAGCTTTTTATTAGCGATACACAATATTGATGTTCGATAATTATTTGCAATTGTCGACCAATTCAACATCATACAGATAAACCACATAATAAAGAATGATAGATTTGCCACGTTGGTACATCTGTTGTGGCTCAAGTTGCGCCCAACTCCTCAACCCCTCCCCTCCTTTATGGTAGTGTCGCATATTTGTGACGTCATGCGTGCGAACCTCGCGTTCACAGAAGATGCATGTCGCCAGTGGGGGCTTTCTTTACTGTGTCTCCCCAAAAATGTTATCCTAGTATTTTTAAAACATGACTTTTGTTTTGGCAAACTCGAAATGAGTTACTGGTTGCATTTGAACCAGATATATCAATAAAATTAATCTTCATTGTGCTTTCCACATGTTAGACTTATATTAGGACTCGAAAGTAGCTTTAACACTTAGCCTGTTATTTTTTCCGAAGTCAGAGGACACAGGTTAAAGTCCCACTGGAACAAAAACTGAATAAATGGAATCTATTTGTTGGACTGATGCTAGTGTGCTCGGTGTATACTGTTGAAGTGCCCTTTTAGCAATAAATCATCCCCATCACCCCAGCTCAACCTTTCTTTTTACATGCGTGTGATCTGGTTCTATATGTGGATACAACACAAAGTATGATGTGGAGTTTAATTTGCCCCTGAGGACCACCGATGAGTATGTTTATTAATATAACACAATAGTTAACTACATTTAAATTTGCTTCTGACAATTGCTACAATTATCAATCAACTAAATGAAAAGTTATGTACCTTCATATGGTGCCCCAGAAACAGCATCGTCGCACATGGCTTCGAGCATGGCCGTCACAGTAACCTCTGAGTCTGTTCCACCGCTTGCATGCTGGTGGCGTCGAGCTGTTCATGCCACTTGTTCCTTCGATAATTTCCATTGCAGCTGTTTTGCGATTTTAGCTTCTTTTTTTTAATCTTGTTTCAACTTTTTCAGCTTTTCAACTTGTTTTACTGAGTGAAAAATGCATTGCACCGCTAATTTGGCTGTAATATTCCTATAGACAAAGTCATTCCTCTTCGCGGATGCATAGGCGCGCTGAATGTCTCTGTCGGCAAAATTGTTCAGAAGCACCCGGACCTCGTTGTCTGTCCACCTCGTCGTCCTCTCCATTCTTAAAATAACTTCGCAGGCAGATATAAAATGGCGGGGAGAAAACGCGAAAAAACTAGGTAGATATTGCATTCAATGTATCAGATTTTGTCGAGTCGCCCTGGCTGGCTGCAGAACGCTGCTTGTGGCGTGGCTCAACCGCGGGTGGAAGTGTAACGTCCATGCCCCGCCCCCTCGCAGTTGATGGGCAGCACAAGGGACCAATAGACGACCGCCTACGCTGTGCGTATGCGCAGTGGGATGACAGGTGGGTTCCAATTTTTAGGTTCCAATTTTGTTTTTCTACACTTTGTGACTTCGATTTTGAAATTTTCTTTAATAAGTTTGACACTTTTTTTTGTTACAAACCCCCTCAAAACAATTCAACTTTAAAGATACCTTAGGGATTTATTTTTTTTTACACTTAATTTTGGCGGATTTTACAATTTATTCTAAAACTCATTTTTGGTTGTTTAAGAAGCTTCTTGGAATAATTAGAAAATTATATATTTTTTTGCTTTTAGCCACAAATCTTACTCTATCATGTTTTTTTTTTAAAGGCGTATTTTTTTATATGGATATTTTTTGGAAGAGTGAGAGAAACCCAATTTCAAAATAAACCTTACCTTACCACGTAGTATAAGTAGATCAATGCATTGTAGGGCTTTTATTTTGAAGTCGTTTCCGAAAGCATGTCGTCGCGGTACAAGGGCTGACGAGTGACGACGTGCTCGTCTATTCAGAGTTTGTGAACAACGGCAATCGAAATGCCCCAAACTGTTGCGACAGACGTCAGTAGCACAGCTTAGTCCTGAAGTCATGTTCAAGCTCCAGTTAAGAGCGCTAAGACATAATTATGATGACTAGTATGGTGGGCACGTCTCTGGGTCTTATAGGGACGCATGAAAAGCAAATATGAAAGAAGAGGGTCTCACCACCCCGCTACAAGCCCCCTGCTTGATTCATCAACAATCACTGTGCTGCTGCAAAGTGTTGAAGTGGGATTCTGTCATGAATGTTGTGGTGTCATGCATCAACTTCATCAAAGCAAAAGGACTTGGCAGTTGCAACAATTCCCGTCTTACCTGGAGTCTGCGCACGGTGATGCGCTGTACTACACAGAGGTCCGATGGTTGAGTTTTGAGGCGTTTTTATGAGCTGTTACCTGAAATGAATACATGTCTTCCTTGGAAACGATAAAAGTGTCCCAGAGCTGATTGGCCCAGAATGGAAATGGCACCTTACATTTTCAACAGATGTGATGGAAATGCTGAACAGCCTTACTTGGCCAGGGGAAACTCTCACATAAAAGTGTTTGAGGTGAAACAAGCGCTGCTTTTGGAACAAGTGAAAAAGCATCACTTCATCCATCCCCGTGTTACCCAAAACCTCTCCGCAGAGAACCCAAAAGTGTGTGGAAGCACTGGAAATGCTTAAGGCGGAGTTTGGTGTGCGATTCCATCAACTAAATGTTCATGCAAAATAAATCCGTCTTTTCCAGAACCCCTTTGTTGCTGGCATCGAAGCCCACTTACAAAAGTGTGATGTTCTGAAAGACGCATTCAAGCCCACCTGTCTCATTGACTTCTACGCCTCGCTCCCAAACAACATGTACCCTCATTTAAAACATGCAATGAAGATGTCCACACTTTTTTGTCAGCGCGTATCTCTGCGAACAAGGCCTTTCACACATCTGAGAACTCCGTTGAGATGACGATTGACGGATGAACATCTGCAGCAGTGAGATTGACTGTGACAAGAACGGAACCTGACATTCCGCTTCTCACCAGCCAGATGCAGGCCCACAGTTCACACTGAGGAACATACATAGGTATGCTCACTTTTCCAACTTGAATGAGTCATTCCGATTGAAAGAAAATATCACCACAGTATACAAATGAAATATAAAGGGTTATTCTTAGTTTCATAATATAAAGCAAATACAATCAAATCCACCACCATAACCATAACGGTAGTGAACTATTTTGTGTATCACTTGTTTCTCAGTCTGCTTGCTTTGTGATTTTCACTGGGAAGTTGATGAGAGACGGCAAACGACGGTGTCTACAAGCCTACTGGAACCCAAAGAGAACGCATATTCGTCATTTAAGTTTAGAGGTTCTGCTCTGAGAAGTTAAACTTTGACCTTGTGCACGGCCCAACAAAAACATAATTTTCTAGAGACTTTCCTTTCTGAGAGTTATTAGATTTGTATTTATTTATTGCCAAACTTTTTTCTGTGAAGATCCCACACTCCCAGAGAGTTATTTTGTTTGTATTTATTTTTTCCAGACTTTTTTTTTTTTCTGCGAAGAACCCAGAATGCCAGAGCGTTATGTGATCATTTATTTCCAGACTCTTTGTTTGTTTTTTTTTTGTTTCTGTGAAGATCCAGGAAAGGGTGGTTGTTGCTAGTGATGGACAAATGAAGTACTTGTGATATTTTTTGACGCCTCTAGATGGCACTACTGGTTTAAAAAGGCAGTGGAAATGTAATACACTTTCATTGCACTAGCCTTTATATTTGAACCAAGAGCACCATCTAGAGGAGTAAAAAAAAAAAAGTGCTTCAATGAGCTTCATTTTCCCATCACTAGTTGTTGCTAGGGGTTGTTTTTTTAAAACAAGGACAACATTGTCCTTTTTGTTTTTTGACTCGTTTTCATTTGAATTTCATTTTGTTAAACCAACATGTTGACTCATTCTATAATGCGCTGTGGCCATCTTGCACATGAAGCCGCTGACTTGCGCGCAGGACATCTGCTTCCATCTTCCAGTCTGAAAGACACCAAAGATCCATTTCAGTGAATGGTGCGGGCGTTCTTCCAACTGCTCCTTCCTGCACGCACCCTTCGCGACATGGCCACGCAGTCCTCGGCGAGGCTGATACGGTTGTTGGGTTCTCCCGGGGCCCAGTGGGTGAAGGTCACGTTTTGGCGGTCTGACCAAGAGAATCTGCCCAGATCTACCAGGTCGTTCAGTCCGATCCACATGTCGCTGATGTCTGCAAAGGACGGATGGGATTGAACAGATCTCTCATCCGCTTCTCAGATATTCCACCTATCTGGTAGTTCGACAGCGTTGAATCTTGGGATGCTCACCCAAATTGGAGGCCTTTTTCACCCACGCCTGCTCCACCTTGGAGCGGATGGACACCAGTTCGGCACCAAGACCCCTGCAGGCAGGTTGGGCATGGGCCCACGTCTTTTTGTCCTCAAAAGTTTTGTAGCAGAAGCCCACAAATTGGCCCCAGTCAGGTTCCGGGCATCTCAGCTCTGCAGGTGAGTTTCCGTGTGGGTTTAGCAGTCACTAAGAGTTGATCTGGTAACATGAAGGAATGCTTTAGAAGTTCTCACCTCCTTCTGCAAATGTGAAGGCTAAAGCTGTCGGGCCGTTGTAACTGCAGAGATGAAAGGCATAATTAGATGGGCCTCTTGCCAAATCAACTCCCCCCCCCCCCCCCCCTTGCTGGCAAACCGTATGAATGTCTGCATGTCCTGCTCATTATTTGGACATTTTAGTGCATGTTTGTTAAAAGCCACTCACTATCTGGAGGTGATCCCGTTCCTGGTGGAGCCCTCGTAGACCTTCGGTTCCGGAGCCCTCATCACGATGCAATCTCCTCCGACCTCGTTGCGAATGACACCAGCGTGAATTGCAGCCGCGCAGATACTGGAGTCCTGTACGAGGTAAGGATTATTAGCTCCGATATGTAGCAGTTTGACGAATATCGCCATGGGCCTTTTTGAAGAATCCTATGGCTGATAATATCATTTAAAACGGAGTTGACTTCAGGGAACCATTGATTGACATCTTCAGTTTTTGTTTAACTTTTTAAGATGGACTAATGACCCTGGGAGGTCCCTGAACTCTTTGTTATGCATGTCTAGTACGGAAACGTATTGTTTACTTAGGAAAAATAAAAAATAAAATTTGAAGCAATTTCTGTTATTGTGTGTTGGGTTTGAGTATTTTTTTAAATTTTCAGTTTCAGTAACTAATTCCTCCCCGTGTTTCTGTTTTTCCATGTTTTTCTGAATAATTTCCCACCCTGTTTTTCAGATTTTTTTTCCTGTTTGAATATTTTTAATAATAAAGAAAATTATACATATATATATATATATATATATATATATATATATATATATATATATATATATATATATATATATATATATATATAAAATAAAACAGGGGAAAAAATCTAATACAACAGGATTTTAATTTTAATTTTATTTTACAGCGAATGCAATAGACTTCCATAGTCTATAGACAAAGATGGGGAAAAAATACCTCCAATATTTGGCAAAGTTGTTTAATTGGCATATCGTTGGAGTTTTTTTTTCTATTCCAATATTAGTGAAAGTGAATAGTGAACATAAATATCGGCTACAAATATTGCTTATCGGCCTGTCTGACTACCAATAATCGGTATTGGCCCCACATAGGTCTATCTCTATCCTGCACTCACACAAAGTCGCAGTCACGAAGAAATCAACTAGCGGGTCATGCGAGCACGTACCTCGTCGTAGATCAACGTTCCAAAGACTTTGTGCTTGGCATTGGCACATTCTGGTGGACAGTGGAACCTAGCACAAGACATGAATGGGGTGAAATTAACCTGGTCATGAAAGGTGGTGTCAAGTGTGTCTCACATCTTCCAATTGGTGACGTGGAGGCTGTTGAACTTTCTGCCGCAGGGTGCCACATCTGTCGGACACAAGATGAACATAAAGCACGTTTGTTGTTGTTTTTCCCAGCAATGATAGCGGTGACGTGTTGCCTTGCTCACCGTCAAGCGCGCATCCTAAGATGTCAAAGCGAAGGCCGAAGTCAACACCCACCTCCAGCGGTAGAATGCGGATGTACTTTGTGGACACGGGGGTGCCAAACACGTGAGTCCCCCCGCCGATAAACTACAAATAGAACATCTCCATTTTTGCATTTAATGACAACAGTTTGGATGAGGAGGCTGAAGTCCGGTTGTCTTATTGTGAAACGTATGCTTTTCATTTGAAAGGCCGCGCCATATTTCCGCTTCCTGTTTTTCCGCTTCCTGTTTTTCCATCCTCCGTTCATCATTCAAATGCGGAGAATGAATTTCGCCCCCACTTAGGTGGGTGTGACAATCAGTGGATCTTATCTTATCTTATTATCTCATTCAGCCTGCAGCGTGCAAGTAGTAAATTACGACAAACTGTAAATCTGCTTATGCAAATAAGGCTGCATTTGGAGTGGATTCAATGGTTGCGTTCAACTGAAGACTTGCAATTCTTTCTTACCGGACGGAGTGCCCCGTGGTGGCAAATTCTTCCTAAACAAGCAGTTTAGAGGTGAAATACTCAACACTTGACTGGCCGCCCGCTCACCTGCCCGTCCGGGTGCGTAGCCCAGGTTCTCCCATCAACACTCAGCTTCATCTCCAGTTTGAAGCCCCAGTACTTAGAACAGCCCTCGGTCACGATCCCCGTAACCTTTCTCATGTCATCGAGCTCCACCTGGATCCAGCTGCCGTTGGCTGGAGGAGGCGGACATGAGATCCCTCAGGACAGCAAATTGCCAGCACGGAAGGCGTAGCTCTCAATTGACGACATACCATCTTGTGACGGCTTCCAGCAGGACTTCCCGTTCAGGCGGGCTTTCTCGGGGGTGAAGGCGCTCATAGATGAGGAGGCTTTAAACTGCCAGTCTGCGATGCTTCTGTTTGCGATGCCCAGACTGTCGAGACACACTGCAGACAAGCAAAAGTCATATTGCTGCCAAACAGATGCTAAAGGGCCTTATTCAATAAATGTCTGGCCCTCGGCACATTCCTTCTTTTGGGGATTGTTCAGACTTATCGATTGTTTTGCATTTCAACAGACCAACAGCAGACAGTGAGACGCGAAGCCCACCCTTCTGTTCACAGCTGTAGACCATCTCCAGGCATTTGGAGACGGCAGGGCGGCTCTTCTCCTTCAAAAGCGCAATGTGGCACTTGCGACGCTTGTCACAATGTCTCCTGTGGTGAGAGAGGACTCCTTCCACTGTGCAGCTCTCTGCAAGTCACAACACACCTCTTAAGCCCAGTTGATGTTCCCGGGACCATGGCCGGCGTTGCAACTGAACATCTTTGACAAAGCAAACGTCTTTGACAAACCAAACTCCTCCAACTCCTTCCTATTTTGGGATAACAAGAACTGAACCCTCACATAGTAAAACGAAGCACCTTGAAGATTGCTCGTGGGTTTTCGCATCTTACCGTTGGATCCTCCGACGGTTGGACAAACGGATCCACTCCTTCGTCCGTAAAAGGCCGACTGGATGCGGATGACCCTTTCATCCTGATCTTCACCCAGACACCAGAGGTTAGGGGGCGAGTTCTGGCATACAAGGCGTTCCATAAAGCCTGCGGGGGAACCATCTTGTCATTTCTGCCTCTTTTCAAGTCACCATTGAAAGAGACTTACCGTCATGAGGCCGTGCAGGTTCTTGAGTTTTTCCTGCAGGACAAAAGCCAAAGATGGGCATCAACACGCCATGAG
This sequence comes from Vanacampus margaritifer, assembly GCF_051991255.1. NCBI lineage: Eukaryota > Metazoa > Chordata > Actinopteri > Syngnathiformes > Syngnathidae > Vanacampus > Vanacampus margaritifer. Next base: position 14,781,027 of record NC_135445.1, on the reverse strand, counting down.
AATCGGCCGCGTGTCACACATCTGACCTTTTCCTCTTCTCTTGCAGATGTAGCCGCTTTTTTTCTGGCAGTCGTCAACTTTCCAGCGGCCGTTGGCAGTGAGTAAGGAAAGACAGCCTCCACCAGGATGATCTGGAAGGAGGCGGCAGATACTGAACACGCCTCCCTTCCTCCACGCTGTCAAACATCGGCCGGCTTTTACACTGACCTGCATTTAAGTGGACGTAACTCAACGGGGATCCATCAGTCCACTTGCCGCCGTCTTCAGCGATGGTGACGTATGCGCCCAACCACAGAGAGGGTGCGCTCGGCAGAAATGCCAAGAGACCTTTGGATCCAAGGCAAAATTGGATCCAAGGGAGCAAGACATTGACGCATCTGACATTCAACTTCTTGCATCGTGTGTGCGTCTAACAGAGAGTGAGAGACGACGTTCACGGAGGCTCAGACAAACAACGGGCAGAGATAAACTGCTGGAATAAAAAAACAAAAAAAAACTGCAATCATCATTGGGTGGCCATCGGGAATTTCGGGAGCCCTGCAGTTCTTTGGATGTTTTTGGTCATTTTGGTCGGTTGGCCAGCCAGCCACTCTTGGAAAGTTGGCTACCGTTGTCGCTTTTCACCATTTGTGGATAATGGCTCTCATTGTGGTCTGCTGGAGTCCCAAAACTTTAGTCATGGCTGCAATGTTGGATTATTATTTTTTTTATCAATCTCTATTACCATTTTCCTTTTATACAGAAATAAGATTCTGGGTAAGCCAGGTTCTTCAAGGACTCTCCCTGGGGTTCACTTCCGTCATCTTTTTTTTTTGTATGTGGGTGAGTATGTGTATGTGCGTGCGTGCGTGTTCATTAGTTCACCTAAAACCGATTTAAAAAATCTCATACACTAACCCAACACTGCCGCTGGCGACCAGACACACTGACGGAAGGGCGGGCAGACAGACAGCGTACCTTGTATGAAGGCCTGCTCGTGTGAGTCGGTGATGCTGAGCAGGTCGCCTCGGCGGCGGACACACTCGTCTCGCGCCTCCTTCCAGGTCTTGGTGGGCTTGCGGCCCATCAGGTAGCAGAAGTCGTTGGAGGGGTTGTCCGCCCACCACCAGCCACACTTGTCACTCCAGCCTGCAAGCTAGACCGAGTCACTTGAGGGCACATGTGACCAGACCACATACATGTTGACCGCAGGGTAGGACGCCCACCTGGCGGCCGAAGAGGAGGAGACCTTGGGATCTTTTCTGCAAGGATGTGAGAGGGATCAGGTATTAGAGAGCAAAGTGCAAAGGCTGCGTTCCTGACGTACCTTTTTTACAGATGAATTTCTGTTCGCAGTTGCATCCTACGTTCCACAATTGTCCATCATTACTTAAAATCATGCAATCTGCCTGATTGCATGCGCCTTTCCTACAACGCATCCAGTCCTGTGGACGACATGTCAGGCGTGACTTGAGCGTATTTGATGTTGCGCTCTAGATGGCTTCCCACCCAATTTCCTCCTAAACAACTTTAATGATTCTTTTCTTGAGAATACTGACTTGTATATTCATTCGTATTTAATATTGACCCTACACGGATAGCGTAGCTCTGCATGTGCACGGGGTAGGACACTTTGTTCTGAGGTGTCCATATCGAAGTCACCACTGACTGCAATGTCACTGAAGTGGCACGCTGCCAAGGCCAGAAGGGAAATGTATTTGGTTGTTTTTTTTGCAATTCTACAGAAGAACAGCTCTCCACATCAGCTCTACCAGCACCAGCAAATCCATCATCCACTTGTAATTGTTTTTAATTAGTTAATTGATTAAATGCAGGAAAAATAAATACAAGTAAAAAAGGATATGGATTGAAACCTTACAGTACTGATGGTTACTGTCATGTTTGTCTTTCAGATATTAACCTTTGGCACACACTGGACAGAGATGCTTCTGAAGCAAGGAAGGCAAGGAATGCCACAGCAGACGCTATAGTGGAGGTGCAGCGTTATATGACTGAGCCACCCCTGGACCGATCAGAGGATCCACTGGTTTACTGGCTGAACCACCAAAATGTGTACCCTCATCTGTTTCAGCTTGCAAAACAATTTTTATGCACGCCAGCATCGTCGGTCCCATGCGAGCGAGTTTTCTCTAAATGTGGAGAAGTTGTGAGCAAAAAAAGAAACCGGCTCAATCCAAAAACAGTGGAAAAAATAATGTACCTCAATAAAAATCTTTGAGTGTCCCCCATGACCCCCTGTCAGTTACACAAGCACACCCAACCTATGCCATATTTTACCAGCACTTTCTCCTCAATAACAAAATACACACATTCATCAGTCTTTATTTGTCAGTAGAACATGCTATTCGGTCTTAGTGTGAGTCCATCAAAGAATTTTCAAAGCAAAGATGCTTTAAATCCACTGCAGCCTTGCAGTTTACCAGTAGAGGTCACTGTAACTGAAGCTTCGAGTAATGAACCTATTTTCAAAACAATTGTCTCAAGTGGTTCAGTGCTTCACAAAAGCTTAATTTGCCCATCACTAATGCTAAGGTTAGCGTAGCTGCACTTACACTGGACTTGCATTAGAATTCATTTTCGCGAAATTGCAAGCGGGAGCAATGTACACAAGCAGCCAACATTAAAAGAAACAAGTTTCTGGAGGAAAACTGTCGAGCTTTAAACCTACCTCATTAGCACAGCTGCACACCATTACGTCTCGCGAAGTAATTAGAGCCGGGGGCGGTTCTCTATCGGGGCTGCTAGATGACGTCACCTCCGTACTCCGGGCAATCTAATAAATCACATTTAAATCTACAAATTGGTTCAATCGTTGGATTATGAACATTGTTGATAAGAGTGGCTATTGTTCTATGATTTACAGTGTCAATTAAAAAAAAATATAGATCACATTTAAAATTAACCCCCAAGGCTCATATACTAAATGAATTACCACGGACGAAAACAAAGGATATTATTGCTAGAATTATAGATAATTTTGCTATCGTAAAATGTGATTTCAGTTTCTGTTTTTTTTTAAGACGTTTTTTTTTTTTCATTAATGAAAATGTTTTTTTTTTTTGCTTTATTAAATAAAACAACCTTGCTGCTGTCACACAGTTGCTGTCCGAGGATGTTTCGGTACTACTCTTTAGTAATGGATGCATGTGTTCTTTGGCAAAATTGTGAGCGAGCCCAATTCCTTGTCTTAGAAGCAACCCTGCAAATGAATGGTCACGTGCTGCTTTACTGTTGGCATGAAGCAGGACTGATGGTAGCGCTCACCTGTTCTTCTCTTCTCCAGACAAACATTTTTCCGGATGCCCCAAAAAGTTGGAAAGGGGGTTAATCAGAAAAAATAACTTGAACCCTTTTCCCCTTATTTTGGTCTGTATTTATGGAATCCCTTTTTCACTGGTCACACCAGGCCTTCCTCCAAAAGTCTTACTCCCTCACCATGGGTGTAGATGGACTCATGCCTGCTTACTGCCATTCCTGAGCAAGCTCTACACTGGTGGTGATGTCCTTATCCCTAATTCGCTCCATTAAACTGACACGATTTGATTTGACACAGATTAATCCTGATACGAATCTATAAGTCAATTACTGTGATTTTCTTTTCAAATTTAGAAAATACTATTCAGTAAACTTGTACATGTACACTGAAAAATTTGTATAAAAATGTACTTCAGGCTTCTAACTGTGAACCATTGTATTTAACAAACAGGTTGCAATCTCTTTCATGTTTGAACAGCATTGAAATCAAATTTTAAGGCTTGATGTTTAATAGTGTATCATTCTTCCATGCTTAAAGTGTGAACCCAACCCTAAGTAGGACGTTTTGTTGAATATTTCCATCAAAAATGGATCTTTAAAAATCGATTTGGCTGCATATTGTATAGTTATGGGTCGTTCCCGGACGAGCCGGTACAAAGAGCAAAGAGCTCTTTAAAGGGAACAATGAAAGCCGGCTCCCTCTCTCAAGTAAAAGAGCCGTTTGAGAGCCAAAAAGAGCCGGCTCTTTTCACTGAGTCGATCCAAATAAACCGGATCACTCAAAAGAGCCGAAAATCCCATCACAAAGGTGGACTAAACGTTTTACTCCGCCCACAGGCCCCACAGCCCACGCCAATAAGCGAAGTGCGCTCTATACTCCACGGTGCATTATGGGTAGCGACGTGGTGCATTGTGGGTAGGCTAAACTACCGTACGGTCGTAGAAAATAAATGGGATCCAATGAAATGAGCTCTAATTTCTAACGTTTCAACCGCTGGAAGTTGCTGTTTTTTATTTAATGTATTTTAAACATGCAAATCATGTGGTTTACTGACTTCGGGGATGACCCGATATAGAGTACTTTAAGTGTTGTAGGGCTTTGGGTGGTGAAAATTCCTTCATCGCCTTTTTGAGTCCATGTGTATGGAATCACGCACTGAACAATGGGAACCTGGCATATTACCCAAAATTGACCTTAAGCAATCTCAAAATCAAAATACTGACTGTTCTACTCGGTTAGTTCCACTGCGCTACTGTGGCCGCTGGGGAGTTTTGACCCCTGAACCGGAAGTGTATGAGTCGGGGGCCGCGCATGGGTACTGATAATTCTGATTCGGCTTATTCCGATTTGGCTTATTCGAAGCGCCTTACATTATTATGATTGTTGTTGTGAAACAGTTTCATTGGCAGCTTTAATAATTCACCTTCTTAAGACGTCAGGTGTATTTATTTATTTTAACACTACGAAATATCAAAAATTACAAACAACCCTCAGTCATTGGGGGCGGAGCTACCTGTATTGTTTACTGCCATTTTGACTTCCATTCTAGCTTAGTAGATCGTTGTGGAGCCGCGGTAGGATGTCCGGCGTTTTCAGGGGCGTCTTGGGCATTGGTTTCAAAATTTGTGGTCTAAAGCTGTCCTCCACCTAGAAATGAGTGGGATGGGTGCCGTACCATATATCCCCAGCAGAAGGTTCACATATTCAAATAAAGTTCTTTAAAAGTAAGCAAACAGTTTATTGGTTATTGAATCCCCATTAATCAGATCTTGCAAAGTTCAAAGGATAATCTTCCTTGGGTCCATAAAAGACATAACAAAATGACTTATAATACAATATATACAATACATAAATGAATAACATATTAATAATGAAATAATAATAAATACTAATACAAAATAAGACACCGTGATGCTAATTATGAACTATGAAAACCTATCAAACAAAAGAACAGCCCATATCTAATTCAATTTCCGCACCAGTAACTCATGTTTGGCAGTGAACCTCAATGTGACTTTATTATTGCAACTTTATTAAATGTTGTTTTAACTTCTTCTTGAAAGCGTTCTGTACTTTACTTGCACATTCATGGTAATATCAACTCATGAGTTCCATCATGTAATAGTTTTTATTTATTTATTGAAGATTTGTTATGGGTTTTGGAACTGCTAAATAGTTGGCACTAGCTTGCCTTGTAATATGATTATGTTTGTTACTTATGTACACTACTTGGTCTGAGATGTACTTTGCATTTTCTTTCTTTTAAAACATTCCTGAAAAAACCGAGGCGATGGAAGTGCAATCTTTTCAACAGAAAGCCATGACAGATTCAAATGCATGTCTACAAGTAGGCCTTCAATATTTGTATACATTGAGCAGTTTAGAGTCAATCTAGCTGCCTTATTTTGTGCTATTTGCAATTTCTATACATTATATTTTGGAGCAGATGAACAAACATCTGGACAATAATTTAGGTGTGACAAGACTAGTGCTTGGATTACTTATTATAGTATTATTTTTATCATATGCCTAAAGACTATTATCTCCTTATTAAAGCAAGGCTCTTTCCCATTGTGTTTGCTAAATTATCAGTGCATTTAGACCATTTTAATCTGGAATCCAGATCCAGAACAGTAACAGCAATAAAAGAAGGTATGCCACTGTATTGACGCTCCATGCAAATAATACTGTGCCAACGCTCATCTCTGATTGGCTGGAACATCTGCAATTATGATCCCGTGAATGTCCCTTTGTTGAATGAACAGTGTGAAGACAATCGAGTTTAAATCTAACGTTCTTTAGTGTAATGTACCATGAAAAATATGGTAACAATAAATAAATACAAATAAATAAAAGAATGACTCAGTACGTGCGTAGAACACAAATTAGTATTCTGTTCAATGGACATACTCTGATACACGTTTACAGTACTTGTCTAGAGCCAAATATTTGGGTTATTTGGGTGGATGGAATATGAACATATTCTTACTTTTGTGGGCCTCACTATAGGAATTACTGGATAACTTACATTTGCTTTTATATGCTTATACTTGCATGAAGTATCTTATCATAATTCATCAAAGCTCTTTGGAATCTAAAGGGTGGTTCCTTTCTCAGAATGTCAGCATGAGTGTTACAGATAAGCCCAGGGCTAGACTGGCCCCAAAAATCAGCCTTGCCTGGGATTTTGACCCGACGCCTAACCACCCCTGACTACCACATAGATTTGCCACTGCAGTTTGATGTCTATATTCTAAATTGTTTGGCTGGGGAAAAATAAAATAGCACAAATTCGGCCCCAAAGACAAGAATAAACATCAAGCAAATGTGTGTTTCTGTAAAAGTTGTCAATTTGTGGAATAATTATGAAATATAACTGAAAAAGTGTGAATCATTTGCTGTGTTCAAAAAGAGGTTTAAAATTATAGCGTCAGAAAAAATTGTCAAATCAGATATAAACCAGAACATAAACTTGTTTTTAAAAAATATATATAATTATTTCTTTGACTTGTTTTGCTATCGTTTTTTACTTGTTTTTTGTTTTTGATATATTGTATTATTGAAAATTAATAACCTACTAGTGTGAGTAATGTGTAATATGGGGGAGGACCAAATAACTTCTTGCACTTCTTCCTACACCCTTTGAACATGTAAAGTGCTCAGAACTATGACCTCGATTGATGGTCCTTTTCTTTCTTTCAATTTTTGTTTTTAATGTTTCGTGATTTTTACACAATCAATCAATCAATCAATCAATCAATCAATCAATCAATCAATCAATCAATCAATCAATCAATCAATCAATCAATCGACACCGGCCCACGAGGAATATGCCCTGTATGCCGGATGGCCAGTCCAGGCCTGGATATGCCCAAGGAAGACAGTTTGAATGATACAATACTTTCAGATTATTTCACCTTTGCTGTTGGTGCAAAAAGTTGACATGTTGCTGTTGTTCCATAATTGCCCCAAATAAGTAACGGTGGTCTAGGCCACAATTATTAAATGAAATATTAAGGAACAAATTAAAATATCATGAAATCCACAAAGTAAACCTGCTAAGAGCTTGTGTGTACACATCCTGTTTCATCTCAAATTTGTCATGATTTGGGTCAGCTGGTGGGCTCCGCCCACCATACACACCTGCTGCCCATCATGCAATCAGACCTCAATAAAGGCCTGATGGACACAGCAAGGAGTGTCGGGTGATTACCCCGAGACGCCGCTCTCTTGACCCGACTGTACTCGTCTTACAAGTTTTCTCCTGCTGCCCATGACTTACTTTTTTGCCGCCACTGTGCGTGATTTTGAGTTTGTTTGCTATCCGCCTGTGCGCGTGAGTTTGTGTTTGTTTTCGTCCGCCTGTGTGCGTGATTTTGAGTTTGTTTGCTATCCGCCTGTGTGCGTGATTTTGAGTTTGTTTGCTATCCGCCTGTGTGCGTGAGTTTGTGTTTATTTTTGTCCGCCTGTGTGCGTGATTTTGTGTTTGCGTTTATCGCCAGATTAAATCAAAGTTATCCGCATCCCTGCCGTGGCTCGCCTTCCTCACTGCATCTGGGTCCACCCTTCTCAAGCCGTGACAGAATCACCCGACCAACTATGGACCCCGCAGATCCCAGCAGCCCGCGCCAGGTCCTGGCCAGCCATGGACACTTGCTCGACCGGCACGAGCAATACTTCCAGGATCTAAAGGAGGTGATGTCGGCACTAACTGCACAGATTGGATCGCTCACCTTAAAGATGGAGCGGAGACCGGAATCCATGGCCGCGGAAGACTCACGACCTGCCAGAGCGTCTCCTGTTTTCTCCACTTCCCGATCAGCAGGCAATCTTGTCTTCCGGGAACCCAATATTCCGCATCCCCCCCGCTACGCTGGCGAGATTGGTGGGTGTGACCAGTTCCTTCATCAGTGTAGCCTGGTCCTCGACCAACAGCCGTACACCTTCCCGGACGCCGGCTCCAGAGTTGCTTTTATTATGAGCTTGCTTTCCGGCCAGGCAGCATTATGGGCGATGGCGGCCAGCAAAACCAACCCGGAGCTCCGAGCCTCAGTTCCTGCCTTCCTGACTGAATTCCGTAAGGTCTTCGACCACCCAGTAAGAGGGAAAGAAGCAGGCAGCCGCTTACTGGACCTCCAGCAAGCCGGCTCCTCTGTGGCGGAATTCTCCATCTCTTTCCGGGTTTTGGCCGCCGAGAGTGGTTACTGCGACGCGGCGCTGTGCGGAATTTTCCGGCAGGGACTAAACCCGCGGATTAAGGATGAGCTGGCGGCACGGGACGAGACGTCCACGCTGGAGGAGCTCATCGGCTTGGCCATCCGGTTGGATAACCGGTTGCGGGAGCGACGGCGGGAACGGGAGGAGGAGGGGCGACGACCGGAGGCAGCGGAGACGTCCGCAGGGCGCTTCGTCGACGCCCCGCCTCCCAACGCTTCATGGCGATGCGCGCCTGCCAGAGATGGCGCGGAGCCTTTGCAGCTGGGAGGAGAGCGGCTCTCGGCAACGGAGCACACGGACCGGTGGAGACACCTAGCGGCCAAGTGTGGGAGGCGGCCTGAGAGACACAGGCACGTCGCACCTGTTCCAGCCCCAACCATTCCATTCCAACGTAACCCAAGGAGACTACTAGTCTCAGGAGAGATGACATGGGGGGGGTAAACGCTAGGATGACGGCTCTGGTGGATTCAGGGTCGGATGAATGCATTATTGACCCGAGGATGGTGGACATCCTGAAATGCCCGGTGGTTGAACTCAAGAAAGCCAAGGAGATGCGCGACCTTGACGGGCGCACCCTGGGTGTGATTTCACACCGAACGGAGAGCCTACAGATGCGTCTATCGGGGAACCACGTGGAAACAGTTCAGTTCCTCATTATGCCGTCCCGGTCGGCCCCAGTGGTCCTGGGCCTGACTTGGCTGGCCAGGCATAACCCGGACATTAACTGGGGCATTCCCAGGGTGGAGAGATGGAGTGTTTTCTGTCACTCGCATTGCCTGCAGTCAGCAGTGGATGATCACCGTGGCCCAGCCAAAGCCACGTTAGAGGAGATTAACCTGGATGAGGTACCGGCAGAATACCACGACTTGCGGGAGGTGTTTAGCAAGGACCGGGCCATGTCTCTCCCTCCACATCGACCTTACGACTGCGCAATAGAACTGGTTCCTGGGGCACCGCTGCCTGGTACACGCCTATATCAGATCGCCAAGCCGGAACGTCAAGCCCTCACGGAGTACCTCACCACGTCCCTGGCGGCCGGACTGATTCGGCCTTCCAAGTCACCGCTAGGGGCGGGGTTCTTCTTCGTGGAAAAGAAAGACAAGACCCTACGCCCGTGCATCGATTTCCGTGGTCTGAACGACATAACTATCAAAAACAAATATCCGTTGCTGCTAATGGACTCAGCGTTTGCTCCCTTACATTCAGCCACGGTATTCACCAAACTGGACCTTCGCAGTGCCTACCATCTAGTGAGGATAAGGGAGGGCGATGAGTGGAAGACAGCATTTAAAACACCTATTGGGCATTTTGAGTACTTGGTGATGCCGTTTGGCCTCTCAAACGCTCCCGCCGTGTTCCAGGGATTCATTAATGACGTCCTGCGCGACATGCTCAATCATTTTTGTTTTGTTTACCTGGACGACATTTTGATTTTTTCAAGAAATCAAACCGAACATCGACAACATGTTCGGCTGGTCCTGGAACGACTGCTGGAAAACCGGCTGTATGTAAAAGCCGAAAAATGTGAGTTTCACGCCAGTTCAGTCCAATTCCTCGGCTACATTGTGGAGAAGGGTCGATTGAGAGCCGACCCAGCGAAGATCCAGGCCGTGGTCGAGTGGCCCACTCCCACATCCAGGAAACACCTACAGAGGTTCCTTGGATTCGCAAACTTCTACCGTCGATTCATTCGCAACTACAGCTTAAAAGCGGAACCACTAACAAGACTGACATCCACCAAAATTCCGTTTGTTTGGACCCAACAGGCAGAGGCCGCATTCGTCAATTTAAAAGTATTATTTTCGCGTTCCCCGGTGTTGACACACCCCGATGAGACTCTTCCCTTTATCGTCGAGGTCGACGCTTCAGAGACAGGAGTGGGGGTAGTGTTATCCCAACGGTCACCGGAGGACCAGAGGCTACACCCATGCGCCTTCTTCTCGCGCCGGCTCAACCAGGCTGAGCGCAACTACGACGTGGGCAACCGGGAGCTGCTGGCCGTTATCCTTGCGTTGCAGGAGTGGCGGCACTGGCTGGAGGGCGCGGCGGAACCTTTCCAGATCTTTTCTGACCACAAAAACTTGGCGTACCTCCGGTCCGCCCGAAGGCTGAATCCCCGCCAGGCACGCTGGGCCCTGTTCCTAACCAGATTTAATTACATCATCACCTACCGACCAGGAGCCCGGAACACCAAGCCGGACGCCTTGTCCCGAATACACAGTCCAGCCGCCGAGGGGTCTCCACCCGAAACCATTGTCCCGGAGGACAGAGTATTGGGAGCCCTCCGGTGGGAAGTGGAGCGGAAGGTGGCGGATGCAGTGGACGACACGCAGACCCCGGTCGCGTGCCCTGAAGACAAGTTGTTCGTGCCCACACACCTTCGGCAGGAAGTGCTGCAGTGGGGGCATGCGTCGAAGGTAGCATGTCACCCTGGGGTGGGTCGCACGCTGTCCTTGGTAGCACAGAGATTTTGGTGGCCTGGGCTGCGCAAGGACGTCCAGGACTATGTCACGTCCTGCACGGTGTGTGCCCGTAATAAGTCCTCCCGCCTGAAGCCATCCGGCCAGCTCCGACCCCTGCCCATTCCCCACCGTCCCTGGTCGCATGTGGCCCTGGATTTCATTACCGGACTACCTACTTCCAACGGGCGGTCGGTAATCCTGACAGTGGTGGACCGGTTTTCAAAGATGGCCCACTTTATCGCCCTGCCCAAATTGCCCACCTCGCTACAAACGGCGGATATCCTGATAAAAGACGTTTTAAGGATCCACGGGATTCCAGTGGACCTCGTCTCCGACAGGGGGCCCCAGTTCGTGTCCCGGGTTTGGAAGGCCTTTTGCAAGTCCTTGGGGGCTACGGCTAGCCTGTCGTCGGGCTACCACCCCCAATCCAATGGGCAGACGGAGCGTGCCAACCAGGATTTGGAGGCAGCGCTTCGATGTGTGTGCCATCAGCACCCTTCCTCGTGGGCGTCCCACCTCCCTTGGGTCGAATACGCCCACAACACTCTCGAGTGCTCGGCCACAGGCCTGTCCCCGTTCAACGCGGCCTGTGGCTATCAACCCCCCTTGTTTCCTTCCCAGGAGGGCGGTGTTGCCATTCCCTCAGTCCAGACCCACCTCCGCCGGGCTCGCAGGGTTTGGCAAGACACTAGGAAGGCCCTGTGCCGCACCTCGGACCGCAACAAGCGGCTCGCGGACAGGCACCGGGTTCCGGCACCGCTCTACCGACCGGGTCAGAAGGTGTGGCTCTCAACTAGGGACCTACAGTTGGCGGGGAGTTCAAGGAAGCTGGGGCCGCGGTTCATCGGCCCGTTTGAGGTCAACGCTATGGTCAACCCGGTAGCGGTCCGGCTCAACCTGCCCCCTACTCTCAAGGTACACCCAGTGTTCCACACGTCCCTGCTTAAGCCTGTCTCTGCCAGCCCCTTGTGCCCGCCGACCGCGCCCCCGCCGCCTCCCCGGGTCGTGGGGGGGCAGCCGGTGTACACAGTAAGGGACATTCTGGACTCTCGAAAGCGGGGCAGAGGGTTTCAGTATCTGGTCGATTGGGAAGGGTACGGACCCGAGGACCGCCAGTGGGTTCCCCGCTCCTGGATATTGGACCAGTCCCTCGTTCGGGATTTCCATTTAGCACACCCATCGGCGCCGGGTGGTCCGCCTAGGGGCGTCGTTAAGGGGGGGGTACTGTCATGATTTGGGTCAGCTGGTGGGCTCCGCCCACCATACACACCTGCTGCCCATCATGCAATCAGACCTCAATAAAGGCCTGATGGACACAGCAAGGAGTGTCGGGTGATTACCCCGAGACGCCGCTCTCTTGACCCGACTGTACTCGTCTTACAAGTTTTCTCCTGCTGCCCATGACTTACTTTTTTGCCGCCACTGTGCGTGATTTTGAGTTTGTTTGCTATCCGCCTGTGCGCGTGAGTTTGTGTTTGTTTTCGTCCGCCTGTGTGCGTGATTTTGAGTTTGTTTGCTATCCGCCTGTGTGCGTGAGTTTGTGTTTATTTTTGTCCGCCTGTGTGCGTGATTTTGTGTTTGCGTTTATCGCCAGATTAAATCAAAGTTATCCGCATCCCTGCCGTGGCTCGCCTTCCTCACTGCATCTGGGTCCGCCCTTCTCAAGCCGTGACAAAATTGTGGCGCTTCTCATCAAAAAACTGCTCTACGTGTCTGATTGATTGATTGAAATATTTATTGACAACAAACGAAGCATGTTTACAAACATACGACAACTGCTGCCAAAGGGAGAAAAACACAATAAAGCCATAGGCTTATTTCCATTGTGGTCCTTCATTAAGAAAATGGATGGATGGATGGAAGTTAGGGCTGCTGGATTATGAAAAAAATATTAATCCTGATTATATTGGTAACAATTGAAATCAAGATTGAGACGATCATTAATTTTTTGGGTACAAAATAAGAAAACGTTTTAATGTGAAAAATATTAAGACAAATAAAATTCTATGAAACATTATAATTATGCAAGTTCCTTTTGGATTAAATACAATTCATTATTTATTTTATTTTAAAATAAGACAAATAAAATTATTTGAAACACTATAATTATGCAAGTTCATTTTGGATTAAATACAATTCATTAATTTTTTTATTTTAAAATAAAATAAAATTGTGCCAATGTATAAATTAAAACAACTCAAAGAACTCAAAATTAGTATTAATAATCTTTTTTTTCTTTTTTTACGATTATGATGATTTTGTAATTGTGGAGTGAAATAACTGAAATTGTAATTGAATTTGGGTTACTTGCACAGCCCTACTTCATGTCATGTTATATTTCCATTGCAGTACTTTGAACAAAAAGTATCTAAAATGGCCAGCTCTAAGGTGTATTTTGACATAAAAAGTAAATGTGAACATTTATTACTGTAATATGTTCCCTCTTGCCATACAAAAGTGAAAATGAGTCTTATCTGACACAGACCAGCTTGCAGCCAGCATCAAGGTGATCTTAAGGAAAATGTATGCATTTTTATCAAGTTTCTTAGAAATTATGCACTGATGTTACATTGGCACAAGACTATTTCTTCCCCCTCAATGAGTCATCATTCGTACAACTCAGTGTCATTTGTAGAAAGGCAGACACTTTGAGACAGCTCTTTTGCTGGGCTGTTTTCAAGTCTGTGAACATCCATCCATTTATCTAAACCGCAATGACACAATCGTTGCACATGAGAAGTTATATTACAAAGAGAAACAAGTGAGTCCAGGAGAGGTAGTCGCTGTACAAGTCACTCTATGATCAACCGTCACACATCAACAGACACATACAATAAGATTGATGTTTAATTACACAAAATACTGTACTGTACACCTGTGCAATACGACTTTTACAGATACAAATTTAGACTTTTTTTACAAGTTAGTTTTGCACCATATTTACCTCCATAGTGCAACTGTATGTATTTTGCTGAACGTAAAGAAAGAACAAGTATGGCACATTCAAAGACAATCAGCATGTACCAGTCGATTTGGAGCCGTTAGTTGCCTGCTTTTGATTGTACAACATCAGGTGCTCTAATGCTTTTTGGCTTCTTGACTTATATGATAAACATAGATAAGCTGTGTGGTACTGCAATTACTGGTTGCATTGACAGATTTTGTTGTTACGTATTGTAAATCGTAGCATACGTTTGCCAACACTGATACCAAAGGTATTGCAGACTGTTTCATAAAACTTATTTGAGTGTATTTTACGTGAGCGCCCCTTCAGTATCTGTTGTCTTTTCAGCTCAATTAATGACTTTCTTTACAGTCATTGGTTACTCAAGTAATAGCATGTAGTGCACGGCCAGCTATACATAGGGGCAAGCGGAGGTAAACAAAGCCCCTTCAAGCAGGCTCATCTACTTTCTGCAGTCTCTAACACGTGTAAACACCCAATCAATGATTATTAATGTCACGTTTAAAAAGGCAAACGCTTTGAAACAAACCTTCTACCACTTTGCTGTTTTGAAGTCTCTATGTATAATGACTCAAAAGTTACGAATCAGAGGTGATGTAACAGTGAGAAACATGTAGCCATAGTTGCAGTCCAGGTCGGGGAGGAGTCCACTGCATTTAAGTCCAGTGAACTCTGCCAGGTTCTCAGTTTGGTCATGATGGAGAAGCTCAGAATCTTGGTTGCAGTTGCAGTGTTTCTGGAGACGGTGTCTGCCTCCTCTGTAAGTTACACAATGTAGTTTTATTGTGCCTTGAAATTAATTGCATGAAGGTGTTTTTTTTTTTTTTTTTTACCATATGGCCACGATGTATGTCTCTAGCTAGGAGTGGTGAAGACTGAGGGGGGCAGCGTAAAGGGCAAAAACATTCGTCTTGGGTTCAATCGTTTCATGGACATCTTCAAAGGGATTCCCTTTGCTGATGTACCTGAAACATTTGAAAAACCGGAACGTCACCCGGGCTGGGAAGGTGAGTCAACTGAACCTTGATTTTAAATGTTGGTTGATTACAGCCTTTAATCAAGATACATTGATAAAAGTATTGGGATGCATAAAAACATGAACATGTTAGAAAGTATCCCATTTTGGAGCGATAACATTTTTACTCTTCTGAGAAGTCTTTTTACCAATTTTTGAAGTGTCAGATGTTAGAGAAGCAAGGCTGGATCACTCTTACTCGTTGCTTACACTTTTCTTTTTTTTTTTAAAGAACTGTCCAAACATGAACATGTCTTTTCACAGGTGTTCTGAAGGCCACTAAATACAAGGATATATGTCTTCAGTTGAAAGCATTAGTGCCCGGCACCAGAGGAAATGACGACTGTCTCTACCTTAACATCTGGGTTCCTCACGGCAAATCAGGTAAGAATTGGCCCACAGACTATCATCCATCAATAAATGAAGCATATCCCAGTTGTCTATGAGACCTGGATTGGTCAGCAGTCAACCACAGAGAAAAGCCACACAGAAAGCCCTGTGCTGAGACTTAAAAACTGGTCTTTAGGACTGCGAGGCAAATGTGATAACTGCATATGAAATGATGCCAGCAGCATTATTCAAATGTGACCAAAATTAATTCAAATTATTTTTACTCCCTAAGTGTCCAAGAATTTACCCGTCATGGTCTGGATATATGGAGGTGCCTTCATGATTGGAGGATCGATGGGTACTAACGTCATAGATTTTGCACTGAATCTATACGATGGAGAGGAGATTGCAAAACGAGGAAATGTCATAGTGGTGACAATTGGATATCGTGTCGGAACTCTGGGCTTCCTCAGCACCGGAGACTCTCTTTTACCTGGTACTATGTGTGTTTAATAATTTGGATATACTCCATGATGAAACCACTCAAGGCATATGCCGTGACGGCCAGAGGTAGGCACTTCCGTCGTTACGTCAGCCTATCATTGACGAATGCACACCTTTTGGCGAATGCTTCCGCATATTCAACAATTTTGAATCAACAAAAAAAAAAAGTCTTGAACAAATACACAGACTGAGAGGGGCTGTCTGTACTGACCCGGATTGACAGACGTAAACCTGCTTCAGTCCGTGTATTTATTCGAGGCTTTGCGTCATTAGCACTCACTGAAAGGTGGGAATCTGTATGTGACGTACCGACGTAACAACGTAAGTTCCCACCTCTGGTGACGGCTATAGGTCGTATAAAAAGGAATAGCGTTTGAAACGTTTGTCCTTTGACAGGGAACTACGGTCTTTGGGATCAGCATGCCGCTATTGGCTGGGTCCACAGAAACATCTGCTCATTTGGAGGAGACCCAGATAATATCACTATCTTTGGAGAGTCTGCAGGTGGTGCTAGTGTCAGCTTTCAGGTATAGGGATGCTGGCCCATTTTTCTTGCAGTAAAGTTTTTCAATAAATAGTCATAGGGCCAATTAATAAATGAACTGTTAAACTGCCTAAACAAATGTCATGCTCAGTATGACATTTCCATGACCACTTAGGACAGAGACCTTTGCTTTGTCTTGTGGGGTGCTATGCTTGTACATATCTTTGATGTATGTTCTGTCACAGATGCTCACTCCCTACAACAAGGGGCTCTTCAAGAGAGGGATCTCTGAGAGTGGTGTCGCACTTTGTCCCTGGTCCATCATAAGGAACCCACGTGCTTTTGCAGAAGAGGTCCAAAGACTTGTCTTAGATTATTGGTGTAACTCGTAGATACGCAAGTTATGCAAAATGGTAACTTGTGATTTTCCGCCTCTGTTCAGGTTGCTCGGAAAGTCAAATGCCCCACTGATCAAAGGATGGCTGCCTGTTTGAAGAGGGCTGATCCCGTGCGCCTCACAAAAGCTGGCACTTTCACTTTGAGGAGCTCACCTAGCGGTAAAACAATCCACCACACATCACTCTGTTTGTGTTAGTGGGCTCTTCCGTCAGCCCATCATTGACGGATGTCCACCTTTCGGAGAGTGCCCCCGCATTTTCGCCGACTGCTTTATGATGTGTGGCCTCGGATAAATACACGGACTGAGCAACAACGGAAGTAGGTTTACGTCCATCGATCCGGGTCAGTGCAACAGTCCATCTCAGTCCGTGTATTCTTTCGAGGCTTCGCATCATAAAGCATTGGCAGAAAATGTGGAAGCACTCACCAAAATATGGGAATCCGTCAATGACGGGCCGACGTAACGGACAGAAGTGCCCACCTCTGTAGAGTACTTTCAATCTATTTGTTTATTTGAAATGAACTACATTATAATATGCAAATCACAGTTTTCCAATGCTATACGAAAGTCTATACTGTATCTCAGAGTATGCATTCATGTTCTTGAGTGACTTTTCTCTGGACATTAAAGGAGAGATATGGTTCACAAACAGTGTTGGGAAAGTTAATTTTCTAAGTGAACTAGTTCAAAGTTTAGTTTGAAAATTTTAAAACAAACTAGTTAATTGTTGAAACCTTTGTAAAAAATAAATAAATAAAATATGCTAATAATAATAATAATAAATAAGTGAAGACGTTATTTTGTTTGGAACTCGTCTCCAGATATAAAAGACTGAGATTTGTTTGTTGAAACTATGAGTTTAAATTATGAAAACACAATGTGTAAGCGTTTTCTCCCACCTGCAGCGCCACTTGTGGAAAACATGGTTCTGTCAGCTGTAATTGATGGGGATTTCCTGCCTGATGAACCTTCCAACTTGTTCCACAATGCCGCTGATATTGACTACATTGCTGGAGTCAATAACATGGATGGTCATATAATGGCTTCTCTTGATATCCCTTCAATCAACATGGGAATGATAAAAACCTCCACGTAAGCATTTTCTCAAACACCAAATTCTTATTTCTGAAAGATTTGATCGACTTTTCTTCTCATGTTCTTCTAAATTCAGTGATGGCATGAAGATGCTGTTGGAATCATTCACTAAAGACAAGGGCGAGGCTGGTCTGGAAGAAGCATTGTCAGTATATACTGCAGAATGGCAAGACGATCCAAGCAAGGAGGATGTCAAGAGAACAGTTGTGGATATCGAAACAGATTACATCTTCTTGGCTCCCACACAGGTTTCACTTGAACTTCATGCCGCTAGTGCCAGGTGAGAGCATGAATTTACGATACATGTACTGTTGTACATGTTAAGGTCCATTGTTTTCTAATACTTGTCTTGTATTCATTTAAGGCTGTAATTGGTTACATTCAAGGCTTGACATTAACGCAATGCAGTCTGCCAAATGCGGGTGAATTTGATCTGTGGTTGGTGACACCAACCAGTGGTGTACCTTTAGTGTAAAAGGTTAACAAATGCAAACAACTTTAAATGCATCAATCTGGTGCACTTTGAGGATCACATAGAAAACAATTATATATAAAACACCAGCCTGGTGATTCTCACATTGTGGTATGGTGCTTGCTCCCCCTAGTGCAGGGGTCTTAAGTTGCCATCAATAGCAGCTAGCTACTAGGCGAGTGCCCCATATAGAGTTGTCAAAATACTTTTCAAAGGCAGTTTAATAGGCAATAACGACTGCACCCTCCTGATCAATTTTCGACAAACCAGGCTTACTCAAATGTGTAAAATCGCGACTGTGATTCTCAAGTCATTTTGTCCCACAACCCAAAATCTCACTTCCTAATGTTTCTAGAGAAGAAAATACAGTTTGCTGGTATGCAATTTAAATTTAGTGAAAAAAGAATATTATCTAGAAATCAAAATCAACTTGTCGTTCATGTTTTTATTTCATTTAGTCATAGTTGTTCTTTAACCAAGCAAGATTATGTTTTATTTTATACTAATACTCAATTATTCAAGAGAAGTTTTAGAATTATACCGAATATTCAACACTGTCTCTGTCACGGCTTGAGAAGGGAGGGCACAGATGCAGTGAGGTAGGAGAGCCACGGCAGGGATGCGGATAACTTAGGTTTAATTTACCAACAAACGTAAACACAAAACCACGCACACAGGCGGACAAAAGTAAACACAAAATCACGCTCACAGGCGGATAACAAACAAAATCAAAATCACGCTCGGTGGCGGCAAAAAGGTAAGTCATGGGCAGCAGGAGAAATTCTTGTAGGAGCGAATCCAGTCGGGTCAGGAGAGTGGCGTCTCGGAGTAATCACCCGACACTCCTTGCTGTGTCCGTCAGGCTTTTATTCTGGTCTGATGGCATGATGGGCAGCAGGTGTGTATGGTGGGCTCTGCCCACCAGCTGTTTCCCCAGTGCCTGCAAAGGAAACAGAGCAGCTGACCCAAATCATGACAGTCTCCTCCAAAGTAGAGGCATGGTCCCTGCTGTGTGTTGGCTTTATTCAGGGGTGGCCAACCCTGGTCCTCGAGAGCCACAATCCAGCCTGTTTTCCATGTTTCCCTCCTGCAACGCAGCTGAATCTAATGATCAGCTAATCAGCCAGCTTTGCAGAAGCCTAATAACGATCCTGATCATGAACCACGTGTGTTAGGGGAGAGAAACATGGAAAACAGGCTGGATTGTGGCTCTCGAGGACCAGGGTTGGCCACCCCTGCGTGATCTATTGTCTGCAACTCAAGAAGGCAACAAACTTATTAAGCAAATATGTTTGTTAATCTTTTTGTGTTCCTTGAAGATAGATGGCCACAGACACACATTTAATATTATGCTTTCTAAAAACAAGTCTTCCATTTATTAGATTAAACACATGGCTTAGCTTTAAGAGTTGAGGCAGTGTACTGGGCGTTTTTCCATATGTGACGGTCACATCGAACGCAGTGTCATCGAACGCCAGCTGAACCAGCTGGGCTTTTTATTTTATGGAACATTGTGCGCCTTTGGTCTAAACATGCCTTTCTCACAATAAAGAAACAATTATTGCATATTGCTGCAGACGCGTCAAATGGTAGGCAAAGCTTGTAGCAAAGCTTGTAGCAAGCAGTCAGCAGACTGATGTGATCAGATGTATGCACAAACCCAATTCCCAAAAAGTTGTGACACTATACAAATTGTGAATAAAAACTGAATGAAATTATGTGGAAGTGCCTAATTTCAATTTTTTTTTGTTCAGAATAGAACATAGACGACAGGTCAAAAGTTTAAACTGAGAAAATTTAACATTTTAAGGGAAAAATATGTTGATTGTAAATTTCATGGTGCCAACAAATCTCAAAAAAGTTTGGACAGGTAGCAATAAGAAGCTAAGTCAATTGCACTTGTAAAAAAAAAAAAAACAGCTGGAAGACCAGTTACCACTAATGAGGTCCATTGGCAACTTGATTGGAGTATAAAAAGAGCTTCTCGGAGTGGCGCTGGCTCTTAGAAGTGAAGATGGGTAGAGAATCATCAATTCTTCCATACTTAATTTGGTTGTGCATTACCCCCATTATCAAACAACAAATTTGTGGCCAGTAAAAATGCCGAGTGGCTAGTAACTTCGGGAAAACCACACGACACAGTGGCTGTTCAGCAAAAATGTTTATGCCAATTAAGTTAATTAAGACCTGGTTTCAATGATACTTGACATTATTTTGCAAGCTTTGTATGCATCTCAGTATTTTGTCTTCTTGTCTCATTAAAGATCTGCTCGCACCTACTCCTACCTCTTCTCTGAACCCAGCCTTTTGGCCGGCACCCTTAAACCGTATCCCAGCTGGATGGGAGCTGACCATACCGAGGAACTGCAGTACCTCTTTGGCATGCCTTATAGAAATCCTATGTGTTATTGGAGGAGCAGCCGCACTCTTTCTGGCTACATGATCGCTTATTGGACCAACTTTGCCAAAACTGGGTATAATTTTACAAAGAAACAAAAACAAAAAAAAAGACAAAGAAACATAACAAAAAGTCAACAGCAGCCCATTAATCTCTCTTTCTCTCTCTCAGTCATTAGTTGATGCTGTTTTTTGTTTTTATTTGTCCAAACAGAGACCCCAACAAAGGAGGCTTGGAGGTGCCCACCACCTGGCCAAAATTCACCAATGGACGCCGTTACCTGGATATCAGTCATAAGATGAATGAGTCCTCAGTGGGGCGGAAAATGAGGAAGCACTATGTGCATTTTTGGACCGATACCTTGCCCAGCTTACCAGATGTCTGAGCATCTCCAGCAGCATCATACTTATAATGAGTCATTCAATATATTTTCATTGCATCTGTGTGCACAAAATCTCTCAAAATAGTTCTGAAAAAGTTAATAGGCAATTGTTATCACTTGTGCTCAAATGCAAATAAAGGATATAAATCTTGTGGAAGAATTGTACTTTGAAACAAATGGGCATTTGAAGAAGTGAAATTACAACACTCATATCAAAATCATTTGTAAAATATTTTGTGTGTGCTGAAGGAATATTAAATTACTATATTAAGTGTAATCTTTGCGTGTCCAAATAATTGTATTCAGGATCTGATGAAGAAGTTTTCTTGCAAGAATTTATTTAGAGGCCTCTAAAGACACAGTCAGGACACCACATCAGAATGCAACGTGGATCCCCCCAAGTGTGTGACAATTTACAGAACATCGACTCATTTATACCAAAAAAGATAAAAGGTTCCTCCTCCCGGCTCTTGATTGAACAAAGGGCAGACATGTCATCTCCTAGTGACCAAATGTGTGATGTTATTAGTAAGCAGACGTTTACATACAGACATGTTGATTCCAGGTTGAACAAAGGTGTAATCTTATTAGTAAACAGACATTTACATACAGTTCCCCTTCTTGACTGGGGGAACAAATGCAATTAGGATCTAACCCCAGACTTTTAGACTCCAATGCCAAAAGGCTCTGATAACATCATGCACATTCCTATCTTCAATAGCTTTGAGGGTGAGAGGATAAAATAAAGTTCACAAAATCACCATCCCACTGTATTCTTTTAAACACTCATGATTATATCACATTGATATGCCTATAAATAAATTCAAAAACAGTAAAACATCAAATTGAAAATGTTAAATGTCTTCAGTGCGCACGCACACACACACACACACACACACACTAGTCAGAGGTACAGAGGCTGCTTGACAAGTTGGCAACACAGTCCGTGATTGCGAACGTGAGACGCTAAGCTAACTTTCTCTGCGGCAGAACTAACAGACTAATAATAAGTCTGTATGCAATAACAGCAACGAGCTGTGTGGTGCAAATCCTCTACTCCATGGTGACAAATAAACTGCTACTAAAAGTAGAGCTTTCACCAAAGGCAAACAGGCAGTCGCTTAGCATGCTAATTGCTCATGTAAAATGCAGAGTCAGGAATGACCCAAAATAACTGCTTGGGCGTACATTAGACTTTTCACAGAAGTCTGGTAAGAACTGCGTTAAAGTGGAGAGCCAGAAGCTATGAACAGAACATTTGTACTACAATTAATACATATTCTGAACTGAGAATAAGATGATGGCTACATTAGCCTTTTAGCACACATATGACCGACTGAGCACGCTAACGGCTGATGTCAGCCATGACGCCAAGCTCGAGGTCCAACGTAAATTAATATCAGCAATGTTATTTGCTTGTATTTGCACTGTTTTCCATCATTGAGTTCTGAAATCTACACAGTAATAGGGCTCAAAATGACTAATATTTTTGTAATCAGTGTTTTTGTTGTTGAATAGATTTAATTACACAAAAGGTAGACACGTTTACATAAAACAGCTAGATTTGAATGAGAAATAGAGAGAATTATTTCTTTCAAAAAATTTTTTTTACCTTTTCCCTATTATGCCAATCCGAAATACTCTCATTATGACTTTTGCACTCACCATTAGAGTAAAAAGACCAAAAGAGTGAATACCATGATATGAATTTCACGCTGTCACAAAGCCCTCAGTCTCTGTTTGAAGCAGTTAAGTCTAGAGCAGAAATATGAGAGTATGGGGAAGATATTTATTTACATATATTTACAAAGAACATGTACACATTTTTGGTTACACAGACTATTTACACATACAGTCCTGCTCACCATTATTGGCACCCATGAAGGTTAAGTACATAATGTGGAATATCTTTTGAAAAAA
Organism: Vanacampus margaritifer; assembly: GCF_051991255.1. Classification (NCBI taxonomy): domain Eukaryota; kingdom Metazoa; phylum Chordata; class Actinopteri; order Syngnathiformes; family Syngnathidae; genus Vanacampus; species Vanacampus margaritifer. Next base: position 14,758,127 of record NC_135445.1, on the reverse strand, counting down.
ATGAATCAAGTTAATATATTTTTACATATATATATATATATATATATATATATATATATATATATATATAGAGCATTTGTGTTTTATCTGAAAGACCAAATGATTAAAAAAACAATTGAAAACAATAAACAATGGGCGGGAAAAAAATAGAAAACTTAAAACCCATGGATGATGGCGCAGTTAAGCTTGCAAGGAAAAGAGCACCCTCCTTACAGGTAAGCATGGTGGAGGATCCATCATTCTTGGGGGCTGCTTTGCTGCATCTGGTACTGGAAGCCTTGATCGTATCACAGGAATCATGAAATCAGAGAATTATCAAGACAATCTAGGGAGACATGTCCTACTAAGTGTTAGACAATGGATGGATGGATGGATACAAAGGCTTTATGGCTTTATAATAACATGGTGCCCTTTTCGTTTGACCCCTTTGCACTATGATGTGTGTATGTTGTTGGTTTTCACTGTTTTGTTTTAGTACCGCTCAGTTGTATGTTTCAATTTTTCTGTAAGCCTGTAGGCTTCATTTGTTAATTAAAAAAATAAACAAACTCTCTCTATATAGGCTCTACTTCAAACGTCCTGGCCAGTGTGAAAGATGCTGTCTGTGACAACTTTCGGAAATCCAAAACATTCAGAATCAAACTGTTATTACACTTTTCCTTAGTCGTTCCAGAAGGCAAACAACAAATCAAGCTGTAGGCTATTTCAATTTTTGTCTTCCTATTTTATAACAAAAACCAAACAAAGGGTATTTTTTTCCCTATTTTTAATGTTTGTAAACTAGTTAATGACCAAAAAGACACAGTGCGAGGAGGGTTAAAAAAAAAGGCTTGTTGGTATTTGATTATTTGAAGATTTTATTGTATGATAAGATCTCACTTTTGTTTTAGTTTCAATGCAGAACTTGTTTGTTGTGTGCTCAGTTTGAAATTCTCTTGTTCTGTGGAGAAATATTTGGATGCTGTTGTTGTTAATAATAATAATAATAATAATAATAATAATAATAATAATAATAATAATAAAAATGTATAATAACAATAATGACGGGATACAAAGCCCGTTGATCGCGCGCTGTTGACAATCGTCATAACACGTCTAGTTTACAACACTTTACAGAACCTAAACATAGTTCTTGTGTGTATAAATGCAGGTTAACAATTTTCTTGTATTCTCCAAGTGAAAAAAGCATTACACGTTGAATATTGACATTTTAAGTCTTTGTAATGTTCCTTCGTGTGTTTGTTACACACGTTTGGTCCATGTAGACTTGCCGTAGGTGTCACGTGGGATAATATACTTCGTTCCAGGCTCCTTTACGTACCATACACGCTTCACTAAATAATTCGTATGGAATTCGTACTGAACGTACTCAGACCTCGACACTGGGCATCTGTCTCTACTTTATTTAAGTCAATTAATTACATTTCGTGTCTGGTTAAACTCGTCTCGGTTCCTCGTCAAAGCTTCCCGGCCTTGCTTAGCTTAGCTTGTTTTAGCTTGCCAGCCGCAAACAAAAAAAGACGCGTTTACTATCGACACATCCACTGAGCAGATATTAAGCGTGAGATCAAGTGTCATGATGATCGTGTGAAAATGTTAGCAAGAACGAAAGTCGAGTACGGAGAGGAGCTTTGTGCAGCGCAAGAAGAAAACAAGCTGCAACGTCAACTGATGGGCGCTGTTCGCAAGCAGCCTCGAGTTGTGATGAACAGAGCAGGTTTGTTACTTACGTTTCAACAATATTCTTGTATTTACTACTAAAAGAAACCCCGACTGTAATGACAAGTTTGCATTTAAAAAAAGAGAAAAAAAAGAGTTCACCTCATACTCCTAAATCAAAATCGTTTTTTTTTCTAGTAGACTGGATGAATGTCATCCATGCAGGAATTTTGTTAGTTTTGTAAGCAAACATTATATTACTGTCCTTTACTTCTTGTTTTCTAAGACCCTAATTCCACAATTAGCCATTGTATTTTTTGGGGACCAGTTTTGCGAGTTTTTACCGCTAAATATGAAATTAAGGTGGTAACAATTCTGCGAGAGAAGGCAAAATATATTTTTTTAATGGCTCCCTATTAGCAATGGCTTATTTATTATTATTATTTTTTTTTTCTGAAAAAATTCAGTATTGTACATTCGGTAATCTTGCCGATTCGACATGTCATCATCATTGCTCTGTCTTTTTTCCTCTTTTTCTTTTTTCTTTTTGTATGTGCATGTGCGGGTGTGTGTATGCAGATGTGCGTGTGTGTGAGTGTGCTCATTAATTCACCTAAAACCTATTTTAAAAATCCCATACCGTTCACCTAAACTGAATACTTCAGAATCCAGCTAGAGTCGTGAAGTTGTCAGGAGACCCAAGGATGGATCAAAGAAAACTGAAATCCAGCACCTACCAGACATCACCTACTACCCCCCGGGTTACCAACCAGAATCTTTCACCAACCCCAGAAACATCTAAATTCCGACAAATTAGGGAGACCTCAAGAGACTGAGGAAAGGAAGGAAGGATAGATTAAGCAGAGTTAGATGCACAGACATCAGCCTCCACAATTCATCGACCAAGGAGGAAGAAGCAGATTGTGTTTGAATTTCGGTAGATGCTGGTGTGGTGGATCTGGCATGCATGAAAACCTCCACCAAAGAGGGGAGCTGTCGACCCCGGCCAGAAAAGATCAAGCACAACCCCCCAGGGCACCCCAGGCCGCGGCAGCACCAAGGCACAACCCCCGGGCCCCGCAGGGGCCACCGGCTGGAGAGCAAACCCAGGAGCCAGGATCGCCCCCCACCCCAAGACGGCCCGCGCCCCGAGCCCAACGCAGCAGAACGGGGCACGGCAGGCCCACCAGGCACCCCACCGGCCCACAGCCCCCGCTCCCCCCATGACCCCCTCGCGCCCCACCCACACCCGCACCCACCCCAACTCAGCCCCCACCGCCCCCAGGCCCTCAGGTATGTTAGTGGAGAGAAACATGGAAAACAGGCTGGAAAGGGGCTCTCTAGGACTGAACTTGAGCACCCCTGGTCTAAAGCGTTTTAGTGGCCTCACATAGTGCTGTCCTGGCCACTGTTAATGTCCAATACTAGATTTAGTTTTTTTTTTGTTTTTTTTTTTAATATCCATAACAATCAGTGTTACACACGTTCAGTGATTTCCATAATAAAATACAGACAAGCCATAACATTTCCATACTCTGCTATTCTTTCACGCATGTGCCCCATTTTGTAATCTTTAGATATAAAATACACAACATCAAAGTCTTAGTAAATTGACATTACTTAACCATGTCCTTGTGTCCTGCAGATGTCAGTGAAAAATATCTTCGTCCTGAGTGGCAGGAGCCCGAGTTCCCTGGTGTAAAAGAGGAGGACTTGGAGCCTCTTCAAGTTAAAGAAGAGGAGCAGCCGCAGCCTCCCAACATAAAAAAAGAGGAGAACTTGTCACCATGCATTAAAGAGGAGGAGGAGTTGACTGTGACTTGTGTCCATTTGAAGACTGAATATGAAGGTCAATATGAAGAAAACAAATGGGCGGAGTCTCCAAGCAGCAGCTCAAGACAGCAAATGACAACAGAAGGTGATGAAGACCACTGTGGAGGATCCCAAGTAAACAGCTGGTTAGCTCCAATATCAGATGACTCGCCACACTATCCTCACAGTGATAACGATAAACTGTCTGAAGGTGACATGGCATGTCACACTGACAGCAAACGTTGGAAATGTTCTCAGTGTGGAATTTCTTTTGGCTACAAGTCTAAATTGAAAAGACATTTGATTGTCCACACTGGTGAGAAACCTTTTGCCTGCTCAGTTTGTGGTCTGAAATTATCTCAGAAGGGACACTTAAAAATACACACAAGAACCCACGCTGGTGAGAAAACCTTTGCCTACTCAGTTTGTGGCCAGAGTTTCTCTCAGAAGGGAAGCTTAAAAAAACACACAAGAACCCACACTGGTGAGAAACCTTTTGCCTGCTCAGTGTGTGGTCAAAATTTCTCTCAGAAGGGAAGCTTAAAAAGACACTCAAGAACCCACACTGGTGAGAAACCATTTGTCTGCTCAGTTTGCGGTCTAAAATTCTCTGAGAACGGACACTTAAAAAATCACACAAGAACCCACACTGGTGAGAAACCTTTTTCCTGCTCAGTTTGTGGCCAGAGTTTCTCTCAGAAGGGAAGCTTAAAAAAACACACAAGAACCCACACTGGTGAGAAACCATTTGCCTGCTCAGTTTGTGGCCAGAGTTTCTCTCAGAAGGGAAGTTTAAAAAAACACACAAGAACCCACACTGGTGAGAAATCGTTTGCCTGCTCAGTTTGTGGTCAAAATTTTGCTGAGAAGGGACACTTAAAAAATCACATAAGAACCCACACTAGTGAGAAACCTTTTGCCTGCTCATTTTGTGGCCAGAGTTTCTCTCACAAGGAAAGCTTAAAAAGTCACACAAGAACCCACACTGGAGAGAAGCCTTTTGGCTGCTCAGTTTGTGGCCAGAGTTCCTCTCAGAAGGGATGCTTCAAAAAACACACAAGAACCCACACTGGTAAGAAACCTTTTGCCTGCTCAGTTTGTGGTCAAATATTCACAAGTAAGGCCAATGCTAAAATGCACAAGTGTGCTGGTGAAAACAGCAGTGATAAAAGTTTCATATGATCTAATTTTTGAATTTACATTTAAAAGATGGTGCAGAAATCACATGTACCGTTAAATGAACGAATGATCTGTGTAGTTGTAAAGTGCATTGTATGTGTCTTAACTTACCATATTGTATTGAATTTTGTATTTGAAATGTTACCTCAACCTGACAGTGCTATAATCTGGGATGTTCACATGTAAATGCCCATAGAGATCCGGACATCACATGACTATTTCTCTGAACACGCCCCCTGTGGCAGAAAAGGACCCGCACTGTATTAATGTACTACAATTGACGAGAAGGGCTAAAACTAGCGTTTATCCGTCAATTTTCCACCCAAGAGCATTGACAGTGACACTCACTTTGATGAAGAGGACAGGATATACATGCGCGAGGTGGACTGGTTGGATATTATTATTTTAGCTGATGAAGTGTCAGTAGGGCTGCTACGTGGACTTGCCTCTTCTCTTACACTTGTGAGTGCTTTCAAATCTGATCATAAAAGGCTCAACAAGTTTGTACAACCCGGATTTATTTCCCCTTTGTGTGGTCAAAATGCCATCGAAGCAGTTTCACGTAAGTCTTGGCAGTGTTACTTAAGTACATTAGCAATTAAGCATCTGCTAATTTGGCCGCGTCATTTATGCCGTAAAAACTCCTCTTTATGGTGTTGGTTTCTTATTAAATTCAACTGTGTAATATCTATAAAACCGTAGCATCACAAACAAATCAAACTGATTATTTCCCTCACACTAGGCGTGTGGTAACATTCCTGAAGGTAGAAGTTAGCATCTGCTTATTCAGCCACCATGTACAAAGTATCCGATCACATGTTTTGCCTTCATTTTAAAAACTATACAATCGAGCTACATCTACACTTACCTGATTCTGTAATTGACACACCTGATATGAAGTGATCTCTACACAAGCAATGAGGAGTATCCTAAATCCTCCGTTTTGTTGTTCACCCTTTTTATGGCTGCTGTGATCCATTGGCTACACATTGATTCCTGTTTTGGTAGCCTGGAGAATGCTCTGCCTTTTGTTTTTTGCCTCTTCTCGTTGTGGCAGCTGGTCCACAACAGCTGTCAATCATTTTTAGTGTGGCGTTTGCCGTTTACTCAAAGTGGCAGGTGTGTTTTCTATGCATGACGTCAACATCCGGATCTCTATTCATCTGCACTGTCCCTTATAAAACATTTTTTAAATTACTCTTTCCGTGTTTAATATTAAAGGTAATTACAATAAGGGCGCTGTCGGTCGAGGAAGATGTAAGACGTGTGGCAGCGGCTCCGCTGGAATGCAACTTTTTTGACACTTTATCACTACGTACCTTTTTTTCCCCACCATCTTTTTTTTTTACGCAGCCTTAGTACTGCAGCATCCCACGTTGGGTCATATTTTTCTGTTTTCGGGCACTTTTTGATGGCTACTCGAGGGAAAATCCAAATGGCTAAACCAGTGTGGCCTGAGTTGCACTCACTGGAGCAGCCCGATGCCAACGCTAGCCTGTTGGTGAGCATGCAAGAGATGATGGACGAAATGCTTACCGACATCCTCTGTAAATTCGAGCCTACTATCTCGGCGGCTGTGAAAAGAAAGTTACTGGCAGCTTTGGAGCCCTTTGAGAACAGGCTCGGGGCATATGGCGAAACGATCGTGGACCTCGAGTGCTTGGCTAATGTGCATGATCCGGAGGTGTCGGAACTCCAGGCTAGTAAGTTGGCTAGTAGTAACGTTAGCCAAGTAAGGGGTGGTCATTTATCGTGCCCACAAAAAAAAAAAAAAAAAAAAATATATATATATATATATATATATATATATATGTATATGTATATATTGTACTAAAAAAATTGTGCCATTAAAGGAACTTTAAATTAACTAAAAATTAACACATACATTTTGACACCCCTAATATGGTGCAACAGATCATCATTGATCCGTGGTCGGTTCAGATCACGCCCGATCCACAGATTAGTTGGTTGGGGGGAAAATAAACACAAAAACAAAGTGCATATTCACAGTCGATACCATTCTTATGCCAAGGAAGCTAAAACTTACTCAACGTAACACGCTAAGCGTAACTTCAAAATAAAGTTTACCAAATACAGTAATACATTGACCGCAATGCAAATCGCTTTTTTACACTTTTACTTTGAAGCTCGCCCACGTTGTGGCGTGATGGCTAGCTTGACTTCCCTTTTAGACATTTCTTTATCGTAGTTGATTGACATTGTAGTTGCGACCAACATCAACAAAACGCTATCCCGAACTAATGTTCAATCGCTAATTTAGCACGCTAAGAAACCGCTAATTGATTACGCCGTCATTGTATGATACGGTAGAAGTCTCCGACGTAAATGACTAGCGGCTAGCTGTTAGAATGACCAACGAGTTTCTGGCTGCTGGCTGGTAAGTTTGACAGCTGGTACCTGGCTTCTTTTTCAATATTCTGGACCAAGGCTATTTTGTAATTCACTTTCCATGCTTAAAGGAAGGGAATGTGCCTTAAATTGCACGTTGAGGTCTTTTTATTATATAAAGCTGCCTTAAGGACTTTGATTTTTTTTTTTTTACACGACTGCCACCTCTGGACTAAAGTGTAAATGCAGCCTCCATGATGCTCGTGCATGAGGCGTGCAGGCCTGTACAAAACGAGCAAACAGAAAATCCTCTGGCAAGAGGCCACTATTTACAGGCTAGCAAAGATTATTTTAGCTGATAGAAAGATAATAGGCAAGGCAAGTCTATTTGTCCAGCACATTCCATACACAAGGCAACTTAAATGTGCTTTACACAAGGAAATAAGCATCGCTAAACACAGTAGTTAACAGAGCAAGAAAACAAAAGTAGGTTACAAAATTTACTAAAAGAACATACATTGACTATGTTGAACTGCAAACTTTAAAAACATTTAGCGTAAGGAAGTTTAAATAATAATAATAATAATAATAAAATAAAATACATTATTTAAAACTGTTTAAAAGACGTTAATCAAAGGTATGTGAAAAAAGCATTTACACTCGGGGATGATTTCACTTCTGTTGGCAGCCTATTCCATTTGTGTGCAGCATAACAATTAAATGCAGCTTCACCATGTTTACTTCGAACTCTGGGTTCCACTAGTTGGCCCAAGTCTGTAGATCTCAGAGCCCTGCTGGGTTTGTGTTCAATCAGCATTTCTTGAATATATTCAGGACCCAAACCATTTAGTGATTTATAGACCAGTAGCAGAATTTTGAAATTGATTCTACAGCTGACCGGGAGCCAGTGTACAGCCTTAAGGACTGTAGTGATATGTTCTGATCTTTGTTTTGGTCAGAACTTGAGCTGCAGCGTTCTGACTGAGCTGCAATTGTTCTTTTGAGAGAGTCCAGTCAGAAGACCATTACAGTAATCGAGTCTGCTTGAGATAAGACAATGATAGATCTATCTATTACTTAAACCGAAGGTCGCCTGTCAGTGGAAGTTGCACATTTAGTCGGGACTCACAGAGCGCGATATTTACTTAAGTTTGAGATCGCTAGTTTGCAAACAGCCCCTTACCGTCTGTTGCCTGCTGTTTTTACCAAGTTAATCAAATCGCAGACTTTGCCGGAATTCACAGCGTACGAGCGATATCATTATGTAGTCAATGCCGTCTCTTCTCCTTACACCAGGGCTTATTCAAAAGCTTGTATCCATCTCTCTCTATCCCCCTCTCTCTGTCCATCTCTCTCTATCCCTCTCCCTATCCATCTCTCTCCATCTCTCTATCTATCCATCTTCATCTATCCATCTGGAATTGGAATGTACTAAATTGTGATCCTAGTTTAATAATAATAATAATAATAATAATAGTAGATCAGAATTATATAGTGCTTTTTTGGACACTCAAAGATGCTTCACAATGAAATACAATATTCGTGCACTCTCACATTCACACTCTGGTGGGGTTTGCAACCAGGGATGGCGAGATCCGGTCCACAAGGGCTGGTGTCCTGCAGGTTTTGGATATTTCCCTTCTTCAACACAGCTGATTCATAATCAGCTCATCAGCAAGCTCTGCAAACGTCTGATAACGAGCCTGTTAATTGGAATCAGATACAGTACAGTTCAAGTAGAAAAACCTCTAAAACCTGCAGGACTCCGGCCCTCGAGGACCGCAGTTTGCCATCCCTGGACTTAGCTACTTAAGTAGCCACAGCTGCCCAACGGCAGGCTGACGGAAACGTGGCTACCAGTGTGCACCTACGGCCCGTCCGACCACCCCCAAACATTCACACCTTTCAAACACTAGTGTGAGTGGCACTGGAGGCAATGTATGTGAAGTGTCTTGCCCAAGAACACGACACATGATTCAGGGACAGCGGGGATTAAACAGCCAACCTTCCTAGCCTCTGTAAGATTACATGTATTTTTGTAATCTTTTGCGTGTTCAAATAAATCAGAGTTGAGATTCTTGTGAAGAAGGTCCTTGGAAGGTTCTTTTTAATACAGAAATTTCTGATCACACAATTGTATTCACCCAAGCAGTGTCATTCAAATGTGTGTCCTCTTGTTGAAGACACGGCACATTTATTAAAAAACAGTGATTCACAGGAAAACGCCTCTCCCCTCCCTTCAAGTGCAAAAATCAGATTAGACTTTCTTTCAGTATTCTAGCTCGTCCTTGAACTTTGAAAATCGGATTTCTGACGAACAGAAAGTCTTCTTTAGATAAATAAAAGAAACATATTAACTTACTCAGTTTCCAGGCAAGAGAAGAAAAGATAGCAAAAATAACAAAAGCATTACTCATCAAGCTATATTAAGTTAACATAATTATACCTACATCTACACAGTTATAACTAAATTGAAAACAGTTAAAATATAAATTGAAACAGTAAAAATGTTAACAATGTTAACACCTCCAAAACCAGATTTTGTTTTAAAAGAGAAATGTGAGAGACACTTGTCAATTCTATGTACATTGAACCTTCACCAACTAATTGGTTTGTTCAGCAAGTTTATGGGAACTACAGATGTGGAAAATGTGCACATTGTGCCAACATAATTGAAATCATCCCCATTTGGGTGAAAAATACAGGATAAAAGAATGTATTAATTGCCATTCCACACGTTATTTATGTACTTATTTCCCATGTGGCATGATGTATAGTACAGGCCAAACATTTGGACACACTTTCTTATTCAATGAATTTGTTTTATTCTCATGACTGGGTAGATTTTCACTGAAGGCATCAAAACTATGTATGAACTGATGTGGAGTTATTTACTTAACAGAAAAAAGTGAAATAACTGAGACATGTTTTATATCATAGATTCTTGCAAAATAGGCATCCATTGCTTTGATTACTTTTTTTTTTTGCATACACTTGGCATTCTTACCTCTGGGAACTCCTTAAAGACTGTTGGAAAACCCTTTCAGGTGACTACCTTTTGAAGCTCATATTTTATTATTTTCTCCTTTTGTTAGGTACATAACTCCGCATATGTTTGTTAGTTGTCATAGTTGTTGCCATAGTTTTGATGCCTTGAATGATAATCTACAATGTAGATAGCCATGAAAATAAAGCAAATGTATGGAAAGAAAAGGTGTGTCTAAACGTTTGGCCTGCGCTTTGTTGGACAAAAAAAGCTAAATTTAAAATTGTGGATTGCGGAGCATAGAGCAGTCATTAGAAATAATAATTTAGATTATGCTATTGTCAGATATTAGGGCTGAATGGAAAAAAATGATTTTGATTTTTTTTACAAATATTATTTAGATTTAATTTTCTTCACATTCAGCTTTTTATTCACAATGTACAGTAACGTTTCCAAACATGACTGAAAAAGACATGCCATCAAAATATTAAAAGCTATTACCAGTACTCAAATAATGCAAGAACACAAAAGAGGTTGTGTGTGAGAGGTAGTCCTTTAAAATGGTTCAAGTTAAGGCAAGATCTACAGTACTACTTGGCGCCATGTTTAAATATGCAATTATGGGTAAGTCTATGTAACCAAAAATATGTTCTTTGTAAATAAATGTAATATATGTAAATAAATATCTTCCCCATACTCACATATTTTTGCTCTCGTCTTAACTGCTTCAACCAGAGACTGAGGGCTTTGTGATATAGCGTGAAATACATAACATGATATTAACTCTTTTGGTCTTTTTACTATACTGATGAGTGTAAAAAGTGTAAAAGTCTTAATGAGAGTATTTCAGATAAGGGTAATTGTGAAAATGTAAATATTTTTGTTAAAAAAGGGTCAGAAAGTATAATTCATTCTTCTCTCCGTTTCTCATTCAAATCGTGCGGTTTTATGTAAACGTGTCTGACTTTTATGTACGTAATGAAATCTATTCAACAATTAAAAAACACTGATTACAAAAATAACAATAATTTTTAGCCCTATGAGGTATTTGCCATGGAGGAGGTGGGACTTCTGACTTCTGTGTGTCACAACTGTGCCGTTTCCGGTTGCTGTTTACAACGTGTGGGTTACGTTGGGTCGCTTGGGCTTTCGCCCTTGCGTTCCCATCAATGGGTGCGAGTGTGTATTGCGTCTGTCTCGGTTCTCCGAAACATTTCAGAGAGCTGAGATGCCCTGCGCGCTTGTGCCCATCGGGAGCGCGCGGTTGGGAAGCGCAGGGGTGGGGTTGCGAGTGTTGGGACGCGGCCTGCATGTCGCAGCAGTGGCCAGAAACGGCGTAGGTGTGTGACTTGCGGAAGTCGGAAGTCCGTGGCATCTACCCCATTACTGTGTAGATCTCAGAACTCGGTGACGGAAAAGAGCGCAAATACAAGCAAATAACATGCTGATATTAATTTACTTTGGACCTCAAGCGTGCTCAGTTGTTCGTACCTGTGCTAAAAGGCTAGTGTATCTGTCATCTTATTTTCAGTCTAGAATATGTATTAATTGTAGTACAAATGTTCTGTTCATAGCTACTGGCTCTCCCCCTTAACGCAGTTCTTACCAGACTTCTGTGAAAAGTCTAATGTACGCCCAAGCACTTATTTTGGGTCATTCCCAACTCTGCATTTCACATGAGCAATTAGCATGCTAAGCGACTGCCCGTTGGCCTTTGGTGAAAGCGCTACTTTTAGTAGCAGTTGGAGGAGAGGATCTGCACCACGCAGCTCGTTGCTGTTACTGCATACGGGCTTATTATTAATCTGTCCGTTCTGCCACGGAGCAAGTTAGTTTAGCGCCTCGCATTCTCAATCATGGACTGTGTTGCCAACTTGTCAAGCAGCGGCGAAAGAAAGTACCTACGGGTAATTGGACAACAGCGTGACGTAGACACGGTGCTTTTTATTTTTATTTGTTATTATGCATTTCGGAGCTGGCTAGTATTTGTGTGTGATTTTGTCTTTGCTACATTGTGGGGCCCATACACGCGTGTTTTTATAGGTTTAACTACCATTGTGGGGACATTTTGATGGCCCCCACAAGTTCAGACCTCTTTTTGAGGGTCAAGGCTTGGTTTTAAAGTTTAGGGTGGTTTGGATTTGGGTTATGGTTGATGTTAGGGTAAGGAATGGCGGTAGGCAATCATTTTTGATGGTTGGGGTTAGGGGAAGGGGCTAGGAAATGCATCATGTCAATGAGATGTCCCCACGATGATACAAAGAGTTTGTGTGTGTGTGTGCGGGCGTGTGTGTGAGTGAATGTGTGTGTGTGTACTGTGGCATGCCACTGATTGGTGAACTTGGGGGATAAGAGCCCTTTAAAAAACAAAACAAAAAACACAGCTTTGACGATGCCGAAACCGCACTGTCTGAGATTGCAATTTCGGTCTCAAAACGATATATCATTCAGCCCTACCAGACATTATAAAGATGAAAATCATGGTTCTGCAGCTTCCCTTCGATTTACTGTTATTGAAAGAGTAGTGTCTAATCCGAAAGGTGGCAACATCATCACACAGCTTCTGAGAAGAGAAGCTTTTTGGATTCATGAAATATCCACTGTTGAACCTCTTGGAAATAATGATTCACAGGATTTGAGTTGATTCCTATAATGTTTTTAATGCCTTCAATGGTGAATGGATAACTTGTGTTATTGTTGCTTGTTTTTGTGTATTGGGGGGAAGAAAGTCATGTGATCTGTAGCATTGAAGCACACCTGTGAATGACTGTCAGATTTGAGGTGAACCTGATGATGCTGGACACGAAATGCGTTGTTTCCCTCGAATAAATTCAATGAGTGAAGCCCTGTCAGTGTGCGGGGGATTCTTTTTTTCTGGTTTCCATACACGAGCTTCTGCTGCCCACCAGCACCTGCCCACTGGCGGATGTGCATTTTCTCCCTTGTTATATTTTCTTCAGTTTTGTAAGCAAACATATCTTATCACTGTCCTTTATATCCTGTTTAATAAGACCCTAATTCCCGATTTAACCATTGATTTTTTTCCCCCCACCAGTGTTGTGAGTTTTGACAGCTAAATGTGAAATTAGGATGGTAACAATTTTGTGTGAGAAGGCAAAATATATTTTTCTTGTGTTTCACCTTCGGCACTCTGTTAATGACTCGCTATTAGCAATGGCTTTTTTTTTTCTTCTTCTTTTTTTTAAATTAAAACAATTAGATTTCAGATTCATTAAACTTAGTTTTTAAAAAGGCTAATATTCATTAATGACAGGGTTTTTCCTGGCTCAAAATGAGGCATAGATAGTATCATGCTGACTATGATGGGTGACTACCGATACCAGGTATTGTGCCAATACCAGTCTGACTTTAAGGTATCGGTACTCGCGGCAGTGACCTATACCATTAAAGGCCTTCAAATGGGAAATTATATGACTACAAAGTTGCCTTTTTTTTTTTTACTACAATCATTAAAAATGCATCCACTAGTACTTATTAAATTGTAAATATAGTTCAGCATTGCTGTAAAACGTTATTATGTTTATTGTATATTGTATACTGTGTTTTTATGAATTTGGTGATGGCTGGAGTCCGCGACTTCTGGCACACAACCAGGAAATGGGCGTGTTGCAACGGTTCTGTTTTTTTCTTCGGTAAAAACGCTAAATGAAATTGTACTGACTAGAGTCTAAAGCGTTTTAGTGCCCTTACACAGTGCCGTACTGGCCACCGATAATGTCCGATACTGGATTTCCAATATCCATAATAATCAGTGTTACAGGTGTTCATTGATTTCCATAACAAAATACAGACAATCCATAATATTTGCAAGCTCTGTTATTCTTTCGCTTGTGCCCCATTTTATAATATAAAATATAAAATACACAACATCAATGTCTCAACAAATTGACTTTACCAAACCATGTGTGTCTTGTGTCCTGCAGATGTCAGTGAAAAATATATTTGTCTTGAGCGGCAGGAGCCAGAGTTCCCTGGTGTAAAAAAGGAGGAGGATGTTGAGCCTCTTCAATTTAAAGAAGAGGTGCAGCCACAGTCTCCCAACATAAAAAAAGAGAACTTGCCGCCATGCATTAAAGAGGAGGATTTCACAGAGTTGCCCGTGACTGGTGTCGATTTGAAGACTGAAGATGAAAGTCATTATAAAGAAAACAAATGGGCGGAGCCTCTAAGCAGCAGCTCAAGACAACAAATGACAACAGAAAGCGGTGAAGACCACCATGGAGGATCACAAGCAGACAGCCTGTTAACTCCATTATCAGATGGTGACGACTCGTCACACTCTCCTCACACTGATGACGATGAACAGTCTAAAGGTGATATGACATGTCACACTGACAGCAAACGTTGGAAATGTTCTCAGTGTGGAAAAACATTTGGCTACAAATCTAAATTGAAAAGACATGTGATTGTCCACACTGGTGAGAAACCTTTTGCCTGCTCAGTTTGTGGTCTAAAATTCTCTCAGAAAGGATACTTAAAAACACACACAAGAACCCACACTGGTGAGGAAAATTTTGCTTGCTCAGTTTGTGGTCGAAGTTTCTCTCACAAGGGAAGCTTAAAACAACACACAAGAACCCACACTGGTGAGAAACCTTTTGCCTGCTTAGTTTGTGGTCGAAGTTTCTCTCACAAGGGAAGCTTAAAAAGACACACAAGAACCCACACTGGTGATAAACCATTTGCCTGCTCAGTTTGCGGTCTCAAATTCTCTGAGAAGGGAAACTTAAAAAAACACACAAGAACCCACACTGGTGAGAAACCTTTTGCCTGCTCAGTGTGTGGTCAAATATTCCCAAGTAAGACCAATGCTAAGGTGCACAAGTGTGTTGGTGAAAACAGCAGTGATTAATGAAGTTTCATATGATCAAATTTTAAAATCTTATTTATATTTAAAAGATGGTGCAGAAATTGCATGTACCGCTGAATGAATGAATGATCTGTGTACTTGTAAAGTGTATTGTATTTGTCTTAACTTACTGTGTTTTATTGAATTTGTATTTGAAATCAACCTGACATAACGCTGCAGATTAAAATTAGTTGATGACTATAATCTGGGATGTTTACATCTAAATGTCCATAGAGATTTGGACGTCACATGATTTCTTCAAGAACGTTCCGGCACCGCGTTATTGGACTACATTGACGTGGAGGGATAAAAGTAGCGTTTATCTGTCAACTTTCCGCCCAAGAGCATTGACACTAACTTTGATGAAAAGGACATGATATACATGCGTGAGGTGGACCCGTCCGATGAAATTAGCACTGCCGATTAAGTGTCAGGAGGGCTTTTTTTTCCAACTCGGCAACGCTGCTACGTGGAATTACTTGTAATTACTGTACTCTCTTACACCGGTGAGTGCTTTCAAATCTGATCGTACAAAGTCTTTACAAATTTTTACAACCCAGATGTATTTCCCATTTATGTATATTCAGAATGCTAACGAAGTTAGCAGTTTTATGCAAGTCTTGCAGTGTTATTTAGATACGTTAGCAATTTATTATCTGCCGTATAAAAAAAATCTTCTTTATGGTTTGGTCAGTTATTTAATTAAACTGTGTAATATCTATTAAACCGTCGCAGCACAAACAATGTGGTAACTTTCTTGAAGCTAGAAGTTAGCATCTGCTGATTCAGCCACCCTGTACAAAGGGCCCGATCACGTCTTTTGCCTTCATTTAATAACTATAGAATCGGGCTACATCTACACTTACCTGATTCAGTAATTGACTCACCTGATATGAACTGAACTCTACACAAGCAATGAGGAGGATCCCAAATCCTCCATTTTGTTATTCACCCTTTTTATGGCTGCTGTGATCCACTGGCTACGCATTGATTCTTCTTTTGATAGTCTGGAGAATGCTTGATCCTTTTTTTTTTTTTGCCTCTTCTTGTTGTGGCAGCTGGTCCACAACTTTTTGTTTGACCTGCAGATCAACCAAGTTTTTTTTTCACCTTGGCGCCAAGTGTTCTCCTTTGCATTATATTGCCGTCATCTGGCAATGACCCTATCCACCGCGTCAATGGTGTCCAGCGGGTGTGCTATTAAATTCATTAGCTTCAACTGTAAAGGGCTCAATAGCCCAATTAAACCAAGTAAAATACTGCACCACATCCACCACCTTGGTGCCCAGCTGACCTTTTTGCAAGACTCGTCTCAAATTAAATTGAAGAAGAGAAGGGATGATTCAAAACACTCCGTCCACACTTTTTTTTTTTTTTTAATGAGGACTGTTAACTTTATTTCACAACAAATTGACTTTTTTTTTTAATGGTTGTTAACACAACACTTGACATGTCGGCTTCAGTACTATGGGAGACCTTGAAGGCATATATGTTAAAGGTGAGATCATTTCTGTCACGGTGGGTGTGAGTGGTTGCTAAACCCAAATGTGGGGGAACACGGCAGGGAGACAGGAAAGAAGGGCAAGGTGAGGATCTTTATTGAAACAGAGAGTAGGGTAAGTAGCCTGGTATGTCAGCTGGTAGCGGTAAACTACTTATGTAGCAACAGCTGCCCTGGGGTAGGCTGACGGAAGTGTGGCTGCCAGTGTGCGCCTACGGCCCTTCCGACCACTACCAAACATTCGCACCTTCCATACACCAATGTGAGTGGCACTGGAGGCAATGTATGTGAAGTTCCTTGCCCAATGACAGATGACTTGGGGAGAGTGGGGATCAAGCAACCAACCTTCCGGTTACTACATGACCATCTATACACCCTGAGCCACGGCTGCCACATTGTACCAATCAATTCTTACTGGGTGGCCTCACATCTAAAACACTCTTAATGATTTATCCATCCATTTTCTTTACCGCTTAGTCCTCACAAGGGTCGCGGGGGGCACTGGAGCCTATCCCAGCTGGCGGGGTACACCCTGAACTGGTTGCCAGCCAATCACAGGGCACACAGACAAACAACCATCCGCACTCACAATCACACCTATGGACAACTTTGAGCGTTCAATTAACCTGACATGCATGTCTTTGGAATGTGGGAGGAAACCGGAGTACCCGGAGAAAACCCACGCAAGCACGGGGAGAACATGCAAACTCCACCCAGGAAGGCCGAAGCCTGGACTCGATCTCAAGTCCTCTGCACTGGGAGGCGGACGTGCGAACCAGTCAGCCACCGTGCCGCCCCTTAATGATTTAAAAGGAAAAAAATCCGTTAAAAGATTACACTCAAGAAATTAGAGTTAGAATTAGAACCCGGTACCTCACTCTAGTCTACCCATATCACCAAATGCTATTTTAAGGTGATGAATGATGTTTATCCTTGTGGAGATTTTATGAGACAGATTTAAAGTCCAGCAAATTTGCTGTGTTTTTGTAACTGATGAAGAGACTTTTGAACTTTTTTTTTGAATGTCAATACATACACCAAGATATTTTGGGAAGCATTTCGACGCTGGATTTCTGAGGACCATGATTTTACCCACACTAAAATTTAAGGATATTTAATTTGGGACGATACTGCAAACAGTAAAAAGGTGAATAATGCCCAACACTTTGATAATAATGGCAAAACTGTTTATTCATAGATATAGGTTTAATAAATGTTGACCATTGAGGAAATTGAAAGTTTTTGGAAGCACATTTGGAGATAACCTTGCGAGCCAGATGAACTCTCTGGGTTTTTGTGAGTTCACAAACTCCGGAGAATACATCTTGTACCACTCCCGCCGTTTGCAGCCAAGAGGAGACGGAAGACGAGATTTTCATCCGTTGCTTTGATTGATCAAAACAAAATGTGCAAACATGCAGCATCGTCCAATCAGCTCGCAGTATTGTACAGCAAGCCCTGCCATTCCCGAACGGGTCTGCCTAGTGAAGTACCAGATTCATAATGTGAAGAACTCCCTCGAGTGAATTACAATTATGAATCTGGCTGGCGAGGTTAATTTGGAGATGGATTGTGACGGAACACTATTCACCGTCTTCAAACGTTACGCTGTCGCCATCTTCTGGTCAGTGTAAGAGATGATGTCAGTGACAACTTCCGGGAATCCAAAACAAATAAACTAGGCTAAAGCCAACACTGGCGACATGCATCTTCTGTGAACATGAGGTCGCAGGCATGACGTCACAAATATGCGACACTACCATAGGAGAGGGGAGGGGTTGAGGACTTGAGCCACAACAGATGGACCAAAGTTGCATGTCTATTATTATCAGCGGATTTCTTTATTATCTGGTTTATCTGTATGATGTCAAATTGGCTGATAATTGCCAATAGTTATCTGTCACCGATATTATCGCGCATTCCTGATAAAAAGTATATTTAACGTGAATATAAGCCACTTTAATATGCACAGTTTTAACATAAAGATCACACATTTTGGTGGGGTTGGGCGATATGGCCCAAAAATATTTTTTCTTTTTTTTCCCCCCTGTCATTCTAATCTAGACAATTATGATTTTAATGAAATGAATAAATCCAACAAACATGTATTTAAAAGTTTGATTGATTCAAAAATAAATCCTGTGCAAAATGTTCTGACAACAATAATCAGCATTTCAAACTCCCTGTTGCATAGTTCACTCAGCCCTTTGTTTGCAGAATCATTTTTACACTGGTACAAATGACCAATTATATGTAGAAAATTACCTCTGAATGATGAAGAGACAGAAACAATGGCTGCAATGTAAGGTTCCCTTTGCAAAATACAAAATGTCTGCAGCTGAACTGTGCACCTTACAAATCCTGCTGACTCATGCTCAGGAATACACGATAAAACTAGTGTGTGCAACTAATGTAAAAAGATGTATCCATCTATTTTATTGTACATTTGCTTCCTTTAAAACAGTACACCGGGCTGTACTCGGTTGTCAGAATAAATCAAAAAATTTACAAAAAAAGTCAGCATAGAATTCTTTGATGTATCACTGTATAGCAAGTGCCATTATTTAAAAAAAAAGTCTTCATAATTAATTAAAAAGTTAGTTTTTGTATTGAATAGTTTAGTATATTTCCTCCTTTCTAAATTAGATTGCTTATAAATAGTGACGTGACGTTCATGAACGAATAGTCTTTTGAATGTCTCGTCAATGTGAACGATGGGAACAGTTTTTATAGAGAGCCGTTCAACCTTAAGTATAACATTGCTGATTTCAAATAATGTTAAAAAGCATAAAAGAGACAGTCTTTTGAATGCCTCTTTTAAGTGAACGATTCTTGATTGAACGGCTCCTGTCAAAGAGCCATAAGTCCCATCACTACTTATTAAGTTTGTACAGTAATATACAGATAATGCTTTCAACTAGATGATGTGTTTTGTAAAACAAGCAGTGTGCATCTCATGTACACTTAACCACACGAGCACATGTTATTGATGACGTACAAAATGGCTATTGTCATTGGGAAAAAAATACACACAAAAAAAACATCCTAAGTAACCTCAAGCATTCAGAGTTCAGTCGGGCAATGAATCTACATTGTACAAATGTACACCCAGACAAGCAATTGCCTTTCAAAATAAGAGAATGCAAGTGTGATACTTGAATATTAAGATGAAATCTATTGGGGTGCACCTATAGTGTTAGGAGAATATTGAACTCTTATTCATTGTTTCATAGATCATCGGTACAACACCATTATTTAGGAGAGTATGCTCTTTAAAGGAAGTAGTGTGTGGCTCTTAAAAGAGCCGTTTTGGTGTTTCAGAGTTCTGCTTGTAGTTTTACTTGGACTTTGCTGCCTTCTCCGTCTTCTTGGGCAGAAGCACGGCCTGGATGTTGGGCAACACACCGCCCTGGGCTATGGTGACTCCGCCAAGGAGCTTATTGAGCTCCTCGTCGTTGCGGACGGCCAGCTGCAGATGACGTGGGATAATCCTAGTCTTCTTGTTGTCGCGGGCTGCGTTGCCGGCCAACTCCAAGATCTCAGCGGTCAAATACTCCAGCACGGCCGCCAGATAGACAGGGGCGCCGGCACCGACGCGCTGAGCGTAGTTGCCTTTACGCAGCAGTCTGTGGACACGACCAACCGGGAACTGGAGTCCGGCACGGGAGGAACGAGTCTTGGCTTTTGCTCTGGCCTTGCCGCCGGTCTTTCCTCTGCCGCTCATTTTGATAAATCTTTCTGGAGTGAAAACTCGTAGAAAAATGTACTCTTCTATGGACCAAGTCCTGCTTTTATAGATGCAAAATGCGCGGGGTGTTTTTTTTCAGGCCAACCAGGGAAGAGGTTTTCAGCGCGGAGAAGGACTTTGCATTTTGGCGGCCAGTTTGAACACAATTCCCTCCAATTGGCAGCGAGCCTTGTAGCAGGAGATCTGTCTTCCAGGCGGGGCTGAGTCAAGCAGGAGCCGCGCACCAATCAGCATGCGCCGCTCTGAGCGCGCGTCACTCCTGCGCAGTCGAACCAAGCGGTTAAAAGGCACTCGCTTGTCGCATCCACATTACTAGATTACATTTGGAGGAGAAACATTCGAAGATGGCAAGAACTAAACAAACAGCCCGTAAGTCTACCGGCGGCAAAGCCCCTAGGAAGCAGCTGGCCACCAAGGCAGCCCGCAAGAGCGCTCCGGCCACCGGCGGCGTCAAGAAGCCTCACCGTTACAGGCCCGGTACCGTGGCCCTCCGTGAGATCCGTCGCTACCAGAAGTCCACCGAGCTGCTTATCCGCAAGCTGCCCTTCCAGCGCCTGGTCAGGGAGATCGCTCAGGACTTTAAGACCGACCTGCGCTTCCAGAGCTCAGCCGTCATGGCTCTGCAGGAGTCCAGCGAGGCTTACTTGGTGGGTCTGTTTGAGGACACCAACTTGTGCGCTATCCACGCCAAGAGGGTCACCATCATGCCTAAAGACATCCAGTTGGCCCGTCGGATTCGTGGAGAGAGAGCTTAAGCTTTTACAGTCATACAACAACGGCTCTTTTAAGAGCCACCACATTTGCAAACGAAAGAGAAATTCCATCATGACTCTATATTTAAAAACAGTAATGATGATCCTTTTTAAAGATAGGTCTATCTTAAGCATTGCACTTTTAGTTGTTATGAAGCAGTATAGGTATAAGCTCATTGTATAGGGAAATGAACTAAACCCGCCCGCCTTCGATTCCCCTTTTTAATTTTTTTTTTAAAAAACTTATCAATTTAAAAAAATAGATATATATATATATATGTAAGTGGTGCACTCCTACACTAATGCCATACAATTAACGTTGTTGTAAAGCAATCCTACGGAAGTTTTGGAGGAGCAATTGGATATTCTGATTGGACAACCGTTCCCCCGCTTCAAGTATCCAATCAATGAACAGCTGCTGTGACAACGTAGGGTATTTTACACGCAATTGATTAGTATTACAATACTAACAATTATATCTGGACCGACCAGCGCACAGATACATTGAGTATATTCAAACTTGGGTTTATATTATACTATAATTTGGCCGATGAGTTAATTAAAACTTCCATTTCCACTGTTGTGTCAGTTTTCAGACGCTTTTGGAAACGTAACTATCAATGCCTCCAAGCAAACAGTGGTCTGATGATTGGAAAGAATAAGGAAAAGCTCAAATAATGAAGTTAAATGTCCGTTTTAACACAATCAATGACATGAATGTTTTTTAATTGATATGTAAAGAATGACATGAGCTTAAGAATAAAAAGTACTATTTCCTTAGTGTTGATTTTGAATGAAAGCCCAAATAAATGAACAGCTATTGATTGATTAATGACTTTTTTGTTAGTGTTTTTGTTTGATGTATTTTTTTTTCTGAGTTTTGACACGGGTCACGGAGGATGTGTGTTTTTAATATATGACATATCTAGCAGACAAGGAATACGTTCGATCTTTAAATGAGATTTGGTGGCTCTTAAAAGAGCCTTTTGTGGACATAAATGTTGCCTCACTTCTTTTTGGGTGCTGCCTTCTTGACACTTTTGGGCTTTGCCACCTTCTTGGCGGGGCTCTTCTTAGCGGCGGTCTTCTTGGCCGCGGGGGCTTTTTTGGGCGTTGCGGCCTTCTTGGGGCTCTTGGTGGCCTTCTTAGCTGCTTTCTTGGGCGTTGCCGCCTTCTTGGGGGATTTCTTGGCTGCCGTCTTCTTGGCTGCCGCTGTTTTGGCCTTCTTGCTTGGCGTCGCCTTCTTCGCGGCGGGCTTCTTAGCTTTAGCGGGGGTCTTCTTAGCTGCCTTAGTGGCTGGTTTACTGGTCGCCTTCACCTTCCCCTCGGCCTTCTTGTTCATCTTGAAGGAGCCAGAGGCGCCGGTGCCCTTGGTCTGAACCAGGGTTCCCTTGGTCACCAGGCCAACGACGGCGAGTTTGACGCGGGACCTGTTCCTGTCCACGTCGTAGCCGGCGGCCGCCAGCGACTTCTTGAGGGAAGCCAGGGAAACGCCATTGCGCTCGTTGGAGGCGGCCACAGCCTTGACGATGAGCTCGCTGACGCTAGGTCCGGCCCTCTTCTTCACGGTTTTGGACGCCTTCTTCCTGGTCGCTTTAGCCGGGGCTGGGGCTGGTGCTACTTCTGCCATGATGCCTGCTATTTGTCGTTTGAACGGGCTGATGTTATTTACCAAGCAAGCGGTGGGACTTAAACGCACCATGAGAACCGTGGAGAGTCAATCGGGCAGTTTGCTCCACGGCGCGCTGACAAACTCTCCTCACTTGTGTTTTCTCCGCACACTTCAAATGATGAAAAACAACATTGGAAGCATTTTAAATAAACTTAAATGCTTTTAATAGATCGCACACTTGTTTATTTCCATAATGGAGCTGTTTAAAAGTCGTATACTTTCTGCAATTCTTTTGCAGAGCTTCCAGACTTCACCTCTACACTGTCGTGAGCAGCGCTACTCGGCGAATTTCCTGACTCATTTCTAAAATAATATGGTTTAAAGTAAAATACTATTTGACAAAAAGTGTTTTACATATAAAGTAACATGTTCAACCATGGATTGAAACTCTAATCAAGCGAGTATTGATTATCGTTTTGGAAAAATACAACGTTTTCTGAGGGCAGCAAACACACATGACTGAAACCTGTGACTTGTGTCTGTAGTTATCTGATAACACTTCTCAATTTTATATCCAAGTCATGGAATGTGTTTGTCTTAAACAATACAAAGTAGCTGATTTTTTAACAAATTTGTCTAAATACATACTGTATGCATGGGAACAATTGGTGTGAATGCTTTTGCCTTTCGCATCAGTATCACGTAGGTCAGACATATAGATAGATTACAGTGCTTATTGTGTATACACTGCTCGCGATTGTATCATTTTTTAATTTTGCACTTTATTGAATGTGTGGCTAATATTGACATTTATTTGACTTGACCTAGTTGTGCATCACATGTATTCAGTATCTCGTCCCGATATTATAATTGTAGTAAACTTTTGTTGCACACCACACAGAGAACCTGCTCACACTTGTGCATGTGCAGGCCTCCTAGAAGACATGTCAGTGACAAAGTATTGAATAACTCTTTGACAGTGTTGGGAAGATTGTAAATAGTTTGTCATGTTTTCCTATTGAGAATGTAATAGTAGTGAAATTTCTAATTACTATTTCAATGTATTGTCATTTGACTACTTTTTCACAACTTGTGTATTCATTACACATACTTTCGCATTTAAGAAATATGTGTTCAAATGCTTCAGCATTAATTAAAACTTCCCCAAAACAATCTAAAAAAGACTACACGGGGAATTTAGTAACTTCTGTTTAACTGCATAACAGTATGAACATAGAAATACACAATAGCGCTTCATATTATCTTAAAAAAAAAACTTGGTTAAGTGATGGCATGCTGCCTGGAGACTACATTTGTACGAAATCCAAACCCTCAGAATCCAACGGTGTACCGTTGAAGAAGATAAGCTAATCAGGAATGTTGGACTGACTGAAGGTATTGTGCGGCGAACCAGTAGTGAGAGTTTGTGGTTTTCTCAATTGTGCGCATGCGTACAAACACCCTCCTCGCTGCTTTTTACGCAGGAAACGTAGCGTCAATAAAAATATACAGTAGTTGTTGTTGTTTTCATTTTGTTAACCATGAGTACAAGTCTGTTACCGTTGATAAAGCGATTTTAAGTGAATCAGACAACTTAATTTGTAGTGGAATTCTCTAATACAGAAGCGATCGCTTATGGCTGCTGAGTGACGCCCTCCGCCCACCCACAAGTTTTGCTACCTGTCCCCATTCAGGTCCGTAGTCTTGTTATAAGATGAGCCAGCACCACTATTCAACTTCATTCAAATCTACTAAGGTGATTACTCATATCCCAATATGTCTGGCCGAGGAAAGGGTGGTAAAGGGTTGGGCAAAGGAGGCGCTAAGCGTCATCGCAAAGTTCTTCGTGACAACATCCAGGGAATCACTAAGCCCGCTATCCGTCGTCTGGCCCGCCGTGGAGGAGTAAAGCGAATCTCCGGCCTCATCTACGAGGAAACTCGTGGTGTGCTGAAAGTTTTCCTGGAAAACGTCATCCGTGACGCTGTCACCTACACGGAGCACGCCAAGCGGAAGACGGTGACTGCCATGGATGTGGTGTATGCACTCAAGAGACAAGGACGTACTCTGTACGGCTTCGGAGGTTGAATCTTCTCACTCTTTGTCCATTATAATCCAAAGGCCCTTTTAAGGGCCCCCCACCTACTCTGAGAGAAATCATTTCATATCAAACACAAACCGATTTAATATATGGAATATTCCTAATTAAAAACGACAAATGCAATTACTCTAGACATCATATGAGTTTGAGCTACGTTTACTGCTCAAAACATGAAAAATAGTGTTTTTGTCCAGTGTAGGACAGTAATAAACTGGCTTTTAATTAGAGAGATGTATTTTACTCTTGTACAAATATTTGAATGAAATTTTACCTTTTAATAATGGAAGTGTTTGAGTTTTATATGCAATACAATTACCATAATTATAACCGTTTTTGCTCGTGCAACCTCTGCTTCGATCTTGATTTACACTACATTACTGTAGTTTAATGGTGGCAGTACGTTTTATGTGGTACCTGCACATGATAGATAAAAACAAATACTAAGCTTTTCCTTTCAGTATTGCACACTAAATTTGCACTCATTGTGGAGAAACACTTTATCCCATTGAGTTTAAAAAACGCGTTTTCAGATGTAAAATTGTATCTAAATAAGCAAAACGGACACAAGCCAAATCAATCAAATGTGGTAATTACGAAGTTCTGTTCAGTTCATTCACCTGCGAAGTGACCAGTAAGCGCCAAATTACGGTTAACGTCCTCTTTCAGGTCCGGAAAATGGCCAACAAAGACTCGGCTTTTCAGTGGGAGGTTTTTGTATGCGCCTCACAAAACTGAGAGTCTGTCTACCAATCAGAGAGTGGCGTTAGCACACTGCTCGTTGCACGAGTCTCTTATAAAACCACTGGCTTCCCTGTCGTCGAACCAAGTCTAGTAGCTTGTACTTAAAGCGGTTACCATGCCTGAGCCAGCTAAGTCCGCCCCTAAGAAGGGCTCCAAGAAAGCCGTCTCCAAAGCCCCGGGCAAACCTGGCCGGAAGAGAAGGGGCAAGAGAAAGGAGAGCTACGCTATCTACGTGTACAAAGTGCTGAAGCAGGTCCACCCGGACACCGGCATCTCGTCCAAGGCCATGAGCATCATGAACTCGTTCGTCAACGACATCTTCGAGCGCATCGCCTCGGAAGCTTCTCGTTTGGCTCACTATAATAAGCGCTCCACCATCACGTCCAGGGAGATCCAGACCGCGGTGCGTCTTCTGCTTCCCGGCGAGTTGGCCAAGCACGCCGTGTCTGAAGGCACCAAGGCCGTCACCAAGTACACCAGCTCCAAGTAATTCGCTAGCGCGTTACTTCAAACCAACGGCTCTTTTAAGAGCCACCCACATTCTCTGAAAAGTATTCCAACTCCTTCATGTCGCCAATTTGTCCTTTTTGCGTGGCAACACGTCAATATCTTAGACTTCCAATAACAGTATCCAGGTTGGTAAAGGATGTCAATTCAAAGCATTTAATATAGTATATACTATGTGCAATACTTGAGATTTTGGTATTGATTGATACCCAGCAAATACTAGTGTCAATATTGCCGATACCAATAACAAGTACATTTAGGTTCATGGAATATTGTTTATTTTAAATCATTTGTCCTATTAAATAACTTTTTTCCCTTCAAATTAGACTCTCTTGTTAACTTAAACATGCTTTTACCAATTAACTGAATTAAATTTGTAATAAACGCTCTTGGCCTCAGTCCTGACTGTTTGTTTCGTTTAAAATAATTTGTTAAATGAATGTCGCTAAATCATTGAACCACGTCTCCTGCCAATTTCAGCAACAAAGCCTTCAATAAAATGTATCAGATCTACTCATTTCATTTTTGTGCTGCCACACTAATAATGGTATGGTGATTAAGCCAGATGAAGTGAAGCAAATGCTATTAGAAAACTGGCAGTGAACAAATCATGCGGTTCTGATCAAATAACACCTGAAGTATGCTAGCAAAAAAATATTCGTGCTGCTCTATTTGTTTTTCTGGCTTTTTATCACATGGTATACTGCCTGAATCCATGCTCTCTGTAATTCTGGTGCCAGTAATTAAAGATAAAACATGTAAAGTATCAAGCTTAGATAATTATAGACTAATTGCACGATGCACGATATTTACAGAACCGATAAAATATCTGCCAATTTGGGTAAAGATTACGTTATTTTTGATCGGCCCGATGGGTACATTTTATCCGATAAAAAAGGTCTAATAGATTTATTCAAGTCTGTACAAACTGTAACGCGAGCAGCCCACAATAGATGACCACGTCGCGCTGCTAGCGTCATCTATAGCGCCTCTCGCTCTTGCAGACCGAGCCCGGCCGCCAGCCTCGCACGGTGCAACTCAACTATTTCAACTGTTGAATGTTTGCTGTTCATAATTAACAAAATTAAATTCAACAAGAAATAAAAAAAAAATATTTAGAACTTTTCCCACAACTTTAGCAAAACAAATGCTACTGTACGCATTTACACTCTCCAAAGAATTGTTTTTATTTGCGACTTTTTTTTCTTTTCTAGTTTTCATTCATTCATTGGCGTATTGTGCCATGAATAAAACTGGTTCTTTTGCTACAAATGATCTGTATAAATACCAAACGGGTGAACATTATTTACCGATTTAATTCACTTTAAAATGATCAACAAATTTGAAGTTTAAGAGTATTTATTGACATTGTTGCATTTTGTTATTCTCATTAATCAATGTAATTGGGCTTTATTTAGCTGCTCATAAAATTACCCCTTAAAAACAACCCAAATATTTTAAAGTCCGGTTAAATCACCAATTACTCTTAACAGTTAAAGGATAAGAACATAAAAAGTACGAATATGAAAAGCTCTCCAGAGAAAGTTGGTGGCTCTTAAAAGAGCCGTTAGGTTAGAGTATCACACGAGCGATTTACTTGGAGCTAGTGTACTTAGTGACGGCCTTAGTGCCTTCAGACACCGCATGCTTCGCCAGCTCGCCGGGAAGCAGAAGACGCACGGCGGTCTGAATCTCCCTGGACGTGATGGTAGAGCGCTTATTGTAGAGAGCCAAACGAGCAGCCTCGGAGGCGATGCGCTCGAAGATATCGTTGACGAACGAGTTCATGATGCTCATTGCCTTGGACGAGATGCCTGTGTCCGGGTGGACCTGCTTCAGCACTTTGTACACGTAGATGGCGTAACTCTCCTTCCTGGTTCTCCTTCTCTTCTTGCCGGTCTTGTTAACACTCTTGGCGACGGCTTTCTTGGAGCCCTTCTTAGGAGCGGTCTTAGCTGGTTCCGGCATAATGTCAATGTTTAAGGGAATTATTTGAAACGTCGGTAGAGCAACCAGTGACTTTATAGGGGACTCGTGCAACGAGCAGTGTGCCAACGCCACTCTCTAATTGGCGGCCAGCCTCTCAGCTTTGTGAGCATAAAAAAAAAAACTCATCTGAAAGTCAGGCTTTGTTGGGCAGTTTCCGGACCTGAACGAGGACAGACAGTCAGAGTAATTTGGGCGGGCAGCCCTTCACGCCGCAGATGAATGAATGTCCTTTGTTCTACAGTAATTTGTTACCACATTCGATTGATTTGGCTTGTGGTAGTTTTGTTTTTGTTCCATATGATCAGATACAATTTTTGAGTATTTCAAAATGGCAATGTAGACTTCCATTGTAAATAAATGTTTCTATTCTATTGTTTTTTTCCTGTTAAGTACACAATCATATATTTAACCATACCAAAAACTGTGAATAAAAGGACAGAAAACTGAATTCCAAATCACCTTACTACAATAAAACATTATTCCACAAATGTGAGACATTATTGCCATAGTGTGCATGCACAAAATCAGCCATTTTTTAGATAGAACGTTATAAAAAGTGAGTACACACTAATCACAGACAAGATAAATTTGAAATGGCCTGTTTGGGCTACTTGAAAGGTGAGTAACTGAAACACTTTTATTTATAAGGCAATATTGTGACTGCTTGGAAATCCCACTCTCTTTTGTTAGATTATTTGTTCCTTTCTGTCCCTTAGAATCTTGTTACTCTGTCTTACTCTCTTCTTGGTCCGGACTCCCTGGGGAAAAAATGTTTTGTTTGTTTTTCTAAACGAAGTTTAAAAAAAAAAAGTTTTTTTTATTATTCACAAGTAAATAAGTGTACTGGGAAGAAAAAAGTTAAACGTATCAAGATGATTTACTTTTGTAGTTCTCAAACTTTTACATCAATTCAAAACAAACAAAACGCATAAGTACCACCACCATTAAATTAGAGTAATGTGGTGTACCATTGATCAAAACCAAGATATAGGTTGTATTAGTAAAACAATTGTTATATTAATGTCCACCACTATAACATTGTTCGCAATTTGCTCAACGTGAACATGCTTCATGAGTTCAAAGTAAACATGGTGAAGCTGCATTTAGCTGCTGCAACACAAATGGAAGAAGCTGCCAAGTGTAAATGCTTTTACATCCAAATTTAAAACTTTGCTTTTAAAGTTTTAAATTAAGGGGTTTCCCCTTTTAGTCAATTTTTTTTAATTTAAGTTCAAGTTTTTATTTAACAGTCAATCTATGTTATTTTAGTAAATTTTTTGGCCTACTATTGTTGCTCTGAATGTCAAGTACTGTTTGAAGTTTTTAGGTGTTGTCTTTCTTTAAAGCACATCTAGTTGCCATTGGTATAAAATGTTCTATATTACAAATAAACTTGCCTCATCTAAATAATTAAATTTCAAACAACTTAAAGGAGAAAAACTCTTTGGTGGAATAGTGTGTGGCTCTTAAAAGAGCCGTTTTGGTGTTTCAGAGGTCTGCTTGTAGTTTTACTTTGACTTGGCTGCCTTCTCAGTCTTCTTGGGCAGAAGCACAGCCTGAATGTTGGGCAACACGCCACCCTGGGCAATGGTGACTCCGCCAAGGAGCTTGTTGAGCTCCTCGTCGTTGCGGACGGCCAGCTGCAGGTGACGGGGGATAATCCGAGTCTTCTTGTTGTCGCGGGCTGCGTTGCCGGCCAACTCCAAGATCTCAGCGGTCAAATACTCCAGCACGGCTGCCAGGTAGACGGGGGCGCCGGCACCGACGCGTTGAGCGTAGTTGCCTTTACGCAGCAGTCTGTGGACACGACCGACCGGGAACTGGAGTCCGGCACGGGAGGAACGTGTCTTGGCCTTTGCTCTGGCCTTACCGCCGGTCTTTCCTCTGCCGCTCATTTTGATATGGCTTTCAGGAGTGAAAACTCGAAGAAAACTGTACCCTTCGATGAACCAAGTCCTGCTTTTATAGATGCAAAATGCTCGGGGTGTTTTTTTCAGGCCAACCAGGGAAGAGGTTTTCAGCGCGGAGAAGGACTTTGCATTTTGGCGGCCAGTTTGAACACAATTCCCTCCAATTGGCAGCGAGCCTTGTAGCAGGAGGTCCGTCTTCCAGGCGGGGCTGAGTCAAGCAGGAGCCGCGCACCAATCAGCATGCGCCGCTCTGAGCGCGCGTCACTCTTGCGCAGTCGAACCAAGCGATTAAAAGCCACTCGCGATTCATCTTCACTTCATTAGGTTACTTTTGGAGGAGAAACACTCGAAGATGGCTAGAACCAAGCAAACAGCACGTAAATCTACCGGCGGCAAAGCCCCTAGGAAGCAGCTGGCCACCAAGGCAGCCCGCAAGAGTGCTCCGGCCACCGGCGGCGTCAAGAAGCCTCACCGTTATAGGCCCGGTACCGTAGCTCTTCGTGAGATCCGTCGCTACCAGAAGTCCACCGAGCTGCTTATCCGCAAGCTGCCCTTCCAGCGCCTGGTCAGGGAGATCGCTCAGGATTTCAAGACCGACCTGCGCTTCCAGAGCTCGGCCGTCATGGCTCTGCAGGAGTCCAGTGAGGCTTACTTGGTGGGTCTGTTTGAGGACACCAACTTGTGCGCTATTCACGCCAAGAGGGTCACCATCATGCCCAAAGACATCCAGCTGGCCCGTCGGATCCGCGGAGAGAGAGCTTAAGCTTTTACAGTCATACAACAACGGCTCTTTTAAGAGCCACCACCCTTGAACTAGAGATCAAATTCTACCACGGCTATAATGATGCACTTAAAACTAAAATTATTATTATAGAAAAACTGCATCAAAATTACTGTGTAACAAAAACAAATTATGGCAGGTGATGAGTCTAAGGCAGTCGATATTGCCCCCTTGTATTAGTGTTTTTTTTTTTTTTAAAGACTTATATATTTACTTTCTTTTTATCAATGATCATTGAATAAAACATGTGATGTACACTTACAAATACTTTAGAATCTAAGGCTTAGATCAACACTGCTGTAAAAAAGAGCACTGGAAGATTTTTTTTAAATATTTGTTTTTATGGAGCAACTGGATGGGGGGGTTCTGTATTTTATTTTTCAATACAACCTTTTACAATGCCAATACGTGTTTTATAATGCCAATACTTGTTTCAATGTCAATGCAGCTTTTTCCACTATGACATTTTATTTTCCAATACTGAATCTTATTATTAGTGTTGTGGCTCCATAGCCTCGCTGCTTCAAAAGTTTTGGACTATTGGCTATCCAGTAACATATGCATATTAGTGGGTCACGTCCAATTAGCATTTCTTGAACGTATTCAGGAGACAGAATAATTCAGTGATTTATAGACCAGTAGTAGCAGAATTTTGAAATATATTCTACAGCTGATTGGAAGGGAGACAGTGTGAGTGAATGGCACGTTCTGATCTCTTTTGTTTTGGTCATAATACCAGCAGCAGCATTCTAAATGAGTTGCAGCTGTTTTATGCTGATTTGATATGACTGCTGAAAGGTTCGAGTCTATCAGCATCTCAAGATTTTCTGACATAGTCTTGGGTATTTACCTCCATTTTGTTTTGGTTGATCTGAAGGCAATCTTGGTTCATTCAGTTGTTAATTTACTTTAGACAGTACACATGTTAATTGAACTGTTATTTAGGGGACAATGATAAATATAACTGTGTGTCACTTGCATAGCCATGTCTACTATCTAACATATCTAACATTGCCATTCTGAAGCGTTTGACTCACGGGTAAGATACAGAATGAACAAAATGGGACCAAGGACTGATCCTTGAGGGACCCCACGTCATGGCTATTCGAGCAAAAAGCAGAACAGCCCAGATCTATTTGCTCATCTGTGCTTTAGTAACACTTAGCAGTATCAGTAAATGACATACATGCTGTAGATTGTAGTTTGTGTGTAAAAAATAAAATATTTTCATATTTTTTTTAATCCAGAAATTGTCGGAAATACAGTCAATTTTTCTACGAAAATTCTGGGCGTAACCCAAATTGCTCATAAACGTGGTCATTTGTAACCTGTGGCTCCACTGTACTGTATAGAAAAATGGAATAACTTATTTTAGAAGAGTTGTATTTTATTTAGGATCATATTTACACTTATCCATCTTAGCAAGAGTCAATGTTTTTTCACAGTCTATTTCTATTACTCAGTCTCTTTATGTGTTTTAGCACAAGTGCTAATTCTAAACATTTGTCACAAGACTTAAAATGATCATTAAAATGCAAGAATATATACAACATTGCTATACAAAAAGGAAGATGTATTACACGATTGTTTAACAAGGAACAAGGAAAGATGACATCTGTCGGTGACTTAATAACAATGCTCCATCTCCTCTGTACAATTTCCAATAGCCAATCATATCAGCAGGGCGCTTCCTGCCTGATTTCCGCCGCACATCTACTTCCGTACACGGTTCTTCTTCACGTAACCAAACGCCCACCGCTAACTCGTTATTTCCGATTCCGCGCTCAACAGACTGCAGCCTGAACACAGGACGTCCATCGACCAGCACTACGACATCATTTGTTAAGTCTTTGGGTTCGGGTAAATTCGTTGATGCTTCTCGGCCTAGTTCGCTTAGTTTAGCTCGCAAACCGCTAACAAAAGAAGCATACAACACTTTGTTAAGTAAAGATCAAGTAAGTCCGAATTTGTTTGGGTTATCGGTTGGAAATGTGTGCAAAACCGACATCAAAGCACGATGAGGAAGAGTTTGAAGTAAAAGAAGAGAACGAGCAACATTTTCAACGGCTGGACGATGTTTGCGAGGAGCCTCGAGTTGTGCTCCACACAGCAGGTTTGTACAATTCGTACTCTTACTTACTTATAGTAAAGAAATATATTTTAATTGAAGTACTACACTCAACAAACATTTACTTAAAGGTTTAATTTATTCAAAAATAAATTATGTGCAAAATGTTTAGCCAACAATAATATATAGGCAGTTGATATTTTTGCCGTGACCGGCCGGCAACTCTCACGCTATTTAACCGTGAACTATTCTGATTGGTTATTCGTCAGATCGAGTCATGCACTGGGCTAAGTTCCATCCTGCATCGCGTCACCCTCTTCTGTGTCGTGTCTTTAAGAAGTTTTCATTTTTCGCGTCACCCTCTTCTGTGTCGTGTCTTTACGAAGTTTTCGTTTTTCGCGTCACCCTCTTCTGTGTCGTGTCTTTAAGAAGTTTTCGTTTTTCGCGTCACCCTCTTCTGTGTCGTGTCTTTAAGAAGTTTTCGTTTTTTTTTTTTTTTTTTTTTTTTTTTACAACAGAAAATCCCGACCTTGCCCAAAACCTTAGCAGCGTTATCAGGCAGTAGGCCCACTTTGCGTCTTTCATGTAGTACAGTAATCGCGTCTTCTACTTCTTTAAATGTGGGAAAATTCAATAACTGTGTTCAGTTTTCCAATTGGGGTTTTGTATTAACCCAGGAAGCATTCAGCAAAACGGACGACTCGCTTCCGGCGCTCCGCAATTTTTCTTTTTGTTTTTTACTGTACGGGACTTGCCAAAAATGACCGTGTCGGTTGTACATCGACTGAGCAGCATTATACAGCATGATGGCCATTCTGCAGTGTACAGTTTTGCATTACTGTGAGGGTCAGAAAACCAGTCAGGTTCTGGTGTGACCACCATTTGCCACAAACAGTGCATCTTCACATGGACTTGATCGGGTTATTGACATCTGTGAAAAGAACACATGCCAGACACGATCAAATGTGAGCATTTGCTCACCCAAATCAGTTTTGACGACGAGCATTCGGTTTGTTTCCCTATGAATTTCTGACCGTTTGTGTATAATTTTTTTTATTTTTTACTCAAACCGATTATTGCAACAACAATAGAGAAATTAACATTCAGTTCACGGGGAACAACAAAAGTGTATTGTGGTGAACCTTTTACGTGACTCTGAATTTAGTCTCATGGCTTTTCTGTACGGTACTTCATTTCAATGCTCGAAGATTTCATGCAAAGTTTGAAAGTACAGGTATACAACAATCTAATTGAACATGGTGGTGGAGTTTCAGTTAAGTCTACTAAATTGTGGAATGAACCAACACCAAGCATTGTCAACTTAATCAAAAAGAACACTCAGTACCCCATTTAATGGTTTATCAAATAGATGATTGATTTATTGCTTAAGTCCATTTTTTTGTCGTTAATCTAGAAAAAACAAACTGATTAACTAATTTTTGTGGGTGTTTTTTTTTCTTTAAGATTTTCAAGTGATGTCAAATAAACTGTTTTAAATGCACATCCTTGTTTTTGCACAGCACAATGCGTTGGAAAAGACTTCCAAACCTTCAAGCAGCATTTATTTTATTTTTTTGTGAATTGCTGCTACTTTCACCACTTGAGATTTGACTGAAACAAACCAAATGTGTTTTGTGTTCTTGTGTCCTGCAGACATCAGTGAAACATATCTTCATCTTCAGCAACAGGAGACAGAATTCCCTCACATTAAAGGTGAGGTCTTTCGTTTTCACTCAGAAATAAACACTTAATTAACATTGGATGAATACACATGAAATCTTTTTTTCAATCAACACCTCTTCTGTTAATGCGGTGTTGATTCTGTCCTCACCCCCCCCCCCAGTTTTGAATTAGTTGTTTACAAACACAAACGGTTGTGTTTACAAACACAGACAAAACCAAAGAGAAAGAGGAGGATATCAGCAAGTCGTCTTTGACCTTTGCCTGTTTAAAGAGT
Organism: Vanacampus margaritifer; assembly: GCF_051991255.1. Classification (NCBI taxonomy): domain Eukaryota; kingdom Metazoa; phylum Chordata; class Actinopteri; order Syngnathiformes; family Syngnathidae; genus Vanacampus; species Vanacampus margaritifer. Next base: position 14,723,605 of record NC_135445.1, on the reverse strand, counting down.
GAAGATGAAAACAAGGGTGAGTGAAAGCTTTGTTTATGGGTGTCGCGTCTGCAAAGTCCACATGGCTCCGTGCAACAAAATTACGTCATTTCAACTACAACGGCCCTCCGCACTGTGTCCGTTTGGGCCAAATTGTTTTTCGCTGCGTACCTGTTGAAATTTCAGCAGAAAAACATGGTGGACGACCAAGAGCTACTACTGGCTGAGGTTTGTAGGTATGCTCGTCGCACATAGGCATAACTATGTACGATTCATCTTATAAAGACCACTGCAATCAAAATGTCATCAAGAACTCTTGGAAAGAAATTGCTGGCACACATGAGAGACGAGAAGGCGATTAAAAAGAGTTGCTCTCTGTAACAATTTGGTCAAAAATATCTTTACAAAAGCCTTTTTATTTGACCATTTATGACTGAAATGTTTTCTATTTAGAAGATTAAGGCTAAATCCCAATACCGCCCCTTTCCCCTCTTCTCGTCCCTCCATCTTCGGAATGCGCGTTCACGAAGACAAAGTAGTTTCCCAATTCTACATAAATTGTAGGGAGAGGGTCACAAACATGGGTCGCAGCGCCCTTTAAACCAAGATAGCTCCCAACCTCGACCTTACGCCCCCTCGCTCACAATGGCAGAAGCTACAGCTACAGCAGAAAACAACAAAAAGCGGAAACCGCATAAATGTAAGTACTGTAATATTTGAGTTTCATCGTGATGATAGTGGTTTTATCGAGTGTTCTATACTTTGGTACAATTATGTGTTAGCTAAACGCTCGCTATAAGAGCTGGTGCCGCACTTGTACCTGTACAATGACGCTATTGTTGCTCCTGAATGCAGCGACAAATTAATACCAATGACACTCGAAATTTCATTCGATATGCTGTAGTTTGGTGCAACTGGCCGTGTTTTTAAAGTTGTTGATAAACGCTAGAATACAGCATGCACGCCAACGGACCGAACAATAGCAACACTGATGCTAATGCTAGGCTGCATCTGAATTCTGTTGCATCCATTGTTCATTGATTAGTTATCTAATCAGTCATGTAATATAGTAATTAGTGAAGTCCGTTGGCCAACATAAAAAGGTACCGTTAATTAATAACCCAACAACTTTTCGAACATGTGGTTCGCCCCCACGACCCACAGGGACACTGAGGAAACTAGTTCATACCAATGATATTTCATTAGATATACAATTGTTTGGTATAATTGGCCATAATTTGTTGGTTAACGCTTGCTATAGAGCAGGCACGCTGTAAAACCAGCAACACTGGTGCAAAGTGGCTAGTCTTGCGTCTGACTACTGTGGCATCACTTTTCATGGTGTAGTTGTCGAATGAATTATGCAATGCAGTAATTATTGAAGTCCTTTGGCTGTTGTCACTGTAGCCAAGAAACACTCTGTAAAAAAAAAACGTAAAAACGTACCGCAATAAACAACAATTTATCGGACACGTGTTTTTTTTTCTGCGCAGGGACCCCAGAGGAAACCAAAATCCTCAACAGGTTCAGGTTGGAGAATGACCAGAACTTTTTAAAATCAAAGTTCTGTGCCCAAAAAATGTGGGAGTGAGGGAAAACCTCAAACAAACATACAAGGTAGTTTTCCTGCTCTATCAAATGCAATCTGAAATTAATTTAGAAATTTTATGAATTTCACTATTTTTTTGGTGTCTTTTGACAAACATTCGAACCCCCAAAACTGGCTCAGGGACCGGTGGCGGGGAAAATACTGTAGCAACCTGGCAGTATTACGAAAAAATGCACAAGGCGCTGGGTCAAAGGCCATAAATCGTGCCCTGGTGGCATCGCTAGAGGTTCCCTCAACCAGCATGGTGAGATCATTGTATTATACATTCAATCGTTCATTCTATGTTCAGGCATTTCTGTGACCTAAATACAATTTATAAAAAAAATTAAATTAATTTAACAGCACTCCTGCTTTACCAAGGCAATACATTTTAGTACTGTTGTCCACATCTATCACTCTCTTATGGGTTCAGCACACCATTCCTCGCTATTTACGAATTAGTAGTTAAATCCCATCGATTCTCAATGTCTCTTTTGCAGGAATCATCATCTGCCACGGATACACCAGAAGATAGAGCTTCAACCCCAAGACCCAAAAAAAGAAAGGTTGATATCATAGAGTTCCTAAAAGAAGCAGAAAAAAAAAGACCAGTGACACAAAACAGCGCTTGAGCAGAAACAAAAATTGCATGACGAATACCGAAAGTAGCGCGCAGAGGCACGCAAAAGTCATGAAGAGAGACTTAATAGATTTTTGCCACTCTTTAAACACATGGTCCAAAAAATGTAAATATTTGTGTTTGAAAGTGTTTTTGAAATAAAATGTTATTTTGACAAACTGCTCTTTTTACAAAGAGGTGTTTCTGAATCTGAACTAGAAAAAATGTAAATATATATATATGAATGAACCTGTGTTATGGTCGTGAATATGGCATACGGACCCTTTTCAAAAAATTTGACTATCACGGAAAATTCTATTCTAATTGTTTTGAAAAGTGTCTGTATTGCTGGTGTCAGCCCCAAGCCTAAGCCACAATTTGGTCATATTTATTATTCAAAAATGAATACTTGTCTATTGGTCATTCCACACACATGGGTGCCAATTTTACAATTTTTGGGGTCATCTAAAAAGTGTCAATTTGGAGCTACAAAATGACCCCAGTCACTAAAAATATATGCATTCTTATTTAATGTATTACTGCTAAATTGGTTACAGTGACTCCTTTGCTCAGCGTTGAATGTTTTTATTTTGTTAAGTTGCATACGAATGCACATTGTGTAATGACGCTACTTTACTGGAAGCGAACCATAATCGTGTTCTTTTCATATTAAGAGGTATCTAATTTTTAACATGAGGTAACTTGCGAACTTCTGCACATTTAAAAAATTGTAAAATACAACTTGACGCCAGTCCGTACAAACAAATGCATTATTTAATTTATTACTGCTAAATTATGTTATAGTGACTCATTTTCACAAATTTTGGACGGTGCCATTTTGAACTTCAACATGTTTTGGACAATTGGGTGAAATTTCAGCTCACTCAGTGCTTTTTTTTCATATGCTTTATATTAGATGTTAATAATAATAAAAAGCAAAATTGGACACTTTCCTTACAAAGATAAATGATCATTTGGCTCAACAAAGTAATGCACACATTTCTGGAAGACGGCATGGTGGAAGAGAATAAACAGTTTTCGCGTCTGCTGACGTCACAACCAACGCGTCTCGAAGTGATGACGTAGCGGGTTTAGTACGTTCCCAATTCCGAGAGGGTTTCTTTTTCTTCATCTTCCCAAAGAAGTAGAAGGGGGAGGGGGCAGATTTATAGAGACAAAGGGTGTAGGGTGAAGAGGAAGTAATGGGATTGGAAGTAAATGTATTGGAAAGTTGTTCAGATGAACAAAACATTGTCTACATACAGCTCGTTAACTGACCTTATCCCCTTGTCGTACCAGACCCGGAACACTACAGTAGATCAGTTCTCGATGGTTCAAATAATCCCTTTAAAGAAGTTAACACTACAGGACAGCCAACTACACGTGAGAGTGGAAGTGGGAGTTGTGAGCACAAAAGTTGAACGCAACAAAAATGGCAGTCATGACAGTCTCCTATCCAGATCTACCCATCCTGGCAGCAAGTCCAGCTTTTCGCACATCCAAAACAAAAGCTATATGTTAGCTGCCCAATAATTTTGGACTGTATTCCAAAGTAAGTTTTATGCTACAATTAGTGCTGTTCAACTAAGAAATTGAAGTAATTCTTGTTCTGATCCTGATCCTGTCAATATGATCAGAAGACCATCAATATAACGACCATAAAGTTTAATGAGATTCATTCTAATTTTGCATTAAAGTGTACTGTATTACAAAAACATTTCCCCCATGTTTATTAACCAGTGATTGGTGGTTATTTCGTACTTCATATTCGTATAGTGATTTAAAAAAAAAAAAAGGGGGGGGGGGTCATGTACTATGTTACCGGTTCAGTCTTTGTTTTCCAAAGTAAAAACATATGTTTGCAAAAGTCGTTATTTTTTATTAAAACACACAAGATAATCAGTCTTCTTTCATGAAAGACTACATAAATCAGTGAACAATTACTGCTGATATGCTGAAATCAGAGGATTTGGATTTTAAATTAACAAATGGCTCCAAACGATGACTCGATTATTAAAATAGTTGTTTATCCATTTGATAATCAATTAATTTGGACAGCTCTTGTTTTTAATTTTTTTTAAGTTATGTATCAATTTTATTACATATTCAGGAAATTATGACATTATAGGGTGCTACAATGAGTCAAATGAGTTAGAGGACACTGAGGGGAACGAAATAATTTTGGCATACCTTCTCAATAACATTTTGGGGAACTCGTACCGAAGGAAGGGCAGAGCAATCGGCGCTCCTACTCCTCAATCAAACTCAATCATTTTTGTTTTTCTAGTAGACTGGATGAATGTCAGCCATGCAGGAATTTTGTTAGTTTTGTCAGAAAACATTTATATTACTGTCCATTATTTCCTGCTTTATAAAACCCTAATTCCAGATTAGCAATGGCTTTTAAAAAAGCTAGCTGAGGAGTCTCCATGTGAGCAGCATTCCCATAAAAGCTTCGGTGAGGTGTCCGGAATGGGGCTGGATACTCTCGTGGCTGATATCCTACATAATCCCCTTCATAGTCTTGTAGGGCAGGAGGCCGGGTTCGTCGCTTCGGTCTCACAGCAGGATCCATCTCCTCCACTGGATCCATCATAAATACAGCAAATCCGGCTCGAAGGACCACTTTGTTATGGAGATAAAAGGAAGGAGCTGATTCTTTCATGGAGCTTACTGGAAACACGACGGTGAGCCGGTCAGAGCACAGGCAGGAAGAGACAGGAATCCAGGGTGGGATTCAGTAGCCTTTAATACACTAACATTAGCTAAAGTATTTAGCACGGCCACCGGGATGCCGGTAAAAAACTGGAAGTGTTCGGTTTAGGTGAACGGTATGGGATTTTTTTTAATAGGTTTTAGGTGAACTAATGAATACACACACACTCGCAGGCACGCACATATACATACTCACCCACATACCCAAAAAAAAAAGTGGGACAGTTCGAGGGGCTCTTATAAAGGGAAGGCGCTGCAGGAGAAATTGTGGCTCACCTGTACTGCAGTACACGGCAGTTCTGTCTTTTTTTCGACCCATTTAAATGTTGTACACCAAGCGACGCCCCTCTCCTCCGGTGTGCACAACGACCCCGGGAGCTGCTGCGATCAACCAGTGACGTGCAGTGAGCTCTAGGATTGGGTAGGCAGGCCACACCAATTACAAATTTGTGTTGGCAGGCGAGAGTGTACAACATATCCTTGGGTGACCATATTTTCATTTCCCAAAAAAAGAGGACACTCAGGCTGACCTGGAGATACTTGATACTCAGATACAAGATGCCATACATTCAAACTATTTTAACATATACCACCTCTGTATGGGTAGGAAAAAAAACAAAACATTACTCTTTTGAAGTCTTACATTTTTTGCTCTGCAATCTTTTTTTCTTTTCTTTTTTCTGCACTTCGAGTGGGGTTCGTACCCATTGACTCCGGTGAGGCAGCTCAACACTTGCCACTCAGCTAAAGTTCTGGGTCACTGTCAGCCAGTCACTCCTCGTTCTTTGGTGTCGCCTTTGCACTCATTTTCAACCAATAATCCCAATAAATCCCTTTTTGATCTTTGCTTGATAACGTGTTGTGTGCTTATCTTTGTTAGCGGCTAGCCGCTAGCAGGCTAAATTAAGCTAGGCTAACTAAGCCGAGAAGCATCAACACGCCATGAGACGAGTTTATCAAAAACGTAGATTTAATAAGTGATGTCGTCTTCACATTAGTGATGGACGTCCTGTGTGAAGCTGCAGTCCTTTCAGCACGAAATAGGAAAGAATGTCTTTAGCGGAGTGGAGGGCGTCTGACTACGTGAAGAAAACCGTGTGTCAGTCCAAATCACTGATCTGTATGTATTACTGGATAGCCGATAGGCCAAGACTTTTGAAACCGCCAGGCCACCTCATTACTACTTAGACATAATATCTTAAAAATTTAAGTTTTGAAATTAGACAACATTTGAGACAGTAGGCCCTAACTAGTAGAAACAGCATGATTTATGATGTTTTAAATTTGTTAAACATATATAGAGGACTTCAGACATTTTACAACTTGCCTTAAATACATGTATAAATCATATGCTTAATTATGTTTACAGGAGGAAACTTGTATATATTTTTTTATTAAAGAATTATACCTGTAATTCAACAAAAGATGCCTCTGCCAAATCTAACATTGGGTTCTAAGGAACTGAGCAAGAACAGAAAAAAATGTGCTGCTGTGAACACCCGCTCGCTATTTTTTAACAAGTCGACGGTATGTGCTGCACAAACATACCGTCCACTTGTTATGAAAAAAATAGCGAGCTGTAAATGTTAAATCTATACGTATACGTATACAGTAGTCTGCTCGCGAGATAGGAGTAAAATGGCCGCCCTGTGGCTTCAACGACTTGCAGTCGTGTATGGGCTATCGGCTATCCGAAATACATTAAGTTCACGTTGTTTTTTGAGGGTTTCTTTAAATTTTAACACGCCAGTGATCTCGCGCACGCGACATGCGCGCACACACACACACACAGTTTCATGATAATATAAGTTCGTGTTTGCTTTGTATTTTCTTTGATTCAGATTTATTAACAATAACAAATATATTTGTCACATTGCTAGCAAGCTGAAAAGCAAAACCACATGGTATGGTAGGTTTGATACCTTACTTTAATCAAACAATAAATCACACCTAAGTGGACATAAACCTAGTTACAGTTTTTTATGATTGACTAAACACTAAAAACAAAATAATTACATATTATCAACATCTTACACTGAAGGAGCAAAATAATGGACCATATTTTCACCACTGTAAAACATAGTCAGCTAAACATTTTTTTGCAGAACAATACACACAATTTGTAAAACACGTTTATACATTTGAGACAGAAGTATGTCATAATGTGACTTCCTTGCAATTCCAAAGCACTGACTGACAAATCACCACACGCATGAGCCAGGTGATTGAACTCGTACTTGAGCTATTTCAACACGATTGCTTTAATGTAGACGAGCCAATCAGGTTTGAATGCTATAAAAATGCAACAGGTAAGTTCACCTGCTTTCAACCAAAATGGAAGAAGTCAGAGGAAGAAAAGTGCGTGTGAGAGAGGGACTTGGTGGATGATGAGCAGGAGGTCGGAAAAAAAAATCCTTAAATAGGAGAAGACTGTCCTAAAAGAAGAAGATCACATTTGTCAACCATTGATTGACAAGGAGGCTAGACTAAAAGTGAGCCCCATATCATAATAGATTACATAGGCATCTGTCATAGGGACCTTCCAACAAGAAAATAGGTTTAAAAAAATGCCAATAAGGATATTGCCTACAATGTTGTCGATGAATTTCGCCAGCCAATTCCAACTGATCTCTAATACAATTTGTTGTTACAATATACAGTATATTACAATGAATTGCCAGGGCAATTTTGTACATGAAATAACATGGTGAAGTGATGTTTCTGTAGCGTGTAAGGTCCTTGACAGGAAAATGATGTGGCCCATGAAAAAATGAGTGAGACACCGCTGCACTCTAAGGATAATACACTTTTGAGAATTCACTTCTCTAAGCTGCTGTTTTATACATAGTTGTGTTGACAGGCAAAGTACACCAGAATGATGCACCAAACAGTTTTGGGTGTACCAGAAAAAACATTTGTCCCCCCCCAAACTTTCACACTGAAGTTATACCGCTGTGTGTTGTTATATGTGCTTTTAAGCTTCCCTTAAATGTGAAACATTGACCACAAACTGAGCAAGCAAAGGGTTTCTCACCAGTGTGTGTTTTTGCATGTCTTCTTAAGCTTAACTCATCAGAGAACCATTGTTCACAAACTGAGCACTCACACTCGCGAGGTTTTTCAACAGTGTGTGTTTTTGTGTGATCAATTAAGCTTTCCTTACAAGAGAACTTTTGACCACAAACTGAGCAGACAAAAAGTGTAGTGTGCGATCTTGTGTGGGTTCTTAAAAGATGCACTTGAGTGAATCTTTCATCACAAATTGTGCATGAAAACCGCTTAGCTACAGTGTGTGTTGTTGTGTGTCTTTTTAAGCTAGATTTATATGAGAATTGTTCATTGCAAACTGAACAGGAAAAAGGTTTTTCACCAGTGTGGTTTCTTATGTGTATTTTCAAGCTTGCATTGTGAGTGAATTTTTTACCACAAAATGAGCAGGCAAAAGGTTTCTCACCAGTGTGTGTTCTTACATGTACATTTAACTGTCCTTTCCGAGTGAATTTTTGTTCACAAACTGAGCAGGCATAAGGTTTCTCACCAGTGTGTGTTCTTACATGTTCTTTTAACTGTCCTTTCATAGTGAATTTTTGTTCACAAACAGAGCAAGCAAAAGGCTTCTCACCAGTGTGGCTTCTTATGTGTACTTTCAAACTTGAACTGTGAGCGAATGTTTGACCACAAACAGAGCAGGCAAAAGGTTTCTCACCAGTGTGGCTTCTTGTGTGTACTTTTAAACTTGAACTGTGAGCAAATGTTTGACCACAATCTGAGCAGACAAAAGGCTTCTCACCAGTGTGACTTCTTGCGTGTATTTGCAAGCTTGCATTGTAAGTGAATTTTTTACCACAAATTAAGCAGGCAAAAGGTTTGTCACCAGTATGGCTAATCACATGTCTTCTCAATTGAGACTTGTAGCCAAAAGTTTTCCCACACTGAGAACAATTCCAACATTTGCTATCAGTGTGACATGTCACATCACCTTCAGACTGTTCGTCGTCATCAGTGTAAGGTGAGTGTGACGAGTCGTCACCATCTGACATTGGAGCTAACCAGCTGTCTGCAGAGTGCTCGCCAACAATTTCTGTTGTCTTGTGTTGACTTGAGCTGCTGCTTGGAGACTTCGCCCCTTTGTTCTCTTCATATTGACCTTCATCTTCAGTTTTCAAATGGACACCAGTCACAGGAAGCTCTATGAAATCCTCCTCCTCTTTGATATATGGTGGCAGCTTCTCCTTTCTTATGTTGGGAGGCTGCGGCAGCTCCTCTTCTTTAACTTGAATAGGCTCAAAGTCCTCCTCCTTTTTCACGCCAGGGAACGTTGACTCTTGCCGCTCAGGAAGATATTTTACACTGATGTCTGCAGGACACAAGACACACATAGTTTTGTAAAGTCAGTTCGTTGTGACTTTGGTGTTGCGTCTTTTATATTTAAGATGATCAAATGGGCAAATATTACGGTTTGTCCGTATTTAGTTGTGGAAATCACAGAACACAAACTCGTCACGCCTGTAACACTGATTGTTCTGGATATTAAAGGGGGGCGGGGGGGGGTCTATCAAGTCAAAACTTATGGTACAAGCTGCAAAATCTAATCAAAGTTCAATGTAATCTTGCAATCTTAATTGTCTTCCTCATTAATTTGTACATACTTTTAAAAAATCCAAAATGTAAAATAATGATGTTTTAAAAAGAGAAGCTGCTTGTTGGTGCAATATGCTGCTATTTACATATGTTCCATTTAGTCTCTTAATCACGACTACTGTTGGTGATTAGTCAACTAGCAAAATAATCATTTGTGGCAGCCCCAGGTGACAGTGACACCATCACATGCATCCATATCTAGTATTATCTAATAGGCAGTGGATATTATGCCATGACCACACCAGCTAGCGTTATTTTGCCGTGAACAGCTCTGACTGGTCAATCAATATAATTATTTAAAATTATAATATTATTATAAAATATTTATTTAGCACTGGCATTTTAACCAAGCACAATAAATAACAACATCCTCTTTCGGCCAAATCCTTTCGGCTTTAATTTTATTTCAGCCGAATGCCAAAAATGCATATTTTTGGCCTAAATTTTTCAGTGGCCGAATATTCGGTGCATCACTAATACATACATACATACATACATACATTTAAGGCCTGTCAACAATAACGCCTTAACAACTGTGATTAATCTGGAAAAATTAACGCATAAAAAAAAACGCAATTTACCACTCACACTAAGTTTGGCCACAGCTACCTCCTGTAGTCGATCATCGATATTATCGCCAACTTGGCTTTCACAATGTCCAATTTGACATGATCACGCTTTAATACTATCTCTAAACGGGATTCTTATAACATTCACCACCAAAAACTGGGGTGACTTTACATTAGTCCCCTTTCAACAGCAGGCAAATACTAAATAAGAATAATATTTAGTCATAGTATAGCAGTTTTATTTTCACCAGTCATCTGAGCTGTCAATTGTGTGGTTTTCCCAAGGGGCAGATGGTTGGAAGGCCTCACTATAAGAGCTCGACCCAACACAAAATAATGTTCACATTTCACATAAAAGAAAAGCATTTTCCCCCTCAATGTTTTCTTTTAAAGTTATATAAAATAATTGACTTGTTTTGCCAGCCGCTGCTTGTTGCAGACAGTTCTTGTTACAGTAAAATATCTTGCAAATATATCTTGAGTCATTGTCATATCTTGTCGTATCTTTACGTCATATGAATCTACGGTATGCAAATTGAGACGATTGTACATCAGCAAATATGGCCATGCGGCACCTCGCCAAAAATGGTGCGACCAAATCTTGTGCAATGCAACCAATTGAAAAAAATAGTTTAAAATTTATAGTAGAGCCCTGCAGACACCGCCGACCCCCCCTCCCTTGACAAATTAATTTCTGTCACCCCGCCACTTCGGGCACGACGTGATATATATATATTTTTTCAAAACCCAAAATTGGCCTGCCCCCGCTGCTGAAAAAAATCCTAGAGGAAACACTGTGAACAAAATTCCGGACCTAGAAGTAATGAAATAAATGAGAGTTAGGATTACTATATTTCTCACAGAGATCAGTAAAAATAGCAAAGAGATTATTAATGTAAAGATTTTTTTAATCTGACAAGATTTAAACTCTGCCAAAAGAAAGAAAGAAACATTATCCATTTTTGGAAGGTGGAAAGAGATGGGTGTTATTAATAGGGCAAAGATTGGACATACCTTTAAGTTCACAATTATTTCGAAACTGAGACCAAACTCTAAGAGTAGAAATAACAATTGGATTAGATGTGAACTGGGATGGCCCAGAAAGGCAGTTTAGACGCAAGCAGAGGTAGGAGTGAAGCGAAACATGAATTAGCTTCCATCTATTCTACACCGATGCACTCAATGCAGGTTTGTGGATCCAAAGAGACACTTTATGTATGTTAGCCGCCTAGTAATAAATGTTTAAGTAAAGGAGTGCCCTACATTTTCGCTCCCTGGACATACCCAAACCACTACAAAAAAAAATGGCGTGACCCCTCAGTAGGGCACTATAAAGGGAGTCGGGTGCACATTCGGACACAGTCCGTTAGATAAATAAATAAAATGTATTTAAGAAGTATGATCAAGAACTGAACAAACCTGCTCTCTGAAACCCAGTTTGAGGCTTCTTGCTAACAGCGTCCACTCTTTGACTTTGTCGTTGCTTCTCCTCTTTTGGTCCACAAAGTTCCTTCTCGTATTCCGCTGTCCTTCTTGCACACATTGTCACACGACAATCACAAAACTTGACGCTCACACGACTTCTGATTTGCAATGACTTAATCAAAATTGCGTCTCTTTGTTAGCAGCGAGCAAACTATGCTAAGCTAAGATAGCATACGCTAGACCCGGCCGCGAAGCTTCACCGTACATCAAGACGAGTGTACCCGACCACGAAATCTTAAAGAACAATGTTTTTTGTCCAGTAAAGTAGTGACGATCGTACTGTGTCGAGGCGTGAATTGATGAAGCGCTCAGAAGCCAGGACGAATGCGGAAGGGTATTTGCAAAGCACCCTCTGCGGCGCGCATGCGCAGCATGTCGGCAATCTTTGGACGGCCAACTTTTTTTTTAACACGAAAACAATACACAAGCTCGCTGGGAAATAACATTTGTGTTGCAAACAAAAACATAAAAACACCAAAAAAGAAAGCAGACACTTCTACAAGCCAACTATGTTCAGTCTTACATATCAAAAACATAAATAATTTAAGCCCTCTTCACAAAGCGTCTGATAGTCCGTATTCAAGTCTTTCAAGATTGTCAAATAAGAAAAATGTGACTCTCAATTAAACAGAACAATGGATGGCTTTCTATTTTGCCATTTACATTTGTGAATATGGAATTTACCCATAAGCCATCATTATTATATTGCAAAGTCTCCTTCCTTCGATTGGTACATTATTCAAACCTTAAAAAAGGTGGTCCAAATTTAGTTTTGGTACTTTATCCAATTTAATTTGCATCCATAATGTTACATTCTTCCAAAATTCCTTTGTATTAATTTACAAGAGAAAAATCTGTTGTTTCCTCCACCGCAAACCCAAGCCACTTTTTCAACAGATGAAAAATGTAAAATTTCTTTTATTTTAGGAGAAATTGGCAATTTCAAAAAGTTCACATCATCCTTTGTAAGTTTACTTTCACTGTTATGGATGTTCACACTTCCATCAAAATCATAAAATTGTCATAAGGGGTGCGTTGGAGAGGGTGGACCCAAATGCAGGGAGAAAGACTGGGGGAGACAAGAATTGGGAACAAAGTGAGAAGCTTTAATTAAAACTTGTAGGGTTAGGATTAGGGCGAAATTTGACCCTTTGGGATTTAGGGGTATCATTTCGAAAAATCTGAATAACAAAAACTGTCAGTAAACTATTTAGAATTTAAGAAAATAATCAATCAAATACACAGCTACATTGAACAATATATTTTTTTCGTTTTATTTGTTGCATTTTAGCCATCTTGTCACCACCACTCTGGTTCGTGTAAGTGCAATATTCATCCACTAGATGGCCCCATGCAGGGGTCAGCAGTGGCACTCTGGACTGGAAAAAAAAAGGTCTTTGTTATTTGAGTAGCAGAATTTATAAGGGCCAAATTTGACCCCGTGGGTTCTCCAAGGTTAAAAAACAAAGACAAACGTCTGGATGAGAAGCTTACACCCTAAATAACATCACTCCTTCAAAAAATTGCTACATTAAATCTACGTGGCTTTCAACCACAAAAGTTGAGACAGGATAAAATGGATTAATGGTCAGATCTCTTAGTATTTTTTTCTTTTATATTTTTAGATTCTCTTAATTCTACATCTCTCGTAATGTTTATGCCCAAATATTTAATTTCAGTCTTTACCGGAATGGATTCGAAGCTTGTGTCCAAACAATCATAGAGTGGTAATAGTTCATGTTTTTTAAGGCTAAGTTGAAGGCCTGATGCCTGAGAAAACTTAGAGATAACATTTAAGGTCTTTTGGAGCATTGCTTTATCATTTAAAAATATTACAGTGTCATCGGCAACCTCACTGACTTTAAATTCTTTATTTTAAACTTTTATGCCCTCATACTCTTGATTATTTATGATAAGATAGGTCATTAATTGTGTACATAATATGAATAATTTCTGTGAAATTTGACATCCTTGTCTAATACCACAAGATACATCAATTTTTGGTGTGACTCCCGAGTTTACGTGACTCATTGAGCCATTTTCAACAGTAAGAAAATAATAATTTGTCTATAATTAATGTGACAACTTCATTATTTCACATGGGCAATTAATATCTTTAAAAACAAACTTTTCCTCTTGCTGTCGGCTGAAGCTGACATCACCTGTACTGAGGAAATCAGTAACGACCAATCATGGGTCAGTCTGCTGACCAAACCCAGAAAAAAAAAGTGAGGGAGCAGAAAACCATCTTCTAATAATTAGTAATTCTAGTAAAAAAAAATTTAAAGGACAAATTTCCCACCGGAAATTGTTTAAAGTGTAATAAGACACAGTATTTCGTTCCTTGTCTACGTTGCAATAGCAAAAGCTGTTTTTGAGTATGATGTATGTGTACACAAACTTAGTAAAGTCTAACTTTGATTTGTACAAAGTTGCTGTTGTTGACAAAAAATATATAGTACTTTGAAAAAAGAGCATGCTATATTTGGAATAATTACATCTATAAATAATAGTCATAAACTCTTTTCAAAGTTTCTGTTTTTCTTGTCCATCTCATCCCTTCTTTAATCTCTTTTACAATATATTAACAATTCGCAAAATACAACAATCGCATTTCTCACATCTAAAAAATGAAGACCAAAAATTTCGCCGCTCATTTAAAGTGCTTTGTAAATAAAATTGAGTTGAGTTGAACATACACTGTATTGATTCGATCAGATGGTCTAGCCGAAACACTCACGCTCAGGATCTGGCGCACACAAGATCTGACGTGCCCCTTCGACCTATTCTGTACTGGCATATCAGGTAATAACAATCACAATATTAACAATAATTGGCTTGCCCATTCAAATACACGAACCCCGGAATCTGTCAACGTGTTCTTCAGCTGTTCTTTACTCACATGTCGAGTAATTTCCCCCTGCTCATTCACACAAGAAAATGGAATCTTCACTCTACCATAAAATTCGAAACAATCTAAGAAAAAGGTTTTCTGCTCATCTTATTTGTGGGCTCAATCGATTGGTTGAAATTCCCGCGAGGATGGTGTTGAAGAAAAAGAAAATAGAAAATACAGCGAGCACAAGACCACAAGGTCACGGCACCAGATGTAAAGTACTGATGGGAACTTTCACCGGTTCTTTTATCTTAATGCGCGCGATATTATACTAACAGTAACGGCCAGAAGACTGCACATCTCAGTTGAACCATTTATTGGATGTCAGAAAGATCGAGTACACAGCTGTGGAGCCGTTTTCTCTTAGTATGCGGAGGAAGGTGTAATCTATTCAAAATGGTCTCTACCCTTATACAGACGCTCCCCTACTTACGAACATTTGAGTTACGAACAACGGTACATACGAACATTTCTGCGCGTACAGTATGTCGAAAAATGTTCGGGAAGAAATGCTGTAAGTTAGATTTTGTATTGCGCGTAGTGCTTCTTTCCGCCGCTAATACCGACGCTTGGCGCTGTGAGAGCTCATTGGAGGCTCAGCAACGTGTCGAGGAGGAGGAGGAAGAAACGCCGGTCCCCATGAAGGAGGAAATAACTTTTGAAGCCGATTCCAGCGACGACGAAGAATCTCTCATGATATAAAATCCTCCTCTTCCTCCTCCTCCATCAGCTCCTTAAGCATCGAGTACATCTTCCAAAAGTAAGTTAAACTTCATTTTATTTATCTTATTACGTACATGTACATACTGTGTGTGTCTCTCGCTCTCTCTCTCTAACATACGTAGTACAGTACAGTACTGTACGTATTCTCTCCATTTTATTAAAAGTTTTTTTCAGTACAAACCAATGCAGGTTACTTGTACAAGCCTTAAACATACTTATATAAACCTTCAATATACTTATATAGGCTTTAAACATAAATTATAATACAAAATATGGCACTGAAGCAACTTACGAACAAATTCACCTTACGAACGATCGTCCGGAACGTAACTCGTTCGTAAGGTGGGGAGCGTCTGTACTGTCTTGGCCGCCCATCCACACTGGGGGACGGCTCAGCCTAACCCATGTGAAAATGTGTGACCTGATGGTTTTAACTGGATAATGCAACAGAGTGCAGATAGGAAGGCGCCAAGACAGGTCACAGCAATACAACGGCCTAGTCAAGTTTCCTATCAAGGCCTAATCTAACATCTCACACAGCCCTCAGTCACACACAAGCAAGCCTGCACTAATGTGTTTCTCATTGTGCATTTATATGCCACTAGGTAAGCGGAAACGGGACAGAGAAAACCTCTTCATGGAAGCCATGTACCAACTTTATAAAAAGAACTCGGAGACCACAAGAGCGATGTTCTTAGAAGAAATGCAGCTGCGCAAGGTGGAGCTCGAGATCAGACGTGAGGAGCTCCTTATTCTTGATCGGAACCTCAGGCTGGAGCGGGAGATGATCCAAGAAAGCAGCAGGCAAGATGAAGAGTTCCAAATGGTCTTATTGGCAGCAATAAACAGATTGGTGGACTCTATGATCAAAGTACAAAATTGAATATGGCTTTTTTTAAGTCAGTTTTTTTTTGTAGACAAACAAAAAGTTGCAATGCTCAATGTCATTCAATGCGTAGCCGGGATTCGGTCCTCTTCTGGAGCCTATATTGGGTGATTTATTTTTTATTTATTATCCAGCGTCTCAAGTCCTCCGCATTAGGATGCGGATGTGCTGACCAGTCAGCCTCCAAGTATTTTATTATAATTTTTTTAATGACCATTTAATCGTGCTACAAAAACATTAACTCATTCACTCCCAGCTATTTTCACCGAAGCAACCTCGTTTGCTCCCGGCTGTTTTACAGGGTTTTGACTGATTTTGCAAGGCCCATAGAATATTGTGTTCTATTGCTATAAAAAACATGGAACCTTCCAAAAGAAAGATTACAGTCTCTTCTTTCATCAGGAAAAAAGTATATATGCATGTATCTGTTTCCGTTTTGCAGCAATTTGCATTAGAATATAGCTAAATTTCCTCATTATTCACAAACCTGTTGAAAACACTGGGGAAAAGAGCTTGTTGCAACATAGCCCTGGCTGATCTTTTATACTCTACTGCAACCGGCCGGTTTTTTGTAATAACTACCATTGCTTTAAGCGACCTCTTCAGGTCAGTGGCTGCATCAAAGCCTTCTGTATGCTCTAGCATAATAAAACATAAAAAAAAAAAAAAAGAATATGTTTTGGGGCCATGGCAATATTTAAAATAGAACGTTTTTATATGTTTTTGGGAGCATATGAGTTAAATACAAAATCAAACTTCATTTTCCAAATAAACTTTTAATACTTTAAGCTTGTAACTTGATTCCACTTAACAAATTTAACCCTTTCACGGAACCCTTTTTATATCGTACAATATCTACACAATATGGTGCTTGAGCCGCTTTACAATGCCTCATATTCACCCATTTTCCCACGGCAGTGGTCGGCTTCTGCCTTTTACGGCGCCGCCAGCTCCACTGGGAGCAAATCGGGGTTTGGTGTCTTGCTGAAAGACACTTCGACATGGTGGATCAAACCCACCACTTTTATGTGGTCCACTAAAATAACTCAAGTCCATCCACTTCATGTTCTTGCAAAATAAGTTTGTTCTATTCACAACATTTTTATTCACATTTAACTGATGTTACAACCCGACCCCCCCACAACACCAAACCTTTTCTGATGTCAGATTTCAAATACAATTTGTTGTTAACAATATATATTACAAGGAAATGTCAGGGCAATTTCATATATAAAATAACTTTGTGAGGTGTTGCTTTCATATTGTGTAAGGTCCCCCAGATGAAAATTATGTGGCCCATGACAAAAAATGAGTTTGACAACACTGCACTCAAGGGATAATACCTTTTGAGAATTCACTCTTTTTAGGCTATTGTTTTATACATAGTTGTGTTGTCAGGAAAAGTACACTAGAATGATGCACCAAACAGTTTTGGGTGGGACACACACACACTTTTCACACTGAAGTTATACCACTGTGTGTTGTTATGTGTGTTTTTAAGCTTCCCTTAAATGTGAAACATTGACCACAAACTGAGCAGGCAAAGGGTTTCTCACCAGTGTGTGTTTTTGCATGTTTTCTTAAGCTTAACTCATCAGAAAACCTTTGATCACAAACTGAGCACTCGCAAGGTTTTTCAACAGTGTGTGTTTTTGTATGATCTATTAAGCTTTCCTTAGAAGAGAATTTTTTACTACAAATTGAACAGACAAAAAGTGTAGTGTGCAATCTTGTGTGGTTTCTTAAAAGATGCACTTGAGTGAATCTTTCACCACAAATTGTGCATGAAAACCGCTTAGCTCCAGTGTGTGTTGTTATGTGTCTTTTTAAGCTTGACTTATAAGTGAATTTTTCATTGCAAATTGAGCAGGAAAAGGGTTTTTCACCAGTGTGTATTCTTGTGTGCGTTGTCAAGTTTGGCTTTTGAGAAAATCTTTTACTACAAACTGAGCAAGCAAAAGGTTTATCTCTAGTGTGTATTCTTGTGTGGCTTGTTAAATTTGACTTTTGAGAGAAGCTTTGACCACAGTCTGAGCAGGCAAAAGTTTTCTTTTTAGTGTGTGTTCTTGTGTGTATCCGTAGGTTTGCCTTTTCAGAGAAACTTTTACCACACACTGAGCAAGCATAAGGTTTCTCTCCAGTGTGTGTTCTTCTGTGTGCTGCTAAATGGTGCATTTGAGTGAATCGTTTACCACAAACTAAGCAGGCAAAAGGTTTCTCTCCAGTGTGTGTTCTTGTGTGTGCTACCAAGTGCTCCGTTTGATTGAATCTTTTACCACAAAGTGAGCAGGCAAAAGGTTTCTCTCCAGTATGTATTCTCATGTGTCGTTTCAAATCCCACTTATGAGCTAAAGTTTTCCCGCACTGAGAACATTTCCAGCGTTTGTTGTCAGTGTGAGCTGTCATATCACTTTCAGACTGTACATCATCAGTGTAAGAGTGAAACATTATGCCGTCACTATCTGATAGTGGCGCAAAGAGAATGTCTGATTGTGGTTCTCCACAGTGGTCACCATCATCACCTGCTGTCATGTGTCGACTTGAGCTACTGCTTGGAGGCTCCACTACTCTGTTGTCCTCATATTGACCTTTATCTCCATCTTCACTCTTCAAAAAGACACCAGTCAATGGCATCTTGGTGATATCCTCCTCACAGTCTTCTTTTTTAATGCGTGGAGGCTCTTTCACCTCCATTTTATTGTTGCTGGACTCCTCCTCCTCTTGCTCTTTTATGTAGAGGGTTGGTTGTTTGTCCTCCATATTGTAAAGATGCGCTGGCTTCTCCTCTTTAATATACACAGGTTTTTCACCTTCACTTTTAAGGTAGGTGGACACTGGGTGTGCCTCTTCTTTAAAGTGAGGGGGCTCCAGCTCTTCTTCTTTACTGAGTGTGGGCTTGTGCACCTCCATTTGCTCCTTAATGTGGTGGGAACTTGGCTCCTGCTGCTCAGGATGAAGATTTTCACTGATGTCTGCAAAACACAATGGCAAAAATTTATATGGTTTGGTAATGTATGTCGGGCCAATACAGGTTGTTGAAAGAAACTGGTGTGAAGATGAAGTAATGGGTACAGTTGATGTCCAGGAAAAAACATTTGGAAAGACAGATGGTGAACTTTTCAAGGGATGAAAATAAGGCTGTAACAAACACTTCCTTTCAGAGGAGGCAGGAATATAAAGTGACCTAAGGCTAACTACAGTATATTTTGTGCACACAATATAATCTAATCTGAAGAAGGTTAATGACCAAGTATTAGAAGTCAAGGAGGTCGATAACCGGTATTTCAAGACGATATTGATTTGCAGTAAAACAGAACATTAGTGTCAGAATTTTAAAAAAAATCCTTTGTTGAAATGCCATTAATTATGCTTTTTTAAAACAGCTTTTCAAATTTTCAACACCTTGAAGTTTTTTTTTTTTTAAATATATATAAAGAATATACAGCTTTGTTTAAGAATTGTAACAAAAAGTTGCAGGGTGCTTCCAGGGTCATCAGGATGTATTAAGACAATTTAAAAAACTAAACAAACAGCGCCCTAAAGTTTTCTACTGTTAAGTTTTCCAAAATTTCAATACAATTTTTTTTTTTCTTCTTCTAAATAAATATGTAGGGAGTTCCCAGTGTCAGCATCATCTTATACAAATTAAAGTGAAATTTAAAGAAATACATTAAAAAAAAGTTACCTGTATCTGAGTGACAAATGCATGCGAATTAGGGGTGTGAATTGCCTAGTACCTGGTGATTCGATTCGGATCACGATTCATAGGTCACGATTCGATTCGATACAGATTAATCCCGATGCTAATCTATAAATTGATTATTGCAATTTTTTTTTTTTACTCAAATATAGAAAATACTAATCAGTAAACTTGTACATGTACACTGTAAGATTTGTATGAAAATGTATTTATCTGAAAATTCAGGCTTATAACTGAGCCACTGCATTTAAAAAACAGGTTGCAGTCTGTTTCATGTTTGAACAGCACTGAAATAAAATATTAAGGCTTAATGTTCCATTAATATAACATTCTTCCATGCTTAATGTGTGAATCCTAACCCTAAGTAAGACATTTTGTTGAATATTCGGATAAAAAAAATGTATGTTTAAAAATCAATTTGGCCGCATATTGAATCTTTTTTTTTTTCTAACACCCCTAATGCGAATGTAGGTAATTTGGGGTTTTCTTCAGGGTTTGTAAACTGTTTCAACAGATCATCTTCACAGACCGTGAAAAACTGTCTGAACATGTTCAAATTTCTTTGTGACAAGTAAAAACGGTCTGTGAACATCTTACAAATCCTGATAAAAATGCAAAACTCACTATGTTCGCAAGCATTCACTGCTCAGTGAGATGCCAGCTTTATCGCCCTTCAGATTCGTAAAAAGGTTGATGCCGATATTTGTCGAAAGGCCAAATATTGGCGCCGATCATTTTAACCACTATATTCATATCACACATACAGTATAAACTTGAATTTTTCACAAGAGTTTTATTTTTGAAAACCTCATGAACATACATTTCCACACGTGTCTAATATAGGAAACATCTTTTTTCTACTAACAAAAAGCACCCATTATGCACTCCCTACATTTAGTAGTCATGTGTATTGGTATCTTTTGTGTCTATGTTTAATACATCAGGATCAAATATCCATTTTATCTACATATTTTATTTTTTATAACCTTCATTTTCAAGCAAGTCCCATGTCAAGTCACACAATCTTGCTCAGTCACACCATATTGGAATGACAAAATATTTTTAACACAAAAGTACATTTATGTTTCTAAATAATAAGTGAACACACAAAAAGTACATTTACATCTAAAAATTAAATGAACCACCAGAGAATGCATTTAACATCTGCATGAGTGTTTACAGCTACCAACGTATCTAACATTTACTTTGATGATAAAATATTGACATCACACTAAGGGAGTGAACATGTGCCGTAATCATCAGATTTAAAAACTGTATTTGCTGACGGTAGTGCCAATCTTTTTCCCAAATCAACCAAACAAGCTGAGGGCCATAAAATTAGCAACTTAGGTTGACTTCAGTCCCCCACCTTAGAAAAGATTATTCTGATGCAGATATGGCTAAAAAATAGAGAATATTGGCACGGCTAATCGCTCTAGCACTACTGTATGTGTGTGTGTGTTTTTAAATTAATAACAAAGACAAAAATGGGTGATTATGCATCACATTCATGCAAAATTTGACCTAAAAATTGCTTCCCCCATGAGCAGTAAAAATGACATGTGTACTTTCCTTTCAGAATATTACATAAAAATAAGCCAACAGATAAAAACGATATGCACATTTGTAATATAACAAAGTTTTGACATTTTAGATTGAGTTCCACTTTAAGAAGCTAGACTGCTCAAAATCAGTCATGACCACTAGTTTCAGTATTGACCTTTTGCACGTGACGTCACAGCCCTCATGGGAACGCCCCCTCCGGGACGCTGGACGACAGAAGAGCCACTTGCCTGTATTGTAACCATTGAATCTCGAACAGCGTAAAGTCCTTTATCTAATCGATTATCTTATAAAATGGTTATATCTTGCTGTGCGGTTGGTTGTACAGACAGACAAAGGAGTAAACCAAATGTTGCTTTTTATCGCATACCTACTAATGAAGACGAATGACGATGATTGATAGCAGCAATCAACAGAAAGGACTGGCAGCCCGCCCACAAAGTATTCGCAGCGATCATTTTTTGCGAGGTTAGTAGATAAATGTTGTAATTAGTAGATAAATGTTTATACATTTTGCTAGTAAACGTACACTCTAACAAAGATTGTAACAGGAGGTGTCGAATTGCGTGTTTCAAATCACATTAACGAGCCAGATAGTTAGCGTCCACTCCAACTGCACGAACACACAGCTTAGTTTTTAAATGCACCTTTTTCAAAACTATTAAGTGCATTTGACTGTTTAATAATGGGGGATTTCGTCTTTGTGTTTGGAGTTTTTCACTCTGGAGCCGGAGTCGGATTGATGAAATTACTGCATAGCTTGCCACTACGATAGTCATTTGTTCCATGCTAGTAAACATAGGAACATAACATCATCACAGCGTTTTAATATAGAACGGACTATGTAAAAATAAATCAGTTAGCATAATAAACAAGTTTTACCTTTGCATTACGAGGTATATTGTCCCCCGGTGGGAGCGTAACATCTCGTCACAGAGACTCAGCCAGCGTCAAGATTTTGAATCAGCCCCGGTGTAAGAAGAAGAGACGGCATTGACTACATAATGATTTAGGTCGTGCGCTGTGAATTCCAGCTAAGTCGGCGATTTCATTAACTTGGTAAAAACAGCATGCAACAGAAGGTAAAGGGTTATTTTCAAACTAGCGATCTCCAACCTAAGTAAATATCGCGCTCTATGAGTCCCGACTAAATGTGCAGCTTCGACTGACAGGCGACCTTCGGTTGAAGTAATAGATTCCATGGCTCTATGGGCAATAACTTTTCATTTGTAAAATAGCAGTCGCTAAGTCACTAAGTCGCTCCGGGTCACGTCCACTTCCATTCAACAATCATTTCCTTCTGCCGTCCGTCACAGGGCAGTCACGTGATCACGTGACGTTGGTGCAAATGGTCAATTCAACATTCCGTTAAAAGTTTCATTGATTAGTGCTATTCTCGCCAGGACATTTGTGTCTCTTAACTTGACCTTTCTGAGAGAATCTTTGACCACAAACTCTACAATCAAAAGGTCTCTCACCAGTGTGTATTCTTTTGTGTATTCCTAAATAACCCTTCTGAGTGAATCTTTGACCACAAACTGAGCAGGCAAAAGGCTTCTCGCCAGTGTGGGTTCTCATGTGTAATCTTAAAATTCCCTTTCGAGAGAATGTTTTACCACAATCTGAGCAGGTGAATGGTTTCTCACCAGTGTGCGTTCTTGTATGCGTTTTTAAGCTTTCCTTTCTTGAGAATGTTTGACCACAAACTGGGCAGGCAAAAGATTTTTTACCAGAGTGTGTTATTGTGTGTATTCTTAGGTTTCCCTTTTCTGAGAATCTTAAACCACACACTGAGCAAACAAAAGGTTTTTCTCCAGTGTGTATTCTTTTGTGTGTTGTCAAATGACTTCCTTGAAAGTATCTTTTACCACAAATTGAGCAGACAAAAGGTTTCTCTCCAGTGTGTGTTCTAGTGTGCGTTGCCAAATGGGTGGCTTGAGAGAATCTTTTACCACAAACTGAGCAGATAAAAGGTTTCTCTCCAGTGTGTGTTCTTACATGTTTAGTCAAACCGCTTTTACAAGCAAACGTTTTCCCACACTGAGAACATTCCCAAGGTTTGTTGTCAGTGTGGGATGACTGTTCTTCATCATCATTAAGAGAGTGTGACCTTCTGTCATCGCTATCTGATAGTGGATCTAAGAGCTTGTGGGTTCTTGTGTGCGTTGTCAAATTGGCTCTTCTCATAAATCTTTGACCACAAACTGAGCAGGAAAATCCTTTTTCACCAGTGTGCGTTTTTATGTGTGTTGTCAAGTGGGTCGTTTGAGAGAAGCTTTTACCACAAACCGTGCAGGCAAAAGGCTTCTCTCCAGTATGCGTTCTTGTGTGGGTAGCCAAATGGTTTGCTTGAGAGAATCTTTTACCACAAACTGAGCAGGCAAAGGGTTTCTCTCCGGTGTGTATTCTCATGTGTCGTTTCAAATCCCACTTATAAGAAAATGTTTTCTCACACCGAGGACATTTCCAGTGTTTGTTGTCAGTGTGGGCTGTCTTATCACTTTCAGACTGTTCATCATGATGATGATCATCATCAACAGTGTGAGGAGAGTGCGACGTGTCATCACTATCTGATACTGGAGCTAAGTGACTGTCTGCTTGTGATCCTTCACAGTGGTTTCCATCACCTTCTGTTGTCATGCGTTGACTTGAGCTGCTGCTTGGAGACTCCAGCCCTCTGTTCTCCACACTTGGATCTTGATCGTCATCTTCACTCTTTAAAGGAACACCAGTCAGTGTCATATCTTTGTCCTCTTCTTCCTCCTTAATATGAGGTGATTCTCTCAATTGATGGAGCTCCCACTCTTCTTCTTTAATGTGCAGGGGATCCTTGCCCTCCGTGAGCTCCTGAATGTGGGGCGACTTTGGCCCCTGCTGCTCAGAATGAATAGTTTCACTGACATCTGAAAGACAAGAATATAAAATAAACTCAATACTAGAGCCCGGCCAAAATGGATTGGCTACATTCTAATCATGGCATCGCTTGTTAAAAAAAATATGAAATGTTCTTTTTTTTTTTTTTTTTTTTTTTTGCTGGCTCGAAGGAGCGGCAGCTCAGATTTAGAAGTAGTGGCCCGCTACCGCTAACTTAATAGAAACAGAAACTAAATATTAAATATTCTGTTAAGTCATTTGTGTGTGTTTTTAATACATTATGTTGGAAGATTTGATTTGATCTTTATTTATCTCTAACAAATACTAAAAAATATACAGTATATATATAAACAAAAAAGGTCAGAAAGAAGCCAAAGCTTAGTCCTACCCCTCCTTACAATCCAAATCATTACCACTAACAACTTATAAAATAAATACAAATAGAATAAATTTAAAAAATTTAAAATAAACTAGAGATGCGAGCAGTTACAAAGGGCCCTCATAGCCCGGGCCACTTTAGGGTACTTGCATGTTGGGATACTGGCACGCAGAATTTATTTGAAAATGGCAAAATAAACCTTTACATATTATGGATTTTTTTTTTTGTTGCCAGGTGTGATGAATGTGCAAAGCTCAATGAATTTTGGTCAATGTTAACACCCTCAAAAATCAGCCTCCGTTTTATTTTTGGGCAACGAGTTTTAACGATTTTAAAGTACATACTGTATATACACATCATCGTTAGATTTACTCATAGCACAATATTGCTTTTATTGTCCATAGAGGACATAATAAATGAATAAATAAATTAAAAGTACATATGTATGGATAGGTCTGATGCCACTAAAAATTTTGAGTAGTCGAAAGTAAAAAAATATATATTTGTAAATGACTTAGAATGCTGAATGGGTGGTTTACAAGACGTGTTTAAAATTGTTACTAACTACTTAATTGTGGCATTTAAGCAAGTTATGCACAAAAAAATGAATAACTATTTTATTTGCACACACTATGAATGTTAAGTTTACGTTAAAACTTCGAACAGGATTTTTTTTTTCTTTTAATAAATGCAACCTTTAAATAAATGTTTGTAAAATCGTAATCGTCCAGAATATGACTAAAAAAACAATAGAGATTTTATTCTTTGGCCATATCACCCAGCCCTAGCTAGGTATAAGATTTTTGAATACATTATAGAAAAGTAAACTAAAAGCCAGTTGTACAGTTTTCATCTATAATAGCAGTATTATTTTTTGTCTGCACTATTTTGCACCAGGGATTTTATTTTAAAACTATATTGTTCAGCGCTAAATCTACAAGCTTTTCAAATTAAAACGTCGGAATTGATGCCCGGGTCCACATAATCAAGAGGTGACACCATCACACGCATCCATATAGGGCAGGGATCACCAATTCCAGTTCTTGAGGTCCGGAGTCCTGCAGGTTTTAGATGTTTTTGCCCAGTAGCACACCTGATTCATATACAGTAATCAGCTCATCAGCATGCCTGATAACGATCCTGAAAAACATCTAAAACCTGCAGGACTTTGGACCTCGAGGACCAGAATTGGTGAATCCTGATATAAGGTGTTATCAAATATGCAGTGGATATTTTGCCATGACCTGAACACTTTGCGACAAGAAATTGAAGAAAGAAAAAAAAGGTGTATAGAGTGGATTCAAACCCGTGACCCAGCCAGCATCAGAGGCGACCACACACCTACTACTTCACGAGCTGGTACACACATTCACTGCTGCAGAATTTGTACTTGCAGTTCTTGTGCAATTAACTGAAAAATTGTGCTAAGTGGCAAGTTTCCGGTCACGGCAAAATATCAACAGCTTATGCTGAATATCAGGGTTATCATAGTTTTGGAATATTAATTTTCGTTTTTAGTTTCATTTTCATTTTTTATTTAAATAGTTTTTTTTAGTTTTCAGGGTGGTTCTGTTAGTTTTTATTTGTTTTAGTTATTTAAAAAATGCTTCGTTTTAGTTTTCGTTGTTTTTCTGTGTTTGTTTTTAATGTGTATTACTAGTGCGCAGAGGTGGCAAATCCAGGTCCAGAAAGTAAAACTCTGCCACAGTTTAACTTTAGCCATTGATGCTAGCTAGCTAGCTAGCTCCCTAGCAGGTAAACGAGCACCATGGAGCTAGCCAGGGAGCTAGCTAGCGAGCACCTGGGGTTAAAACAAAACTGTGACAGGGTTTTTACTTTCTGGACCTGGATTTGCCATCTCTGCTTGTGCATTTGATACAAACATTTGATAAACACCACAGTAAAATGAGAAAAAGTAACTAATTTACTATCTAGTGTTGCATTTCGTTGTCTCTTCGGAGCGACGTCATGTGAAAGTGCTTTTCTATTGCTTGCTGCTAGATGACATCACTTCTGTGACACTTCAAATGTCCTTATTCCGGTGAAATAAATATACTTAAAATCACATTTAAAATCATCCCCAAAGGATCATGCGTTAAATTAATTACTAAAACAAAGGACATTTTCGCTATAATTATGGTTAGTTTTGTAAACATTAAATGTAGTTTCAGTTAGTTTTTGTTTTTTTTAAAAGCATTGTCGTTTTTATTTCATTTTGTTGATGAAATTGTTTTTTGAATTTTAATTCTTGTTTTTTGTTAGTTATGCCTGATGATATTACAGTCATCAGAAATTATCATGAAATGGACATTTTAACAGAACACTTATATTGCTACGAGGGAGAATCAGGAGCTCCAGAATAAAGATCGCTTTATTTCAAGATGTTTGATTTTGAGATCTCTCCAAATACCCTCCTTAAAGGTGAATTGTGCCGTTTAAAAAGGCAATGTTAAAGCTTTTTCTACATCATGCATGCTTCACCAATGCCAAGATGAGTACGTAGAGCCCTGACTGTTTTACACTGACTGCACCTATCATCTTTTATCTTCCCTTTATGGTAGAGTGTGCGGACTCTGCACACTCTACAGTTTCTTTGGAGAGGGGAGGGGAAAAGTTTTTCTTACCTCATTTGAAGTCATGTCTTTGTTTGTCAACTGTGACTGTCTTTTTAAGATCGTGCACATACTCGCATGTGCACCATGAACGAGCCTGACACAGATGCTGCAATTACGCTTTGGGTCAGAGGTGGCAGTCGCGAGTAAAAAAAGTGACAAACTGCACAAAGATCCTTTAAGGTCTCTTATTTCCCTTTCCTAGCAGCCCAAAAGTTTAAATTGTTGTTAAAGTGTCCAAAAATAAGTGTTGAATCAACAATGATGTTGTTGTTTTTGTTGTAACATGCTAGCGCTAGTAGCTAGTGCGGTCAGGAAACTAGCTAACTTGGTTTAAAAATAACCCGAGATTCTTCACCTCAATTTTTCAATTGATAAATGCACAGAGATGTTTTTGTGTGTTTATGTTGCATCTGCCTTAGACCCCAGGTTTAAGTCAATGCGCTTCCTGTCGCTTATAGAAGTGCAGGAGACATATGCCATGGTGGTGTCCAAGGCTGTTGCCCTGATGGTAATTAAACCTTGTAAACTCTTACAGTAGTTAGGTCATTTGAATTTGAGTTTTATTTTCAACTTTAAAGTTTCAAACCTAGCACTATTTATTGAAAAATATCATTTGCGCATCTGACCATGTACAAAGATGTTTGATATTTTGGAATGATTAGTTGCTAGTGCTTTGATATAGCGATGAACATTTTTATTAATTACAAAACCTGTAACAATTAAAGGTGTGCCTTATTACTCTGTCTTACAGGAGCATGCAGACAAGGAAATACACTTGCAGCCTGATGGTGACGTTGAGGAGGGAGGAAGCACCGAAGTGAGTGATCCTGCTAATGACTTAAGTGATGAGGACAGACCACCAAAACACCAACACAGGGATGTGATTTGACCAAAGTGAAATTATCTGAAAATTTAGCCAGGGGTCTGGGGGCCGCTGGCACCCAGCTAGGTCCAGGGCAGTGCCCTGGTGGGGGGAGCTCATGGGTTTTCCGTGTTTTTAAGTACTTTCAATGCACTCACATGACAAAGAAATAGACAAAACAACAGCATAAATTTTCAATGTATATTGAACTATCCCATATAAAATGGCAGTTTTAGTCAACTCAAAATCAGTCACATTCAAAAACATTGGACTGTCTTTGCTTTTAAAAACTATCACTGAGAATATCATCATATCTAACTAATGTGATTACTAAGTTAACACATAAATAATGTTGAAGAGTTCAAATTTCATGAACAAATAATTGTATCATGACCAAATGAAAAGTAACTCATATTAGAGCATACCACAAATGTCTTTGTTATAGCAGAAGATGTTATCTGTCGGAGTCATGTGCATACACAATGAACTACTAAAAAAATAAAAAAATAAAAAAAATAAAAATAAAATAAAAATAAAAAATCGGATTTTTTTTTTTGGGGGGGGGGGGAGATAAAAAAAGCGGAATTCCGCGAATTAGCGGAAAAATCACATCCCTGCCAACAACAACAAAAGATCTGCACTTGTAAACCTCCTGGGACAAACATTCCAGATCTTCGCTGACCCCATCGTCACCTAACTCCAAGGCTGAAAAGGAGGTCCAGCTATATCAAGATTCTCTACCTCTACCACTGTCAGATGAACAGTTGAGTTGGTGGAAATCTGAAGAATGCAAGTACCCACTCCTTGCCAAACTGGCCCAGAGGTACCTGTGTGTCCCAGGGGCTAGTGTGCCTTCAGAAAGAATCTTTTCTACTGCTGGTGACATAATCACTGCTCAGAGGTGTGCTCTTACATCTGAGCATGCTGATCAGTTAGTGTTTCTCAAGATGAATATGCCTTGATATTTCCACTCCCCAGGTTAAAACAATTTAAGGTAAGTTGTTACCAATGTTTCAGTATCAGAAAGCAGTGCAGTGTCTGGTTTGCAAATGTTATTTATGTTCATGCACTTTAATGTGTCCAGTAGTGCAGTGTTATGTTATAAATGTTTATGCACTTTAATTTGCCTCACTGTACAATGTTTACAGTTACAAGGTTAAGAGGCAGTGAGGCATTTTATGCAGAATATATGTACATGTTTCTTTGTACATTGTACAAAGTTTTGGCATTGAATAAATGCATAATTAGACATTTTGCTTTTTATGGGTATTTGTTGGCTTTTTCAGTCACATATCGTGATATATTGTTGAATTTTATTATATATAGTTTTTACAATATATAGAAAATAGTAGATAAAGTGTATCGTGATACTATGGATATCGTGAGCCAAATATCGTCAGTTTCGAAGCGCGAGTTACCCGTATCATCCCACCCTACTAGTAGATGACAGCCCCGTGGTTAGGCAGATCCTCTGTCATTTGAGAAAAGAAAAAAATAAGGACAAAAACCATTGGCACATTTGTAAAACTCTGGACTGTTAGATATTTGTGTTTTTAAATGACTGTGAATCTTTTCCTTTGTAAACTATTTTTGCTCGTTTTGTGATTGGAATTTTGTATCCTTAAACGCAAATTTTCAACTGCGTATTGAATATTATTAATAATAATTATGTTAAATGTGATGTCATACAGTGCCCGGATAAAAGTTTCTCCATTAACAACAAACACAGGGATACTATTAATATATATATATATATATATATATATATATATATATATATCACGCACACACACACACAGTATTTAAGCAGTAAGAGCAAGAAATTAACAAACCTGCTCTCTGAAACCCAGTTCGGGGCATCTTGCAAACAGCGTCCACTCGTTGACTTAGTCGCAGCTTCTCCTCTTGTAGCCCGCAAAGTTCTTCTTCGTATTCCGCTGTCCTTCTTGCACACGTTTTCAAACGACAATCACAAACGTTGACGCTCACTGGTGCTCTGATTTGCTATGACTTAATCAAAATTGCGTCGCCTTGTTAACAGCTCGCAAACTATAAGATAGCATCAGCTTGACCAGGCCGCGAAGCTTCACCGTACATCAAGACGAGTGTACCCGAAAGCGAAGACTTAAAGAACAATGTTGTCTAGTAAAGTAGTGACGATCGCACTTTGTTGAGGCTACCGTACGTTAATTTGGCACGAATTCATGAAGCTCTAACGAAGCGCTCGAAAGCCAGAACGAATGCGGAAAGATATTTGCGAAGCGCCAACTGCGACTCGCATAGTGCAGCATGTCGGCCATCTTTGACAGCCAACTACGGCAAATCCACTAGGACAAAACAGGAGACCCATGCCGTCTCGTACACAGGTTTTGGTTTAAAAATGCAATTTTTGCAGAATGTATTTCTCTGCATAACATAACATTCGGCCGAAAACTGCTGTAATATAATTATATTATAATTATAATTATAATTATAAATATATATATATATATATATATATATATATATATATATATATATATATATATATATATATATATATATATATATATATATATATATATAGTAAATTTAAAATCGCAATGGCTCTTTTAAGAGCCAACGCAACGCAATTTCATCTTAATAGTAAATTCTTATTTTTTGTGTGTATTTTATTTGTTCATTTGACAAAGTCGTCCACACAAAAACACGTAAACCATAAAAATTAAATATTGAGTATTGACTTGTGGCTCAAACATGAATCATCTGGTCCTCTTGGGGGAATTTTTGTTTTTATAACACCATAGTCATCTTCAAACACCATTCCAGCATATATAATTTATACACAATATAATGTTAATTTTCACAAATAACTCGACAAATCATTACAACACATTTATTGGAGAAAAAAAATACTTCCTGGTGCCATCGTGTTTTGGCGTTGAGTTAGGTGAAGCTCCTCCCTCGAGATTGCTCAACTGTTGTTGCTCTTTCAGGTCCGCAAACTTGTAATAAGAAAGGCCGCCCGCACTGTGATATAGTTATTCAACAACGAATTGATCTTACTAATTCATAATGTCTGGCAGAGGTAAAGGTGGTAAAGGACTTGGCAAAGGAGGCGCCAAGCGTCATCGCAAAGTTCTCCGCGACAACATCCAGGGTATCACGAAGCCCGCCATTCGCCGTCTGGCTCGCCGTGGTGGAGTCAAGCGCATCTCCGGGCTCATCTACGAGGAGACTCGCGGTGTCCTTAAAGTTTTTCTGGAGAACGTCATCCGCGACGCTGTCACCTATACTGAGCACGCTAAGCGGAAGACGGTCACCGCTATGGATGTGGTGTATGCCCTGAAAAGACAAGGGCGTACTCTCTACGGTTTCGGCGGTTAAACTATCGACTGCTCAACACAACAATCAAAGGTCCTTTTAAGGACCACTCAACACGTCTTTTAGGAGTATCGTTCCTTGTTATGGAATTAATTAATTACTATAAATTAATAGCGCTGTTACATTTGTTTAATGCAATAAAGATTTTTTTTTTTCAAAAGTGATTAATTGCCGACTTTGAAGGGGTAAACTCATTTCCTACAGTAACAATACCAGGGCTAAAAGAGTATAGCCATACAAAGTTTGCAGTAATTGTAGCGATACTAAAAAAAAAAAACTTGGTCGATGATTGTTTCTTAATGAATTTGGATCAATTAAAGTACAATTTTGCTGGAATGTTCATCAAATAAATTTGTGCTTGGACAGTTGTATTATTATTTTATTCCTTCAGCTCGACAGCGAGGCAAGCTATTTATCAGTGCATATGCAAATTTGGTTGTGCGGACACCCTTCTCTTGATTGGTGGACTGATTTCATGCTCTTTCCTGGTTGGCTGCTAGCGCCAGTTTAGAATGTTGTCTTTACTGACAGCAACGGAAGGGACAGCGACTTTTACTGGCACCAGACACATTTGGGAAAATATTTAAATTAAGTTGTCTTCTTATTGCTTTTTTCAAATCAGGAAAAGTTTATTTACAATTTTTCACTTTTGGAAGTTGAACAAACTTGCACACTGCACAGCAAGCACCAGGCAAGAAATAGACACGCCTCCGAGTGACTCGCTTCAAAAGAGATTTTTAAGCCAATCAAAAAATGGCGCAGGGCACATTTTTACCGCCCCAGACGGACTCATTTCAAAAGAGCTTTTAAGCCAATCAAAAGGTGGCGCCGGCACATTAAAATTTGCATGAAGTGGATATAAAAGCACTGGCTGAAAGTGTTTGCCATCATTCGAATTGTAGGTAGTCTACAGTATCGAAACCATGCCTGAACCGCCCGCCAAGTCCGCGCCTAAGAAGGGCTCCAAGAAAGCCGTCTCCAAAGCCCCGGGGAAACCGGGCCGGAAGAGAAGGGGTAAGAGAAAGGAGAGCTACGCCATCTACGTGTACAAAGTGCTGAAGCAGGTCCACCCGGACACCGGCATCTCGTCCAAGGCCATGAGCATCATGAACTCGTTCGTCAACGACATCTTCGAGCGCATCGCCTCTGAGGCTTCTCGTCTGGCTCATTACAACAAGCGCTCCACCATCTCGTCTAGAGAGATTCAGACCGCCGTGCGTCTTCTGCTACCTGGCGAGCTAGCCAAGCACGCCGTCTCTGAGGGCACCAAGGCCGTCACCAAGTACACCAGCTCCAAGTAATCGCTCTGGCAATATTGTACCCTAAACCAACGGTTCTTTTAAGAGCCACACATTTCATCTTTAAGAGTAAGTTTCCAAATGAAACCACTGCTACCAGATATTTTAGGTTTTGAAATCAATTTATCAGTAAGTTAGCCACGCTTTTCCAATTTAGACTAGATTCGTTTTTAAGCGTGCTATATCAATCAGAAACATAACCGGACTGCTTGGAAGTTATTTTAAATGTCGCAATAATCATATTCTCTAGTCCATAGTCATATGAGCTTGTCTTTTTCATTAGTCTCAAGTAGTTATTCCGATCAGCGGACAAGGCTCTCAGCTGCCCAAAAACTAAATAAAAATAAAATGCGAACGATCAGAACATTAGTCCAGATTCCAATCGATTCTCAACAACACCAACAAGATATTGGTCTCTTTGAATCAATAAGATTCCAGCTGACATGAGCCGAGTTCATTCGCGAATGTGGCGGGAAGAATCGCAAAACCTCGAGATAAGTGACTTCAGAGTCAAACATCCAGGACCATTCGCGATATTTCCTGGTTTTCCTCCG
Organism: Vanacampus margaritifer; assembly: GCF_051991255.1. NCBI lineage: Eukaryota > Metazoa > Chordata > Actinopteri > Syngnathiformes > Syngnathidae > Vanacampus > Vanacampus margaritifer. The sequence continues at coordinate 14,690,296 of NC_135445.1, read as the reverse complement.
AAAACGAGGCATACATAGAAAAGGCTTTGTTTAAAGGAGTGTAAATGGGCTCTGGGCGACGAGGCATCGCTTTCCTTCGGTGCTGGCAGCGCGGGTTTGCGTCCCACCCAGAGACCACCACGTTTATTCGTGTAGTTACGTGTGCGTGTATAAAAAAACAAAATTACATCTAAAAAAAATGTGTAATAGCGCAAAAACGGACCACTGTGTGGACTCCAGTAGTCCCGGGAGAGGAGCTACATAATTTACATTAACATTAAAACATTTAATAAACAAAATAGCTTTAGTAGCTACTCAAACGGCTTGTATTACGAAGTAATAACACCACAATGCCCTGGATTTCTGCACCTCGGTCAATTTCGCTCCTTTCACTTGTAAATGCATGAGTTTGTGTGTTGGGTGCTGGGGTAGGAAGAGGGAGCTGGAGTTAGGGGACTGCCCAGTCAACTTTTTAAATTCCGAGATTCAAGTTGGGAGTTGACTATAGACTTTACGTTGAAAGACATACATATGGAGAGAAATGTGTCTTTATTTTCAAAGTCAGCCTGTATTTATGTAGTGGACTGGCTGTACATATATTTCCTTAAATGATTCATATGTGTATTGTAAAACATGAGAGGCGCTAAGAAATAAAAATAAAACAAAATAAACACTGGTCCAAATCGGCCTTGGACCATATGGATTTTTTCTGGAATCCCCTAGAACTAGTGCCGATCCTATTTAGTTTTTTTTTTTCCTCCGTAGGTCAGTCCGCCCCGGAGTACAACTCTGTTTCTACTGTTATCAAACGGCACCCTTGTGTGGTCGACGGATGGATAACAGCAGGATGAAAATGCCAAGGACAGTTTCAAACTACAATTATCTGCGAATGTTAACAACCCAATTACTTACTGTCTCCGCTGCACATCACGCTTTAAAAGGACGACACAATCCCACAGTAGTAAGATAGAGAACATCCACTGAAACTTTATTGAATATATGAAATGCTGAGGCGTACACGATAACAAGGTTTGAAGCTTTGTAAAGAGTGATTCTAAAAATTCCAAGCGGGCAGGTTTGACCAGCAGATGAAGCTCTTGCAGTGTGTCAAAGGCCTCAAAACAGTGCATCGTTTTAGGGTAATTGTCTCGAAAAGCCTCGGTTTCTCCATCCATCTTGTTGAGAATTGATTAGAATCTGGACCAACATTCTGATAGTTCGGTTTTTATTTATACATATGCTATGAGTTGAGCTGGGTATTGGTTGTAGCACAAACACGTATCGTAAACAGTATGTTCTGGGCCTAGACTAGAGTAACTTTGGTGGGTAACATTCAAGTGCAGAAGAGGAACAGTAACTAGAGCAGAGGTGCTCTAGTAATGTCCTTGAGAGCCCCTATCCAACCTGTTTTCCACGTTTCCCTCCTGCAGCAGCACAGCTGAATCTAATGATCAGTTAAACAACAAACTTTGCAAGAAGCCTGATCATAAAGTAACTTTGAGCAGCACGCGCAAGAACCAAACAAGGTTTAGTTGGATAAGTGCAGCAGACTTAAAATGACAATGTCTTTAGAGTTAAAATATTTGTTAGCACTTAGCAGCGGTTTCAATTAGGAATGTACTCTTAATGATGAAATGTGTGGCTCTTAAAAGAGCCGTTGGTTTAGGGTACAGAATTGCCAGTGCAATTTACTTGGAGCTGGTGTACTTGGTGACCGCCTTGGTGCCCTCAGACACGGCGTGCTTTGCTAGCTCACCAGGTAGCAGAAGACGCACGGCGGTCTGGATCTCTCTAGACGAGATGGTGGAGCGCTTGTTGTAATGAGCCAGACGAGAAGCCTCAGAGGCGATGCGCTCAAAGATGTCGTTGACGAACGAGTTCATGATACTCATGGCCTTGGACGAGATACCGGTGTCCGGGTGGACCTGCTTCAGCACCTTGTACACGTAGATGGCGTAACTCTCCTTTCTTCGGGCCCTCCTCTTCTTGCCGGGTTTACCCGGGGCTTTGGAGACGGCTTTCTTGGAGCCCTTCTTAGGCGCAGTTTTGGCGGCAGGTTCAGGCATGGTTCCGATAATGAAGTCGAGTTAGGAATCGTATGATGGTGAAATACTTCAGCCAGTGCTTTTATATCCGCTTCATGCAAATTTTAATGTGCCGGCGCCACTTTTTGATTGGTTTAAAAGCTCTTTTGAAATGAGTCCGTCTGGGGCGGTAAAAATGTGCCAGCGGCTGCTTTTTGATTGGCTTAAAAATCTCTTTTGAAACGAATCACTCGGAGAAGTGTCTATTTCTTGCCCGGTGCTTGTTGTGCAGTGTGCAAGTTTGTTCAACTTCCAGAAGTGAAAAATTGTGAACAAACTTTTCTTGATTTGGGAAGAGCAATAAGAAGAAAACTTAATTTACAATCAATTAAAAGTAAAAGTTGCTGCCGTTAGTAAAGACAACATTCTGAACTGACGCTAGCAGCCAACCAGGAAAGAGCATGAAATCAGTCCACCAATCAAGAGAGGGTGTCCGCACAACCGAATTGGCATATGCACTGATAACATAACAGCTTGTCTTGCTGACGGAAACGTCAAAATTATGAATTACAATTCATTCATAGTCTACATTTATCTAGGCTTCTCATTTCGGAAACATTATTTGGTGTATTTGAACATAAAACTGTTGTCAAAGCACAATTTTATTTGATGAACCTTCTAGCAAAATTTTACTTTCATAGGTCCAAATTCGTGTGTAAGAAACAATCCTTGACTGAGTTATTTTATTTTTGTATTCAGTTGATTTTCATCATTATCTTCTATCCAACAGCTGTGAAAACCCAATTACTGTAAACTTGACTATACTGTACTATATTTTTTGTCCTGGAATTGTTACTGTATGAAGTGTGTATTTTCCTACAACTTCAGTGGACTGTTAATCGTTCAGATGAAGGATAAATATTTTATTAAAATAACTGCACTATATACAGCTGTGAGGGCGCTGATAGCTCATATATAAGTACTTTGTTGTTAAACAGGGAATGATACTCTATATTAGAAGTGATGGGTGGTCCTTAAAAGGACCTTTGATTGTTGCGTTAAGGGGCCGCGATAGCTTAACCGCCGAAACCATAGAGAGTGCGCCCTTGTCTTTTCAGGGCATACACCACATCCATAGCGGTGACAGTCTTCCTCTTGGCGTGCTCAGTGTAGGTGACCGCATCACGAATGACGTTCTCCAGAAATACTTTGAGAACACCGCGAGTCTCCTCGTAGATGAGCCCGGAAATACGCTTAACTCCGCCACGGCGAGCCAGACGGCGAATGGCGGGCTTTGTGATACCCTGGATGTTGTCGCGGAGAACTTTGCGATGACGCTTGGCGCCTCCTTTGCCAAGTCCTTTACCACCTTTGCCCCTACCAGACATTATTATTGCTTAAAGCTTGACTGACGTTGAATTACTTGACTAAGCTGAGGGCGGCCTTTCTTATTACAAGTTTGCGGACCTGATAGAGCAACAACAGCTGAGCAATCTCGGGGGAGGAGCTTCACCTAACTCAACGCCAAAACACGATGGCACCAGGAAGTATTTTGTTTTTCCAATAAATGTGTTTAATACCGTGTAATGATTTGTCGAGTTATTTGTAAAAAATGACATTATATTGTGTATAAATTATATATGCTGGAATGATCTTTGAAGATGACTATGGTGGTATTAAAATGTTTTTCCCCCCAGAGGTCCAGATGTCCAATCCATGGAGACAAGTATTTACACGCCCCCAATCATCACTGAGACAGATTAAAATCTACAATCTGCACAACTCAATAGCTGTTAACTGTAGCAATCAGAATAGTGACCAAGCAAGTGTAAAGAGAAAACAAAAAACGGCCTTAGTTTTTTGGAAAGAGCACATCAAAACTTAAATCTAATACATGCAGGAATCAGTTCAAATTGAGTTTAAGTTCATTTTGAACTTGAAAAAGAATAAAAACAAAGCAAAAACAAACAAACAACAAAATAAAATACATTCTTAGTTTACCTCAATGGTAAATCAATTTAAAAAAATACAAAAATATATTGCTGAGGATAACAAAAGTCACTAATAATGTAATAATAATAATATAAAATAAATATTCAGAAAACTCATCATTATAAATCCACTGAAAAGATAGTAAAGTACAACCGAGATCCAAAAAGCCAACAATAACAAAGCACAAGACACGAACCATAGTAAACATAAATATGTTGTCAACAAATCAGCAACACTCATATAAAAATAACCCACTCACTGAATTGTCATTTGCATGACTGAGTTGAAGTTTTGCGGTTTCAATAAAATCTGATGGATTCTTATTTGAGCCACAAGTCAATACTCAATATTTACTTTTTATGGTTTACGTGTTTTTGTGTGGACGACTTCAGCAAATGAACAAATAAATTACACGCTCACACACCTTTTCTTTCTTTTTTTTTACGTAATTGTAGCAGAAATCTAACGCCATAACTATATAGCTATTCTTTTATCTCTAGATCATGGGTGTCAAACTCACTTTAATTCAGTGGCCACTTTCACCTAAATTTGATTTCAAATGAGCTGGACCAGTTTGTCCATGGCCTAATAAACTATAAATAATGACAGGACAAATATTTCCTGTTTTTGTGGTGCAAATAATCACAATTATATTTAGATTTTTCCCCCACTTTTTGATTATTATCCTATTGCAGAGTAATCTGAAATTTCTTAACAATAATGAGTAAAAAAAAAAATTTGTAACAGCCACATTTCAAAATGTTATTTAAGTGTTTGTTAGTGCGCCCCCCAGTGGACAAAATTAGCAACAATAGTTAATTTGAGTGAAAAACTGCAGTTTGTGTTCTGTCCTAACTGGCCAGATAGACCCCCTGAAGGGCCAGTTCTGCCCCACGGGCTGTATGTTTGACACACTTGCTAAATAGTTTTCCGTTCATTAGGTGGTTGCTCTCTGGTGCTACATGTACCTCCCTCCAATTCGGACAAATTGTTCTCGAAGTGAGTTAGTTGGTTGGCACTGGCAGCTCTGTGATTGGTCGTTAGTTATGAAGTGACAATTTCTTATGTTAATTCTGTGCTGTCTTAAAATGATCATTCAATCAGCTCCAGTAAAAAGTAATGAGTGCAATGTAAAATGCCGACTTTGCTGCCACCAAGTGGTCATACAACACACTGCAGGCTGTCCGCTTGGAGTGAACTGTACGCTGACCGCCTTTCGTGACAACAGATGGGATAACTTGATGGAAGTGGGTGGCTCTGAAAAGTGCCGTTAGTATGTGGTACAGGCGGAGCAATTTACTTGGAGCTGGTGTATTTGGTGGCAGTGAAAAACAAACACTGCCCTAAATTGTTTGCATGTACATTTGTTTAATTTCTTTGTCCTATTGGTGGGTGCAGTCAACAAACCCAATAGTTATTTTATTAATTTCATCATAGGGCACAATGACTCAACATTCCATAAATCCATGATTTTAAAAGAAGACACCACTAATAACTCATTTTCCAGTGCTGGATTGGGAATTGTGTATAAAGAATAAAAGTGCAAATATTTCCGGCATCTTATTCCCTGAATTTTCTTTTAAACCGATTAAGTATCAAAATAAAAACATACCGTGTCCAACGCCATTATCTTGGTCATGTGACCGTGATGACGTATCCCGTGCGCAATTGACAACTGCCGTCATTCACTTGAATGGGAGTTTGCTGACATGGGCAAGAAAAAGACCGTCTTCTATCCCAATTACTGCGCCAATTCCGATCACTGATCAGAGTAAAATCCTCAGCACGTCAGGTTTTATGTCATCCTGTGTGGGGGCGGGGCGGTGGGGGGTGGCCTCTCCTAATGTGGGCTAAAACGTGCTTAGCTTTACACAACATGTAGCATGGCCTGTTAGGCTGTAAGGTGAACCCCGTTTTTGTGTCATCCCGCTCCACAGAAAAGGAACTAGATGATCATTAGGTTATAATTAATGGCAATTGTAAGCCACCGACAAAAAGGTTGTCGCAAAATATCTTGCCAATTTCTTCATACCGAAGCATTTAATTCGGAACTAGCTTCTTCTGAGCGTAATAAGATTTTGGTTCGCAGTGGTGGTGCGGTTTGACACGTGACCGTGCTGCACCAATAGCGCACTCGCTTGAAGTCAACAATGCGAAAGTATGGCGGCCTCCGCGGTTTCATTCAGCATTACCGATAAAGAGAAAAAGACCTGAAAATACTAGGGATGTGAATTGCCTAATACCTGGCGATTCGATCCGTATCACGATTCATAAATCACGATTCGATTCAATACCGATTAATCCCGATATTAATCTATAAATCAATTATTGCAATTTTTTTAAATCAAATTTAGAAAATACTAATCAGTAAACTTGTACACTGTAAGATTTGTATGAATATATTTATCTGAAACTTCAGGCTTATAACTGTGAGCCACTGTATAGTTCGCAATCGGTTTCACGTTTGAACAGCATTGAAATTAAATATTAAGGCTTAATGTTCCATTAATATGCCATTCTTTTATTTAACATTCTTCCATGCTTAGTGTGAACCTGCTAAAATGCAACTACAGGATACAGCATTAAATGGAGAAGAAAAGAAAAAACATCCAAAAGGATGTAAAATATAATGAACAGTTATGAAAAGTAAATATTATTTTGCTCATCCTTGATGCAATTTGCATAAGCAAGCCAAAATATTGTCTTGACCACAACCACAGGAAAAATATATTTCTTTTAGAACGCAACAACTATGCAACTTAACTTTAGTGCAATTTAACAGAGGTAGATTGTCTACAGCAAGAAATAATAACTTGCTTAATTTGTACTTAAAATGCTAGTGCTTTCTCTTTAGATTTATTTTGCAGGAACACAAGTTGATCAACATTCCCAGCTTTAAGCACACTTCTTTGTGCAGTTACAATGTCTGTGCAGTGGAAAAGACTCTCTGCGGAGACACTTGTGCCTGGGATGCAGGGGAACTGACGGGCTACAGCGGAAATATGAGGATAGGCCCCCTTCATGGTCCATCCACTAATTGAGAGGATCACCATTTAGGGGCAAGGGATACTCTATCCTAAACATCTTCACCTCATCTTCTGCAAATTTTAGATGCATTTTTTTGTTTTGTTAAAATTAGAATATCCTCAAAAAGTTGAATAACTTCTCTAATTCCATTCAAAAAGTCAAACTTTCATAGATTATAGATTCAGGGCCCAGAATTTAAGTGATTTCAAGTATTTATTTATTTTTACATTATTTGGGCCTCCAACTCATAAAACCCATGAAAACAGGATGTCAAAAAATGACAAAATCATATTACGCTCCGAAGAAGCTAGTTCCGAATTAAATGCTTCGGTATTGAGGAATTGGCAGGATATTTTGCAACAAACTTTTTGTCGGTGATTTACCGTAGCTCGTCATTATTTATAATCTAAAGATCGTCTAGTATCCTTTCTGTGGAGCAGGATTCAATTTCTTAATGACTTTTTGCGGTACACCTTGCGGCCTAGAATTCGTACTGAACGTACTCAAACTTCGACACTGGCTTCCGGATCTACTTTATTGAAGTCAAACATGATTATTACACTTTGTGTCCGGTTAAACTTGTCTCGGATGCTCGTCGAAACTTCTCAACAAGGCACAGGTAACAGCCTTCGATGTACAAAAAAAGTCTTATGGAGCTTAATCAAACAGGAAGTGCACCATTTTGATTTACTTTGGAATTTGTCAACATTGTTTTGAGGCCTTTTATAGAGGTAATATTTTAACAAACTCCTCCTACAAAATGTATCCGATCATCTTCTAACTTGGCATGTTTCATCTTAAGATGTTGAAGACGCTGCTGCCGTGGTGATGGACTGATTGTAAAGAAAAATTAGGTTTTGTTTTGACGGTCTAAACATGGGCAAAAACTCACGAAACTTTGCACCCACATCAGACCTGTCATAAACATCAAATGTTAAAGATTTCTTGTGCAATTTTCTACAAACAGCTCAATAATTCCCTCCATAAATTTTTAATAAAGCATTCCAAGTTGTACATTTACTTATGAAAAATGAGATGCAAATCTGTCCGCCGAACACCTACAAAAAAGACTTTTGTAGCCATATGCTAAACCTAACAGTAAGTCCGCCATTTTGATTTTATTTGGGGAATGGCACACCATTTTTGGCCTTTTAATAATAATGAATACACATGAAACCTTGCCCACCATTTCTATTTTAGAGCTGGGTTCTTGTCCTGACAGTACCCCAACATGTAAGTACCCCAACCGTGGCCAGGGTTGCGAGGACCCTTTATAGCTACTCGCAGCTCTATTTAGTGGTTGTTGTCCCCCAAAAAATCCAACCCCACTCCACTTGGCATAACCAGCTTGGGAGCTCTGTGGGTTAACAATAACAACTGACTGAGCTAAACATCTGGTGACCTGTTTGTCAGTTCCATAGATAATAGGTGAGAGATATCAATGTTAAAGCTGCTCCATTCAGTAATATTATCTTGATATTTAAAGTGGTGAATAAAAACGCTACTCTATTGTGATAGAATAGAGAGACTGAGCCTTCATGGCAACGCCCCCTCCCGGACGCTGGAAGGCAAAAGAACCACTTGCCTCTGTTGAAAACATTGGAACTCGTACACAGCGTATAGTTCTGTCGAAGTGAGTTGAAGAAGATTGGAGCTGGCATAGAATGGCGTCCTTGACTCCTCGGCACTTAATATATACAACTAGCATAGACATGTAGCATATACACATACAATATGCACATAGCTCGAAGAGGCAACGTGGGTCCCCCTTTCCATGGGCTCACCACCGGTAGGAGTGGCCAAAGGGGTCAAGTGCATAGTGGGCTGGGCCGCAGCCAAGGGCGGGGACCTTGGCGGTTCGATCCCCGGCTACAGAAGCTAGCTCTTGGGACACAGAATATCATCTCTCTGGTGGGGAAGGAGCCGAGCTGGTGTGCGAGGCATAGAAATTCGGACTAGATATAGTCGGACTCTACTCCACACACGGCTTGGGCTCTGGTACCAATCCTCTTTAGAGGGGTTGGACTCTCTTTCACTCTGGAGTTTCACACGGTGAGAGGTACAGAGCAGGTGCGGGCATACTTATTGACCCCCGGCTTGGCGCCTGTACGTTGGAGTTTACCCCGGTAGATGAGAGGGTAGCCGCCCTCCGCCTTCGGGTGTGGCGACGGGTCCTGACTGTTGTTTATGCCTATGCACCAAACAGCAGTTGAGAGTACCCACACTATTTGGAGTCCTTGGAGGGTGTGCTGGAGAGCGCTCCCTCTGAGGACTCCCTCGTTCTGCTGGGAGACTTCAACGCTTACGTGGGCAATGACAGTGAGACCTGGAGGGGCGTGATTGGGAGGAACGGGCCCCCCGATCAGAACCCGAATGTTGTTCTGTTATTGGACTTCTGTGCTTGTCACGGATTGTTCATAACGAACACCATGTTCAAACATAGGGGTGTCCATATGTGCACTTGGCACCAGGACACCCTAGGCTGGATGGGTTCGATGATCGGATTTGCGGCCGCTTGTTTTGGACACTCGGGTGAAGAGAGGGGTGGAGTCAACTGATCACCACCTGGTGGTGTGTTGTCTCCGATGGTGAGGTAAGATGCCTGTCAGACCTGGCAGACCCAAACGTATTGCGAGGGTTTGGTTGGAACGTCTGTCTGAATCCCCTGTCAGAACTCGCACAACCTCATCACAATTTGGCAAAGTACAACCCAGTGTTTCATCTTTCAAACTCTGCACACATTGAATTGGCAATGTACCACACCAAACATAAGTATCCCTGGATTTAGGTGTAAAAAAGAACTGCAGATGCCGATTTGAATTCTTCCGAGCGGTACAACCCTCAACACAGCAAGTTTAAGCCATACGGAAGGACAATAAATCGCAAATATTAAGAAAGTTCAGAGCGTTTGTAATCCAGCGCTCAACAGTAAGTGGTTGCCCCCATTTCAAAATGGCATTGGGTTGCTATGGGCAGTGACGTCATAATCGCCCGGTTGTCCGACTGCGAAAGTGTTTGATAGATTTATTTTTCCATAAAGTGGTTTGATGTTTCTGTATATGGCTGGACAACAAGTTTATTTCATGTTGCAGATGTTCTGACAAACTCAAGTTTATCCTGGTTTGTGTTTCCGAAATACTTTGTACTGTGCACAAATTTAGTTTAGTTGTGTTGATGTGATACATTTTTTCAGTCAGTCATATCGCCCAGTGCTATGTTGCGGTCTATTTAAATAAGTGATCTAATAAAGGCAAACTTAGAAGATGCTTTTCGTTGTCTCTTTTTTTTTTTTTACATGTTCACACACATTGTTTCGAATATTGAAATGAGTCGTATCGAATCGAGAATCATATCGGTCCCAAACTTAATCAAATCGTACCAAACTTTTGTGCTCCTAAAGATATAGTTTTTCAATTGAATTGCATCCTGCATGTGTATCGAGATATATATATCAAATTGGCCTTATGCCAGAGGTTCCCAGTTGCTAACTAGTCGGCCACTGTAGCGTGATTTGATGTAACATTTTGAATTAAAATACAATAAAATAAAAAACTAGGAAAAGTAAAGACAAATAAAATGCACATTACAAGCAAAACAGATCATTCATTCAGTCAGTAGTTGGCGACCAACAGAGCTTGAGTACACAAGAAAGATGTGCTTTCTGTACGATGTTTAAACGTAAATGCTACAACGAATTTAGATAGGTTCCTTGATCACTGCTATTCTTACCAGCACACTTGTGCCGCTTAGCTTTAGCCTTACTTGGGAATCTTTCACCACAAACTGAGCAGGCAGAAGGTTTCTCAGCAGTGTGTGTTCTTGTGTGGTCTTTCAAGGTTGTACTGTGAGCGAATTTTTGACCACAATCTGAGCAGGCAAAAGGTTTCTCACCAGTGTGTGTTCTTACGTGTACAATTAAGTGTCCTTTCCTAGCGAATTTTTGTCCACAATCTGAGCAGGCAAATGGTTTCTCACCAGTGTGAGTTTTTGTGTGGCCTTTCAAAGTTGCACTGTGAGCGAATTTTTGACCACAATCTGAGCAGGCAAAAGGTTTCTCACCAGTGTGTGTTCTTACGTGTACAATTAAGTGTCCTTTCCTAGCGAATTTTTTACCACAAACTGAGCAGGCAAAAGGTTTCTCACCAGTGTGTTTTCTTACGTGTACAATTAAGTTTGCTCTCATAGTGAACTTTTGTCCACAATCTGAGCAGGCAAAAGGTTTTTCACCAGTGTGGGTTCTTTCGTGGGCTTTCAAGGTTGCATTGAGAGTGAATTTTTGACCGCAATCTGAGCAGGAAAAAGGTTTCTCACCAGTGTGTGTTCTTACATGTACATTTAAGTGTCCATTCCGAGCAAATTTTTTACCACAAACTGTGCAGAGAAAGCGTTTCTCTCTATTGTGGACAATCACATGTCTTTCCAATTTATACTTGTAACCAAAAGTTTCTCCACATTGAGAACATTTCCAACATTTGTTGTCAGTATTACATGTCACATCGCCTTCAGACTGTTCATCGTCATCAGTGTGAGGAGAGTCTGATGTGTCGTCACCATGTGACGTTGGAGCCAACCGACTGTCTGCTTGTGATCCTCCACAGTGTTCACCATCAATTTCTGTTGTCATGTGTTGACTCGAGCTGCTGCTTGGAGGTTCCGACCTTTTGTTCGCTTCATATCGACCTTCATCTTCCGTCTTCAAATGGACACCAGTCAATGGCAACTCTGTGAAATCCTTCTCCTCTTTGATGTATGATGGAAGCTTCTCTTTTTTTATGTTAGGGGGCTGCAACTGCTCCTCTTCTTTAATGTGAAGAGGGTTCATGTCGTCGTCCTCTTTTACGCCAGGGAACTCTGGCTCCTGCCGTTCAGGACAAAGATATTTTTCACCGATGCCTGCGGGAAACAAGACACACATGGTTTGGTAAAGTTGGTCTGTTGTGACTTTGATGTTGTGTGTTCTTTTTTATTTAAATGGTAAATGGACTCCTTTTTATATAGTGGTTTAAGCCTCAAATTCACCCAGATGGGCCATGTGAGCTTATGAATAGCATTAGGGTTAGCCGTTAGCTGGCAAATTTAACGGATCATCGATTCGATCTGGAAAACAGAACGCAAACTTGTCAAGCCTCTAACACGATTGTTCTGGATATATATGTTTTTTTAAATCAGTTGTCTGTCATTAAAGGGATACTTGACTCATTAAACCATTTTCAGCAGTAAAAAGTTACTATTTTGTCCAGAAAGAATTTGATAACTTCATTATTTTTCTTTAACTCTTTCACTGCCACTGACGTTAAAAGACGTCAAGTAAAAACCTACGGAGGGCTGCCAATGACGTTAAATGACGTCATCCAATTTTTTTATTCTATTTTTTTGAAACGGGTGCGGGCAAGCCTTCCAGAGCTGTGGTGAAAGTTTCAAGGAGGTCTGTTGTGCCTAATGACTATTTTTGGCCCCTAGAGGGCAGCGATGACTCTCTTTTGACAAGATCGGGTGGGCGTCAGTAGAGGCGGAGCTGGAGCGTCAAGCAGGAGATGAGAATGGAAGACAAAGGAAAAATGGCGACCGGTTGCGAGCAGCTCACGCCCGAGCCGTTTTTTTCAAAGACCAAAAGCATCGACCAACGATAAAGAGCACATTGATGACGACGATGATCATCATGGATGATGATGATGATGATGGTGAATCCGAGGTTGACGGCGAAGTTGCAAGCGTTGACACAGCAGCTATGACGACGTCATAAACGCGGAGCACAACAGAGCATGCTCAGGCGGACGTTCGATCGGACGACGGAGAGTGCCCCGAGTCCAATGCATATTCATCGGAGGAGTGTGTACAGTCTGCTACTTGCTATTTATTCCCCGGAAAAAAAGGCCGTCAAGAAAGTGTAACGTTTGCACGCGAAACGCACAAAGCTAAAGTGAAACTAATCTGTTGTGCGAGTCCTGCTGCGTCTCCTTGCACGCAGGGGAGCGTTATAAAAAGAAAAACTGTATTTGAAACATCCACATAATTGTAAGTAGTACCACAGTTGCATATATTTGTAAATAGTTTGCGAAATTGTTTTGTCAAATTGTTACACTGTTGAATGGAAATAAACGTATTTTGCAAACTAAAAACACTTTTTCATTGTTGGTGAAAGCATTTTACAGAAGTAAAGCACTATTTAGGTGTTTGTGGCATCATTCATGGACAAAAAGAAGTGTACAATTCACTAGAGTGCATGAAATAACATCGTTTCACAAAAAGCTCTTTTTCTCCGCTTTTTGTTTCAAAACAGAGCATTTCGGTGAAACTAACCATTTTCTATTGTTGATTACTGAAGAACGGAATAAGGTAGAAACAATTTTTTTTTCTGATGAAAGATGAGAGTCCAATCTTTCATTTGGTAGTATGTGTGTTTCCATAGTCCAAACACAACATTTTCTGTGGACCTTGAAAGATCAGTCAAAATGCTTAAATCGGCTGGCACTGACGACATCCCGTTTCTGAAAACGTCTGGCAGTCAGAGTTAAAAAAAAAAAAAACGTCTTTTTTTTTTTTAAACACATTTTTCCACTTTCTGTCAACTGAAGATGACATAACCTGTGCTGAGGAAGTAGGTAACGACCAATCATGGCTCAGTTTACTGACCAAAACCAGAAAACGGGTGAGCTGTTTTGATTGTTCATGACCTAGTTCCTCAACACAGGGGATGTCATCTTCAGTCGACAGCAAGTGGAAAAAATAGTTTTTTCAAACTATTAATTGTACAAGACAAATAATGACGTTATCAAATTCATTCTGGACAAAATATTAACTTTTTACAGCTCAAAATGGCTCAATGAGTCAAGTATCCCTTTTACTGTGGACAGTACGCCACTGTGTATGCAATTCATTAATGAATTTGATGGAGGGGGAAAACAATTAAATATTAGGGAGAAAAGCCAGTATTACTGATGCAACAAAAAGTCTTCACACTAAGGCCAAAAAAACAGCCATTGTTCATAGTGTGTCATTAACTGAGCACCTAAAGAAGAAAAAAACTGTTCTCTCGCAAAATGTTTGCCATCCATTTATTTTATTTCACCATCGCAAACCTGGTGGGAAAAAAAAAGGCTATATGGTAATTCTTGATTCCGTTACTTCTGACATACCTATAACCGCAGTACAGAGCAACAAAACCCGTCTAAGAAACATGAAAAACAATGACCAACAGAGGGAGACATGAGGACTCGCTAAAGCGCGCCGAGATCTTAATTATGTCGTAAGAATGGTAAAACGGACGCTCAAATGCCAAAATTGCGTGCAGGTGCTCACGCGGAATGATCACATCAATTTACATCCTTGGAATGTTTTCTCTCTACGACTATGAGTGCTACTAAAAGATTTGTCTGAGTCATGTTTTGTTTTTTCTTTTAGGAGAGCTCAGTATTATTCATTTGGCAGCCTTCCCGAGTCAACATATCACCATCGCTCTTTAATTCACCTGAAACCTGTTAGAAATCCAAGACCCTTCACTATGACCGTGGTCTAGTGTCCTCCAGGACTGGTGTGGTATTACGCAATCAAATTGCTAATTTGTAATGATTTTTTTTTTTAATCAGGTGTGTTGACAGTCAAATATGGCAAATTCTGCTTTTGTTTTGACATGCAACATCATATTTTGATGGGACCTTTTTTGTGGGACACCTGGGGTGGTCTAATGTCCTCCAGGCCTAGTGTGGTATTACGATATGGAATTGTTCATTTTTAATGATTTTTTTTTAATTACTAGAAAGTAGGGGTGTGAATTGCCTGGTACCTGGCGATTCGATTCATATCATGATTCATAGGTCACGATTCGATTCGATACAGATGAATCTCGATGCAAATCTATAAATAGATTATTGTGATTTTTTTTAACTCAAATTTAGAAAATACAAATCAGTAAACTTGTACATGTGCACTGTAAGATTTGTATGAAAATGCATTTATTTATCTGAAAATTCAGACTTATAACTGAGCCACTGCATTTAACAAACAGGTTGCAGTCTGTTGCATGTTTGAACAGCACTGAAATAAAATATTAAGGCTTAATGTTCCATTAATATAACATTCTTCCATGCTCAATGTCTGAATCCTAACCCTAAGTAGGACGTTTTGTTGAATATTTCCATGAAAAAAATGTATGTTTAAAAATCGCATATCGAATCGATTCAAGAATTGCGCGTTGTAATATCGCGATATATTGCCGAATCTATTTTTTCTAACACCCCTACTAGGAAGAGGGTGTACAACTGTGCGTTGAATGAGAAAAGAAAGGATTAAACTAACTTAATTTAAAAAATGGTCATTAAAGTTATTCTGTTATTTTTATGTCTGTCTTAGAATTTCAGATGGTAGGTGTGGAGACCCTAATAGCCATCCTTGGATGGGTTAAAGAGCCTCAACTCTTGGGGAGAAATCAAAGCTGAGAGTATAAAGACTCGGCAGACTTTTGACATTATGTCCTGGGAAATTAGAAATTGGTGGGGGGGTTTCTTCTTCGGCGTTTTGGTTTATGCATCCCAAGCAGGTAGTGTCTGGATTTGTTTTTTTTAACCATTTTTGTAATTTTGTAGACTTTAAGCCACTTTTCCACCCCAATTTCAAAGTGTTTATATTATATTGGTAATATTGTTGTTGTTTTAATTTCATGGCAATATGTTTAAAAATGTGTAAAAAGAAATAAATACATAAAAATTACAAAATATATCTTCACATTCAAATGTTTGTGATGGTTGGATAATGTTTGGAAAAACAACGTATTTGATTTAGATCTAAATAGGATAGTTTGGTTAATGTTAACATCAAGAGATGTATTTATATCCAATGGTAAAATAAGCATGGCATTAGTGTTAATGTTAACCTAATTAAAAGTTCCAAATACACGTGATGGGATTTGTCATCCTGGAACTACATCAAGGTAAGGATCACAGGTTAAATTTGGTCCCTTTTTTAGACAACCCGATTTAACATTCAATTTTGACAACTTTAATTTTGGTTTGTTGTGAATAATATGTTTAACATCTATACGACGAAATGGAGTTTAAATTTGGTATAAAAGTGAACGTCTGGCAAACATCTAAATTTAGACGTTGATAAATAAGACGTCTAGTAGTGGTTATTTAAACGTCTAAGATTAGACGAGGCGTATACAATTGGTATAAAAATTACCGTCTAGAAAACGTCTAATTTTAGCGGTTATTTAAATGTCTAAGAATAGACGAGGGGTCTAGACGTAGATGTCTAAAAAAAAAAAACTTTAATTTTTAGACTAGACGTTTAAGTACCATTTAGTCTAATAGACGTCTTTTAGACCGAAAAATGCTGGGTGGGCTATCACTATTATGTTTTTAGCCATTTTTTTTAAATACAAGTTTACTATACATAAAAAAATACATTGCTATTGATAAGAAGAACACACATTGGCAATATAAACTCATCTTTCCTTTGTGTGTAAATTAATTTGAGTATGTTGATTATTTTATTTATGGTGTACAGTCTGGGATTATTTAATTACCGGACCAAATATCAGTTACAATATCTATATTTGGAAAAAAATACATCTTGATACAAATATGAATCAAAGGCAGTGATCTCGCACCAGAGTTAAAATACTATACCACACACTATATAGTAAAGGGTCCTCATTACAAGTTAACTTTATATACAAGCTATGGTTGCAAATTGTTCATTTAAAAAAAAAAATTCTCAAAAATCATGATAATATAAATTAATCCCCAATTTAAAATAAAATAAAAAGGGCACAGCAGGCCCATACGGCGCCCACACGGCGCCCCACCGGCCCACGACCACCATTTTTAACCAATTATATTCCCATACTTGTTTAAATAAACAGTAAACACTGATTGTGATCTTGTAAGCATATTCAGCTGTAATTTTGATTTTTGGAACAAAATCAATTTGAATATTCGAGGTTGGAGGAATGGCATATACGGGTAAAAAAAACTTATACAACAACATTTTGTGAACAACCGTGAGCCGGTCTGAGCCATGAGCCGCCAATAATCCTGTCATGATCTTGACAATGTTAAAATTGTGGAAATTTATTATGGCTTTCTATAAACTAGGAGCACTGCTTGGGGCTTTTCTAACATTTTTAATACATTGTCTTTTTTTAACATTGCTTCTTTGCATTTGTCAATGTCTTTAATCATGGGGGACGTTGAGATATTAAGTCATTTGTTTAAAATGCATGAACATTTTGCAATTAAAAAAATCTGGATAAAAAAAAATATTGGACCGTGATGTCATTGTATTGAACCGAACCGTGAATTTTGTGTAATGTTGCACCCTACTGTATTAGTGGTGCAATGATATCCAAAATTAAAAATTCACGGTTCGATTCAATACATTAATGTCACGGTTCAATATTTACTGTATATACATATCATTTCTGGAGTCGGACCGAAAGCTCTTAAGTCCCAATTTTATATTTCTTCTAAAACCTGTACTATTGGTCAGACCATACATGTGGGTGTTTTTGTTGTTGTTGTTTTATTTTTTAACAAATAATTAACCAACCTAAAGTGTTGAAATTTACTGTCATTCAGAAACTTAAATGGTTGATGCAAACAAAACAGTGAAATTCATTCTTTTAAGAAGCTCCCCTAAATTCTTACAGCGATCCTAGCATAAATCACGTACTAATAATAACTTACGTGTTTTCAATAAAAAACACATTGAAGTTAGCAGTATGAGACAGTGGCAACGTAAGATGGCTGCCTTGTGGCTTCGCCCGCGAGGGACCATTAACGGTCCATTCAGTGTAAATCCGTGCTGATTAGAGCCATTCACGGCAAAGTTACGCTTGGATGAAGAGTCCGTTAAAAGTAAATTCAGGAAGATTATTGAGAAGTATTGCCTACACAAGTGACAAACCTGCGGTCTTGAACACAACTCGAGGCTGCTTGCAGACAGCGTCAAACAGTTGACGTTGTCGCTCGTTCTCCTCTTGTGCTCCACAAAGCTCCTCTTCGTACTTTACTTTCGTTCTTGCGTACAATTTCAACCGGTATTCACGACACTTCAAGCTCACAATTGATTTCTGCTGAGCCAATTTGCCGACAACAAACGCGTCTCCCTTGTTAGCGGCTAGCAAGCTAAGCTAAGCAAAGCCACGACGAGCACTGAGACGACTTTAACCGGACACGATTGTAACAATTATGTTTGACTTTAACGAAGTACTGAAACCCGCAGAGCGTCGAAGTTTGAGTACGTTCAGTCCAAAAGGGAGTCGACTCAACAGTCAAGCCAGCTGCTCTTCATTTTAAGTTCGCCCTTTTCTACTAGGACTTACGGTAGTGTGCGAGAAGTGACGCGAGCGCGGAGGACGACACCCGGTTTTAAAAATAAAATGTTATTGACAAGAAGTTTATTATTATTATTATTATTATTTATTGACAAACTGTTTAAATGATGTTTCAGTATAATACAGCGCCAACTCACGTTTCATTGTGTATACACTATTGTGGGGTAAATACTTGTGAACACACATATGTATGTATATATATATATGTGTAAGTCACATATGTATGTACATATATATATATATATATATATATATATTAGAGGTGTGAATTGCCTAGTACCTTTCGATTCGTATCACGATTCATAGGTCACGATTCGATTCGATACCGATTAATCCCGATGCGAATCTATAAATTGATTATTGCGATTTTTTAAAATCAAGTTTAGAAAATACCCATCAGTAAACTTGTACATGCACACTGTAAGATTTCTATGAAAATGTATTTATTTATCTGAAAATTCAGGCTTATAACTGAGCCACTGCATTTAATGAACAGGTTGCAGTCTGTTTCATGTTTGAACAGCACTGAAATAAAATATTAAGGCTTAGTGTTCCATTAATATAACATTCTTCCATGCTTAATGTGTGAATCCTAACCCTAAGTAAGACGTTTTGTTGAATATTCACATGCAAAATGTATGTTTGAAAATCGATTCGGTTGCATATCGAATCGATTCAAGAATTGCGCACTGAAATATCGTGATATATTGCCGAATCGATTTTTTCTAACACCACTAATATATATATATATATATATATATATATATATATATATATATATATATATATATATATATATATATATATATATATATATATACACACACACACACACACACACACACACACACACAACATAGTTAGTTTTACGCATAGCACAATATTGCTTTTATTGTCCATAGAGGGCATCATAAATAAATAAAAGTACACATGTATGGATTGTTCTAATGTAACTGAACATTTTGAGTGGTGGAAAGTAAAAAAATATATATTAATAAATGAAAGTTATCACACTTACAAATAATATCCAAATTTGGGACAAAATACCTTAGGTATCATAATTTTTTTGTCGACCCATGGGCTAGGTGGCGCTATATTTATAACTGACTATTGTCTCACTCCAAATGAATATAACAATATACGTCTTATATTAGAAACGTCTTATATTAGAAATATTGTTATGTTGCTTCTTGTTTTTTCCCTCTCATATAACTTTATTGATTTAAAAAAAGAATCAATTCATAAACAAATTGTGAATATTACACAAACACGTTATTAAAACAGAAAACACAAACAAAGAAGTATGGGGAATATTTAAATAAAAACATTGAAACAGAGCATAAAGCTATGTTGCCTCGTGTTAGTGAGTGACACTAGTTTTGACAAAGTGGACTTGCCGTACTGTCCACGTGACAGAATATACTTTGTTCCGGGCTTCTTTTACATAGCCACACTACGCTTCACTAAATAATTCGTTCTGATTTCGAACTGAAGTACTGAACGTACTTAATTGAAGTCAAACTAAATTATTACATTTCGTGTCCAGTTGAATATGTCTTAGTGCTCGTCGAAACTTCTCAGCTTTGCTGATCTTAGCTTATTTTATTTTAGTTTAGCTTAGCTTGCTATCCGCTAATTTAGAAGACTCGTTTGTCGTCACATTCGCTCAGCAGAGATCAAGTGTGAGGGTAAAAATGTGCTCAAGAACTAAAGTCAAGTACGAAGATGAGCTTTGTGGCGCACAAGAGGAAAACGAGCGACGACGTCAATTGCTGGACGCTCTGTGCAAGCAGCCTCGAGTTGTGTTAAACAGAGCAGGTTTGTCACTTGTTTAATCAATACTTATCAACAATATTCTTGTATTTACTTAATGGACTCTTTACCCGGCCACTTTCTGACGTTACGTTTACAGTTTTCTCAGTCGCTTTGCTACATTTCTCAGATCATGGTTGAATTTCTCAGTACTACTTGTTTCATTTTTTACATCATTATGTCACAATCATATCTTTGAACATGCTTTAAATGCTTATGCAAATGATTATGTCCAATTTTCTGCTGTTTCCTACGTTACTAATTGCTTATGTCATGTTGATCAAAATGTACTATATATATAATGAGATTTTGTTGAATTGTCTCAGCCGAGCCCCCACAAAATTTTGGCATAAATCTTTACCTGCAAAATGGTTTATCAACTTGTTATAATATGTCAAGCATATTACTATACATTCTCATTAGATTTTTTTTTTCCTAGGCACAATCTTGACTTTTGCGAATGAAGGGACATGTGAAGAAATAAATCAACCAATCAAATCAATCAGTTTTCTGAAATTGGCGTTTTCATCCCTAATATTCAAAATTTTCCCCCAGTAAATTTAATTAATATGCAATGCCAGCATACATAGTCGTGCACTGGCAACCATTAATATTAGACGCTGGATGATTTATTTATTTTTGTAATATATATGCCTCCGGACCCTCCTAGAGGGGTTGTATAATTCTCACCTTCTTCATCCCTGACCCATTTTTATACCTGGAAATAGGAACACGCATGATTTGACTTTTTTTTTTTTTTAATCTGAGGGGAAACCCCCTTATTATTGAGACTCACTGTTTAATTTAATGCTTCCATTACGCTGTTTTTCTGCCTTTATTATTTGTATTTGAAAATCTCCCTGTTTGGACAAGATATATCCTTGTCATGTTCAATGTTATTTAAAAAGCATCAGTGTGCACCCCACAGCACTACTAAATTTTGGTTATTGACTGCAGTCATTTTAGGCATAAAACGTTTTTAATTTATTTATTTATTTTTGTTTTAATCCATTTTAGTGCTCTCCAACATGGGCCCCAGTTTTCTGTACGATGAACAGTATGTTGAGAGTATTACAAATTACTTTTGATGTATTCATTTTATTCACACATAGATAACAAAAAAAAAAGACAATATAATAACACCTAACCAACTCAGTGGCCTTGTGGTAGAGTGTCCGCCCTGAGACTGGGAGGTTGTGGGTTCAATCCCCGGCCGGGTCATACCAAAGACTATAAAAATGGGACCCATTGCCTCCCTGCTTGACACTCAGTATAAAGGGTTGGAATTGGGGGGTTAGATCACCATGTGATTCCCGAGCGCAATCATTGCTGCTCACCGCTCCCTCAGGGGATGGGTCAAATGCGGAGAATGAATTTTGCCCCCACTTAGTTGGGTGTGACAATCAGTGGAATTTACCTTAAACACCTGTACCAAGAAGAGATGATAAAACTCATATATGGTTCATACAAAGCTTAAAAGTTTTTAACGTTTATTTAAAAAAAAAAATCTTATTTAATCTGTTGAATTTTGCTTTAGCTGTTGTCTACTAATATACAGCATCAGTTTGGAAGGCGCTTACAAACCAAATTATTAATGTTATTTGGAATCGGCCTTTTTATTGTTGCTGCAGATGCGCTCTGATTTTTTTTTTTTTACAAGAATGAAGTCTTCTTCCTTCCAGTAAATGGTGCCTTTCAATTATTGAATGAGCTATTTATTTTCTCCTTTTATTTGTATCTGCTATTCGTTTACTATTGTGCTCCATTTGATCATCTTAAATATAAAATAAACATCAAAGTCACAACAGACTGACTTTACCAAACCATGTGTCTCTTGTGTCCCACAGAAATCTGTGAAAAATATTGTCCTGAGCGGCAGGAGCCAGAGTTCCCTAGTGTTAAAGAGGAGGAGGACGTGGAGCCTCTCCAAATTAAAGAAGAGGAGCAGCCGCAGTCTCCCAACATAAAAAAAGAGGAGAAGCTGCCACCATACATTAAAAAGGAGGAGGAGTTGCCAGTGACTGGTGTCCATTTGAAGACTGAAGATGAAGGTAAATATGAAGAGAACAAATGGGTGCAGTCTCCAAGCAGCAGCTCAATTCAACACACGACAGGAAAAATTGATGGTGGGCACTCTGGAGGATCACAAGCAGACAGCCTGTTAGCGCCAATGTCAGATGGTGACGACACGTCATTCTCTCCTCCCACTGAAGACAATGAACAGTCTGAAGGTGATATGACATCTCCCACTGGCAGCAAATGTTGGAAATGTTCCCGGTGTGAAAAAACATTTCGATACAAGTCTTGTTGGAAACAGCATACGGTTGTCCACACTGGAGAGAAACCTTTTATCTGCTTGGATTGTGGTCAAAAATTCAATCGGAAAGGACACTTAAATGTACATGTAAGAACCCACACTGGTGAGAAACCTTTTGCCTGCTCAGTTTGTGGTAAAAAATTTGCTCGCAATGAAAGCTTAAAAAGACACACGACAACTCATATTGGTGAGAAACCTTTTGCTTGCTCAATTTGTGGTAAAAAATTCACTCTGAAAGTACACTTAAATCTACATGCAAGAACCCACACTGATGAGAAACCATTTGCCTGCTCAGTTTGTGATAAAAAATTTACTCGCAATGAAAGCTTAAAAAGACACACGACAACTCACATTGGTGAGAAATCTTTTTTCTGCTTAGTTTGTGGCAAAGAAATTACTGGCAATGAAAACTTAAAAACGCACATGAAAACCCACACTCAGTTTGTAGTCAAAAATTCACTCTGAAAGGACACTTAAATGTACATGTAAGAACTCACACTGGTGATAAACTTTTTGCCTGCTCATTTTGTGGTAAAAAATTTGCTCACAATGAATGCTTAAAAAGACACACAACAACTCACATTGATGAGAAAACTTTTACTTGCTCAGTTTGTGGTTAAAAAAAAAATCACTCTGAAAGGACACTTAAATCTACATACAAGAACCCACACTGGTGAGAAACCTTTTGCCTGCTCAGTTTGTGATAAAAAAAAAAAAAAGTTTTACTCACAATCAAAGCTTAAAAAGACACATGACAACTCACATTCTGAGAAATCTTTTGTCTGCTTAGTTTGTGGTAAAGAAATTGCTCGCAATGAAAGCTTAAAAAGTACGACAGCGTATTAGGGCCATGTATTAATATATATATTTTTATTATATATATAATATAATATAATATTCCGAGAAAAAATTTCGCAAATTTGCCACTTTTCGCAAATTTACAAGGTTTTTTTTTCTTTATATAGTGGCGGATTTGCGAGAAAAAAACTCAAAAACTTTCGAGAAATACACGTAGCGTACCACTCGACTGTTTGTCCCAATACTTTTAGGTCGGTTTTCCAAATAAGGAGATAGTAACCATATCATGTTAAACATTCGCTCTTTGAACCTTTGTGTACGGCCACTGGCCAGCGACAAAGGCGCCTCGCTTTGCGAAGGTTCACACCCGGACGATCAAGCATTTAAGTTAATTTGTTAAAATGTATATTTACTTGTAGATTTATGTTTCCAGAATTGTTATTTACACATTCATACATTTTGGTATTTTTTTTGTACAAGTATCTAAATTGATGTGTCAAATCTGCTGCTCTCTGTCATTCACTTGCATTTACCTATGGTATGCTAGCATCTGATTGTTTAGTGTTAGTCAGCTGATAGGGGATCAGGAAGTGTTGTCGCTCTGGCTGCGGTGAATGACGAGTAAAGTTTTAATTTAAGAATAATCCGTCTCCATCCTGCCTTTTCATTTTATAAACAGTGTCCCATTACCCACCATCGAATCCTCACATGATTAGACTATAGCTACGCTATGTGTATTTCTCGTAGGTTTCTGAGGTTTTTTTCTCGCAAATCTGCCACTTTTTAAACTCGCAAATTTGCGAGGTTTTTTTCTCTAAATATTGCCCCCACCCTCTAAAATGTACATATATATTTATACGTGGCCCTAATACGCCGTCGTATAAAAAGACACACGAAAACCCACACTGGTGAGAAACCTTTTCCATGCTTAGATTGTGGACAAGGTTTCGCCAAGAAGTAAAACTTATTAAGACACACAAGAAGCCACACTAGTGAGAAATCATTTGGCTGCTCAGTTTGTAGTGAAAGATTCCCATGTACGGATAAAGCTAAGAGGCACAATTGTGCTGGTGAGGGTAGCAGGGATCAATGAAGCATGATATGATCTTATTTTAGCATTTACATTTAAAGATGGTACAGAAAGCACATCTTTGCTGTCTGTGCACACGAGCGCTGTCGGGCGCCTACCACGGAATTAATGATCTGTTTGCTTAATGTGTGTGTTATCTTGACTTTACTTAAACTATTTTTTTAAATTGTATTTGTATTCAAAACCTACCAAAGGGCTACAGATTAAAATTAGCAGAGGGCTATAATTTGGTATGTTTCCATGTAAATCCCCATCAATGTGCACTGTCCCCTTTTATATAAATACATGATTAAAAAAAGAAAAAGAAATTTCCATGTTTAATAGTGAACCTAATTTAAAATGACAGTGAATGTATAATCTACATTCTCAGTTTTTAGTCTAGGATTTTTCTTTCAGCAGCGTTAGCAGACGTTCCGGAAAACCGTAGTGGCGGTGTGAACAAAGGACACTTTGTTGCAGATTTTACATCACGTCTGTTAAACTTGTAAAATCTATGGTTGGTAATTTGCTGTTTTATTGTTTATTTGTAATTTGGTACTTGACTCCTCTGACTCCGCCCTGTCGGGTGTCAGCTATTGACTTGCTGTTGTTTGACGTGCTTAATGACCGCAACCCCAAACAAGGGGGGATTTACTACGCTAGCGTCATGCAAATGAAAGTGCAAGCGCATATACATTTTCATACTGAGCAAGAGAATTATATGCATTAGAGTGCTCAACAATAATAATAAATCTGTTTTTAAGAGAAGACATTTAAAGGAGTGGATTTAGAGGAAACACTGATTCTTCTATTCTATCTATGTGCTTTTATTCTTCAGTACTTTCTTACAGTACAAGTCTCCTGTGGACAAGTTTTGAGAAATAGAACATGTGCTAAAACACTCAAAGCAATGTATGTAGTTTGTCTTTTTTTAAAGTCCATATCCATTAAGTGAATAATTGATTGAAATTGTCTTGAAGAAACTTTGACTGTGCATAGGGAGATGGAAAAAGTGTACCTGAATGTGATCCTGAATAAAGCATTACAGTACCTCATTTGCTTCGTTTTTGATAGCATATTTCTGACAAGATCATAACGTGTCTATTTTCCATTTATGAGTGATGATCCGTAGCCAGCTGCTGAGAAGTTAGCTGTAGCCTAAGCCTCAGGCTTCCTCGCCACCTTGCCTTTATTTACAGACGTGACACTACTTCAGAGTCATACTTGTTTACAGTATTTTATTTACTTGATCTTTATCCTGGGAAGGCAATTGAGAACAGATTCTCATTTGCAATGCTGATATGACAGCAAACAACAAAATAAGCTAAAAGTTCAATACATGAACAGCAAACTGTACAGTGTGATAGATAGACTAAAAGGTTCAAAAAAACAAGCCAAAAAACACGGCATCCCTCACTAACTTTTTATGTGGCCGTGTGAGTTTCATTCATAAATGTCATTGTGAGATCCAGCTAATTAAAAACCTACCAGAAAAATGAAAAACCAGACCCTTCTCCTTGGTGGCGCCATTGAATAATCCACATACAAAATACTAAGACATGCAGTTTCTGATTAAATGTACTTGTTCTGTGACCAAATCTGGAAGGGGAAAAAAAAACAACATATAAGAATGCTTGAAAACAGTTAAAAAAAAAAAAAAGAAGTCTTGAGTACTCCATAAAATGCATTTTTTTCCCTTCCTCATGTCCCATGCCCCGTATTGACCAAATTGAATCTCAAATAAAACGGTTTTAAAATTAAATTTGAATTTCAATATATATATATTTTTTTTTTTCATTGTTTTCTCTTGTAACTGTGGGAACATTTGTTTTAATAAATATAATATTTCAGATAAGTGCATGCAACCCTGTTGTGATAAAAGTGACAAGCTTGCACTAACAAGATTGTGGATTTTTTTTTAACGCAATTGTACCATTGATCGTTAAAATGAGCTAATTAAGCCTTTCGTTGTTTATTCTCTATTATTGATGAATATGTAGCAGAAAAACAGAAAAGTTAAGGTTTATTTTTCAAGAATTTGCAATTAAATGTCCTCCAATTCTAGAACGACCCATTAGTTGCTTACAGGCCAAGCCTGGCCCTTTAAAAGAGTAGTATTATGGGAGATAGAGTATTGCAGTGCCGCACTTTGGCACAGGGGGCGGTGTTGGTCCATAACCCTAAACATAACCGTCAGAGCATAGGCTGTTATCCACATTATCAGCCTAATCCTAACGAAAACCCTCAAAGCATTTATGTGGTTAAGAAACTGTAGTTTGAAAAAAAAAATCTACAGCGGGACTTGTATCTGTGACCACACACACTTAGGATGATCCCCTGGCTTCACCGTTATACCACAACAAAGTGGTCAACAATTTTCACTTGTAATTCTAGCGCGAGTAATGGCAAAACTGCGCGAAGTGGCGAGTTGCGGATCATGGTAAAATTTCCATTCCGAATAAAACATTTTAGTAATACCCGAATAAAACATTTTAGCAATACGTACTGTGGATAGACTAAGCTTGAAGTGTACCACAAAATTGGATGAAAACATGATACCATTCGTCTTGGTGCGCAGGTTGAACAGTTTCTCGGAAGCTACAAACTGATGTTATACAAGTAAATAATTTGTTCTCTTCATTTATTTGATCAATTTTCACTCTTTTCTATAAATTACACGCTGTATTATGTTGCTTCGTTTTTTGGTGACACAAAGATTGTCCAAGTGGACTTGCCGTAGATTGTATGTTGCCCCTCCATCATGTTATTTCTTTGTTTAGCGTTCTTCACTGAATAATTCGTCTTGAATTCACTCAAATCTCGACACTGGGCGTCCGTCTCTACTCTATTGAAGTCAGACATAATTATTAAATTTCGTGTTCGATTAAAATTGTCTCGGTTGCTTGTCGCAATTTCTCGGCATTGCTTAGATGAACTAAGCTAATTTTACCTTAGTTTATTTTAGCATGCTAGCCGCTAACAAAGGAGACGCGTTTCTTTTCGACACGTTCACTCAGCAAGTCACTCAGATTGTCCAAAAGGACTTGCCGTAGATTGTATGTTTCCCCTACACCATGTTATTTCTTTGTTTAGCGGTCTTCACTGAATAATTCGTCTTGAATTTACTCAAATCTCGACACTGGGCGTCCGTCTCTACTCTATTGAAGTCAGATATAATTATTACATTTCGTGTACGGTTAAAATTGTCTCGGTTGCTTGTCGAAACTTCTCGACATTGCTTAGATGAACTAAGCTAATTTTAGCTTAGTTTATTTTAGCATACTAGCCGCTAACAAAGGAGATGCGTTTGTTTTCGACACGTTCACTCGGCAAGTCAGCCTAAATCAAAATTGAGCGTAAAATGTGCGCAACAACTAAAGTCAAGTACGAAGAGGAACTTTGTGGAGCACAAGAGGAGAACGAGCGACGTCAACTGCTGAGCGCTGAATGCAAGCAGACACGAGTTGTGTTTAACACAGCAGGTTGGTCACTTGTTTCGTTAATACTTTTTAACAACACGTATTCCTATATTTATTTTTAACGCACTCTTCATCAGGCCACTGTGTGTTGAGAATCGAACCAGTGAACACGCATTTTCGTGGTGAACGCCTTAACCATTGTTCAATGCAGAGGTTGAGGGGTGCTATAAGGACTTGGGGTTGCTTGAGTGGTACAAAGAGCGGGAGGTTTGGGGTTTTGGATAGGTCGTAGTTTGGGGGTACTTCCCGCTTCAAAAATTGCATGGGAAGTCAGTGAGTAAACCGAATCTAATAGAAGTTATTTAAAGGAGAAAAAGACTAAAAATATAAACATATCCCAACCCTAATTTATTTGAAAGGGTACTCTTTATGATACAACAGCTCCTCAACTTACGCATCGACAGTATGCTTGTTTCTGGAGTAAACCAGCGCCAAAGTTTGCAGTGAGAATTCTAAAAAAAAAAATGGACCATAGACTTGTTTTTGAAATTTTATTTTAAATGAAACCCACAACATTATAAAATATATTAACAGACATTAACTTAATACAGAATGTTTTTTTTTTGACTATATATCGCTTGTCTGTACTATGTTGTAAAAAAACATACATAACATTAAAGAAATTGCGCTTAGATCTACAAAATAATATTAATAATGCCTGTATTGCACAAGTCTGTGTATGGGTGAAGTACAGAAATATCATAAAACATATTAAGAAAACAAATTGACTTTAGCACTAGTTTGCCTTTTTACATCTTGTTTTTAATACATATGCTTCAAATTTAGCTTTTGTTTGCTGAAAAACAATCTTATGTCCATGACTTACTCCATGAGGCTACTTGAATCTGTGCAGACACACACACCACACGTGTTAGTAAGTTTCCCTCATTAGGAAGTAGCAACATGATTGAGGAGCAAATAAGCAGACTAGTAATGACAATAATGTGTTGGTGTTGAGTGGTAAAAGGTGAAATACTTTTCACATATCTTGGTGTATCCTGGAACACTTCATTTGTGAAAAAATTGGAATTAAGCTGCAGTGTGAACGCAGCCTTAATTCTCACGTGATTCACGGCAAGAGCGTTGATCAATATTCAAATTAAACAAGTAATTAAAATATTGGGTCTCGTCCAGTATTTGTTTTCAATTGTTATATTAGTACATTCTTATTTTACTTTCTAATTTAATTTCTCGCTGTCCTTTTAAGTCATATTTAAAGCTGAGTTTTCAAGGATTCTTCTTTCCTCAAAAGTTAACGATACAAATATCCAAGGATATATTTTTTTCATGCCAATTGCCAACACACATTTCCACGACATAGCAAAATACAATCCCTGAGGTCCCAAATTAGCCCACTAAGTCCCCAAACTTGTAATGCTTAGTTTTAAAAATGAAGAATGGAAATTCAAGAGGCTTGAATTTCATATGATATTTAAAAGATTATTTTATATTTGACAAAAAGAATAGTGTTCAATAATAAAGCATTCAATGTGACGGGATAAATGCACAGTAAATTCTGTAGAGTAAATTTAAGTCAATTTAGAGTGGGACCAAATCGACTCAGTTTTAGAGTAATATTTACACATGGAAGAGAGTAAAATAAAGAATAAAAACAAATAATTGCTGTTACAGGCATGACAAGTTAACATTCAGTGATGTCTGTAGCAAAATACGGACTATCTGTAACATTTACCTCCTCTACTATTCTTTCGCTCACGTGGTCCATCTGATAATCTTAAATATGAAACGCACAACATCAAAGTCACAACAGACTGACTTTACCGAACCATGCGTGTCTTATGTCCTGCAGATATCAGTGACAAATATCTTCGCCCTCAGCAGCAGAAGCTGGAATTGCCTGGCGTTAAAGGGAAGGAGGACTTGGAGCCTCTTCAAGTTAAAGAGGAGGAGCTGCCGCAGTCTCCCAACATAAAAAAAGAGGAGCAGCTGCCACCATGCATTAAAAAGGAGGAGGAATTCACAGAATTGCCAGTAACTGGTGTCCATTTGAAGACTGAAGATGAAGGTCAATATGAAGAGAACAAAGGGGCAGAGTCACCAAGAAGCAGCTCAAGTCAACCCATGGCAACAGAAATTGATGGTGAGCACTCTGGAGGATCACAAGCAGACAGCTTGTTAGCTCTAATGTCAGATGGTAACGACATGTCACACTCTCCTCACACTGACGATGATGAACAGTCTCAAGGTGATATAACATCTCACACTGACCGCAAACGTTAGAAATGTGCTAAGTGTGAAAAAACTTTTGGCTACAAGTATAAATTGAAAAGACATGATTGTTCTCAGTCCTGCTAGTGAGTGACGCCGAACTAATGTTATATGCGGTATATCTGCTCGTGACACTTTTTAAAAAAATCTATTTTTATTACATTTTCTTGAAATCTACTTAGGTGGTGGCCAATTTACTTGGGTGGTCCGCCCAAGTATTAACATGGTGTGGGAATCACTGACGTCTTTGTTAAAACATTGCAAGAATGGAAGGTTTTTTAAAAAAAAAAATCGATAGGTGGACGGATGAGGAAGTACAGGCACTCCTGAGCATTTACGGGGACGAGGAGACCCAAAGCCACTTTGAAACTGCCACAAGAAATGATAAGGTATACCAATTAATAACAGCAAAGCTAGCCGAGCTAAATATAAGTCACACACAAAAACAAGTCAGGGAAAAACTGAAGAAGCTCAAGCAGGACTTACATACCACAATAGTCACACTGGAAATGACGGGAAAATTAATAAGTGGTGTGAAAGACTCAACGCCATTCTCGGGCACCGGATGGGGTGTACCACTTGGCGGGACAAAAGATTCTTCAATCGGCATCCTGGAAGCGATGTGCGAGGAGTCGATGGCAGTATGCGAGGATTCATCACTAACAGACCAAGGTAATACACAATAGCCTCATAAACACTTTGTAGTTATGCATTCGTTAATTTATTCATTTCCTATTGAAGCACTTTCTTGATGTATTGTTTTGTTTGTATAACACTTTCTTGCTAGCGTTATTTTGCGGAGGAAATAGTGGCCTGTTGTAAGTCGACTATTTAACCGTGATTGCTTATAGACATTTGTGAGTAACACAAATGCACATTTAGGTCGATGCGAGGTCGCAACGTGGCCCACACTGCGCTAGCACTTAGCTGTTAGCATGGCATGTTAGCTCACTTAGCTGTTAGCGTGGCATGTTCGCTTGGCAAAGTAACGCATCAACGGCAACGCTGAGCCTCTGCACTGTTGTGAAATCCCTCCTAAATCAATTAACTTAGTAAACGAAAAGTACTGTAGGCAGGTAATGTCGAAAAAACCCTACTTTCAGTGATAATTTGAAAACGTTGGAAAGAAAAAGAACACGTGGAAGCTAGGCAGGCTATTCAGGGTTAAAAGCAAAACAACCACTTTTTGTTTTTTCTTTATCCAAGGCTCTGTACGCAACGTGGCAAATCGCGCGAGAATGGCGCTAGCAGGGGAGTTGACGGTTGCGGCAAAATATCCACTGCCATAATGGTTACATGAAAATGCATTAATTGCGTGTTGATTAAAAATTGAATCTACAGCATGTAAAGACTTTTCATATTACAATCCCAATATATTGGTTACATTTTAGCGTATGTCGTCTAACAGTGAAACCTGACCTTTTGTTGTTATGTACTGTGACTTTCAGCTGGACCTTCTCTGAACTCTCAATTACTTTCTGATGCCCTCCTGACCTGTCCTGGTAAGTTTAATTTCATATACTGTAACTTCTAAAGCAAAAAATTAACAGTTAATTTTTCATTTATTGGATTATGCGGTGTGTATTCCCAAAAAAAAAAGGTTCAAGCTGATGACATAACTTGCATGCCGCCATATTGGACAGTTTAGTGTGGCACGTTGCCATTGTACTTACTCTCACTCATTGCATGGATATGTTGAAACCGTTTCAGTTGAACCATAGGGAGGGACAGGCGAGGATGGTCCGCCCACAAGCGAAAACTGTGCCACTCAACCAGAGTCTCCTGCCCTTCTGTCCTGTTCCAGTAAGTTCAATGTCATTTAACTTATTGAACATTCGTGGCCTTCGAGCAGAAGCAGAATTTCTTGTCCTGAGTCTTCTGGCTTCCTCCCCCGTCCAGATAAACTCTTTGACTGCCAGACTTTTTCAGAAAAGGGATGCCGTGGGTGCCAGCCGATTTAAGCATTGTTGACTGATCTTTCAAGGTCCACAGAAAATTATGTGTTTGGAGTATGGAAACACACATACTACCAAATGAAAGATTGGACTCTCATCTTTCATCAGAAAAAAAAGTTTGTTTCTACCTTATTCCGTTTTTCAGTATTCAACAATAGAAAATGGTTAGTTTCACCTCTGTTTTGAAAAAAAAAAACGTCTTTTAACGTCTTTGGCACTCCTCCATAGGATTTTACTAAACGTTAGTTAACGTTTTGCAATCAAAGAGTAAATGTCCAGTTAAATTACACACTTTTGAAAAATGCGCTTCAATAAGGGCTAGAGAGAGAGGAGAGAGGAGAGAGGAGAGAGGAGGAGAGAGAGAGAGAGAGAGAGAGAGAGAGAGAGAGAAGAGAAGAGAGAGAGAGAGAGAGAGAGAGAAGAGAGAGAGAGAGAGAGAGAGAGAGAGAGAGAGAGAGAAGAGAGAGAGAGAGAGAGAGAGAGAGAGAGAGAGAGAGAGAGAGAGAGAGAGAGAGGAGAGAGAAGAGAGAGAG